>NC_040092.1:19767129-20070160 GCF_003369695.1 Bos indicus x Bos taurus | reverse complement strand
ATTTGCACAGACAAGGCAAGTGGTGGGTCATTGTGACCCCTTACATGATTGAAAAAGGAATGCTATCTACTAAGGAGTTGCTTGCTAGTTCTAAGGAAAAAAAAAAAACACCTTTTTTTTTTTTGTAAGCAGGCATTCCTAGGTCTTCTAAAGGGATCTAGTTAATGTATAAGGGGGATGCACAATACACATGAGGAGGGTGTGGCTCAAAGTGCAGAGAAAATTTTATGTTAAAATTTTCATGTCCTGCCTTAATAAAATTTTGTTCCATCATAACCGATCAACAAACATTAGCTATTATTAACAAATTATCAGCTAGGCTGTAAGTCACATTCTGAAGTATGGCACTGTCCCCATCTATGAACTGAAGAACTAAAAAACAAAAAACTGAATCACTATGCTGCACACTGAAACTAACGCAATATTGTAAACCAATTATACTCCAATTTTAAAAAAAGGGTTACTGTTTACCAGAGACCCATGTACATCATTATTGCTTTCTGAATTATAAGAGTTGTAGAGAAATAATAATGACGAATTAATTACTTACTTACTAAACACAGAAAATGGAACTTGGAGTCAAGGAATTCCAAGCCATAAGACTTGAATTCCAGTCTTTGGTAAGCCATTTCACTCACTCATTCACTCAACCAATATTCTCTGGGCAGACCAGTCGCTTGGGGCATTGAGCTCGCCAGCCAGGAGCACGGATTCTAACACGGGAAACAACAATGGACCAAGTGTGCAGAACACGTTCATTCAACCTATACGGACCAGATACATGCACATCTTGGGCAAGTTTACTTTCAAGACGTTTTGGGAAAACTGGTGATTACAGCGCTGCTCCACTTGCAGGTGGCTGGGAAGCAAGGGCAGGTAAGCGAGCAGGTGTATAGAGAAACAATCTGCAGATGCCCATTGATATATCGTTAAAAAGTGAGCACCGCGCCTGGGCTGAACACGTTTTCATTAAGGTAAGGAAACGGACGTGACGCTCCCCTGCGTCCTGGGTATTGTTTCACATTTTAAGCAGGAACGATTCCTGAGTAACCCCCATGCACGTTGTCCCAGAGGACTGCTCTCCGCTAGCCCTGGGACGAGCCGGCGGAAACCGGAGGCGCCGAGGGGCGGCCGCTCACCTGGCGCCCGGCCAGGAAGGAGGCCGAAGGGTTCATAGGTGTTTCCTCCACCCCCAGAGACAGTCGGTGTGCGCAGCGTCACCTTAGAAACGCCATCGGCGCGCCTGCCCGGAGCGGCGGGGGGCGAGCCCCGAACCCCGGAGCCCCGCGCCCTCGCCGGCCCAAGCCAGCCCGCCCAAACCGCCGACTCAGCGGAGCGCGCCCGGCCCGCTCGGCCTACGGCGTCGCCGAGCGGCCGCCCCGGCTCTCGCGAGACCCCACGGGGGGCTGGCTCCCTCCTGGCGCGAGCCGCGCCGCCATCCTGGCGTTTTGTTCTTGCAAGTCTGGAGACTCTCGAATGGTTTGTCTGGCGATGTAAAAGCCGTTACCCGCGGCCCGCAAAGAACCGCTCCTTCACCACTACCCAGAGAATGATGGAACAAATGAACGGCCGTCTCTGCCACATCGTCCTGGCCTATGTATGACCAGCTGCTTACAGACTCGCATCTTTCCCTCCTAAACTGTGAGCGCTGTCGCCTTAGCTGCCCTGCACGTCCGGGTAGGGAGAACAGTCCGTACCTGGCATTCAAATGGATGGAGGCAGACGCCACCTCTGGTAGTAGTTGATAGTCAATTGCTGACCAGCCCCGCAGACAGTTCTAAACTGAGAATCATAGATGAAGAGAGTAAAAAGTTTCGGGTTTTTTACTCTTGATGTAGCTCTTTTGTTAAATAACGAGGTACCCCTTGGGGTGGGCGTGCACCCCCTGGTGTACATCAAATTACGAGATGCACCTTTTGGGGTAGACGTGATGCCTCAGGGTGGACGTACACCCATCCTGCTGCTCAGCCTGGAAGGGTGCTGTCCCTCTTGAGGGGTGCTCGGGCTGACTTCATCAGCCCCTGGATGACTTGATTCCTATTGTTAAATCAGTCCCTGTCCTAAGTCAGGTGATTCCCATTGATTCAGTCAACACCCTGTATTGTGTGACTCATATATTAAACCAACCCCTAAATCACGTGAGTCGCCGCTGATTAAATCACCTCCCTCAAATACTGTCACCCACCCCCAACCCCACCCCCACCCCCGTTAAATCGAGTCCTTAAATCGCCTAAGGTTCATTAAACCAATGAAACATTTTAGGTTTCCTGACCCCCCCCCCAATTAAATCAATCTGCTTAACTCTCGGGACACACATTAAGGAGGAGATTGATTTAATTAGGGTCACTAAAATCACTACAGATGGTGACTGCAGCCATGAAATTAAAAGACGCTTCCTCTTTGGAAGGAAAGTTATGTCCAACCTAGATAGCATATTCAAAAGCAGAGACATTACTTTGCCAACAAAGGTTCGTCTAGTCAAGGCTATGGTTTTTCCTGTGGTCACGTATGGATGTGAGAGTTGGACTGTGAAGAAGGCTGAGTGCCGAAGAATTGATGCTTTTGAACTGTGGTGTTGGAGAAGACTGGAGAGTCCCTTGGACTGCAAGGAGATCCAAGCAGTCCATTCTGAAGGAGATCAGCCCTGGGATTTCTTTGGAAGGAATGATGCTAAAGCTGAAACTCCAGTACTTTGGCCACCTCATGCAAAGAGTTGACTCATTGGAAAAGACACTGATGCTGGGAGGGATTGGGGGCAGGAGGAGAAGGGGACACCAGAGGATGAGATGGCTGGATGGCATCACTGACTCGATGGACGTGAGTCTGAGTGAACTCCGGGAGTTGGTGATGGACAGGGAGGCCTGGCGTGCTGCGATTCATGGGGTCACAAAGAGTCGGACACGACTGAGCGACTGATCTGATCTGATATTTACTAAAGCAGATTGAATCAGTGGGTGTGCTGTCCCCCTTGGGAGGGGCATACACTTCCCTGGGGTAAGTTAAATGATGATGTACCCCCATGGGGTAGAGGTGCACACTCTGAGGGTCCTGCCCCCTGGGAAGCAGGTGGTTGTGCACCCTGTGGGGGGGAGACCCTTGGCACTTTATCTTGACAATATTTACCATGTTCTGAGTTGAGATTAAGATTTTCTTCTCCTGTTCATAATCACTCCTTCCCCCTTTTTACTCATATAGGAACTGAACTATAAAAAAGTAATGCTTATTATATTTAATCTCTGGTCACCCACCCCTACTGCTTAACCCATAAGATGGCAGTGCTGGCAAGACAAATTCGTAATAGTATTTCAACTTTACTTTTGGTTGACTGTGAATTAGCAAAACACGCCCTCGTGTTCATAAAAGATAACCTGAACATGGAAAAAACAAATTTAAAATTTCTTACCTTGGAGCTTCCCTGGTGGCTCAATGGTAAAGAATCGGTAAAGAATCCACCTGCCAACGCAGGAGACACAGGTTCGATCCCTGTTCGGGGAAGACCCCACATGCTGCAGAGCAACTAAGCCTGTGCACAACTATCGACCCTGGGCTATAGAGCTGGGGAGCCACCACCACTGAAGACCATGCTCCACAGCAAGAGAAGCCACCGCAATGAGAAGCCTGCAAACCAAAACTAGAAAGTAGCCTGCACTCTCAACTACAGAAAAGCTCTTGCAGCAATGAAGATCCAGCACTGCCAACATTTTTAAAAAGAAAAAAAAAAAAATCTTACCTTGAAACTTTACTGATTTGGATGACACCTGTCTCCTTAGGATAGGCTCATGTTCAGGAGAACCAACAAGGCAATGCCTTAGAGTTAAAAAATCAAGAAAGCAAATGCTGACGAATTGTTAAATGACCTATCAATAGATGACTATGCAGTAAGTTGTGGTGGTGGAATGAGAAAGATGAAAAGGAATGTGGTTGAATGTCAATTTTCCAAGTGAGGAACATTTTAACTCACATGCTTCTCAAATTTCACTTTTGTAAAATTTGGGAGTTTTAGGAAGCCCTAAAATGTCATTCTTTACCAGGCAATCACATGCCTAATATTCACTTTAAAAGTACAAGTATAGAAGCAGTAAGAAATGAGGCTCATTTTTATGAGTTATGGTTGCTAAGTACCAATTGGATGTGGTTAAGAGGGTTATTATGACTAGTTGCAAATCAAAAATCTTAGTATTTTAAGGTAAAAAATCTTTAAAGAGAAAATATAAGAATTAAACAGCATCTAGTTATACATTAATTCAAACTGATGAACTCTACAGACTCATTCCAGTTTCTCTACCATATTTCCTAAGTAAAGACATTTAGTAAATAACAGAACCTAAAAGGTATAAATTGTTTTTAAAAAATTGTTATTTATTAATTTTTAAGAATGAGAAAGCTACCATGGATTATACCTAAGTGACAGCTGACTTAATGTTATTTAACAACTAAAAAGGAATTTAAAACCATATATTGCCAGATGTTTTTTAAAAATAAGACACTACATACCAAAACTGTATTTGTATTTGAAGTTGCCAGCTTAATCATTGTAAATCTCTTACACATATTATAAAGCTGTTTAAAGTATTCTTTTTGCTAAAAATACTAGATTGTGAAAGTATTTACATAATAAAAGTATATACAGAATGTATGAATTCAACTCAGTCCTTGAACTATATATATATATATATATATATATATTTTGTGTGTGTGTGTGTGCGTGTGTATGTGGCCATGCCATGAGGCTTGTGGGATCTTAGTTCCCTGACAAGGGATTGAACCCAGGCCACAGCTGTGAAAATGCTGAGTCCTAACCACTGGACAGCCACAGAATTCCCCGTGAACAATAGGTTTTAATCAGAGATTAAATAGTTGCATTTTAAATTTCAAGTCAAAGAAAAAGATTCACACATATACACAAGGACAGTTTTAATCCTGCATTTTCCTGCAGTAACATCCACTGTGGCTATAAATGGACTGAAACTGCATTTGCCAATAACTGTGAACATTAAGAATCTTTACATGAAGTCACATGTGTTGATACAAGCACATAGACATCTTCTAGCACCAACAAAATACATACATAACACATATCAAGTGGTCTTAATGGATAAATTTGCTTCATTAGATAATTTTAACTAAACTCACAGTTAATGCAGAATTTCATTTTCTTAATTTACATCTTTATTTATACATTCTTCCTAATGTTTCAATTACTCAAAAACCCACTCATTCATTCAAGATGGTATTCTGCATGGCAACAGACAATGGGTTCTAACTTTCTTAAAGGTGTTGACAGCAACTTAAAATACCACTGAGTCTTCTTTCCAATTTGTAGCACCAGACTTAGGACCTTTATAAAAACAGTTTAAATTCATTTAATATATTCATTAAGATTCATTGTCACTGCTTCTCTTCCGAGAAAAACACATTTCAATTGCTGCTTTCCAGACTATACTGAGCAATGGTGTATATTATTTTCAAATGACTAGCAGAATTTCACTCACATAAATTTACAGCCAGAACAAGAACTCAGGCTCTCTGAATGGTTGTCCACTCAAGATGATGAAAATAATGTATAACATGGATTTGGGTGTCTGACTTCCTACTTACCATTATCAAACACCTTTCCAAGTATTCTTAGAAAGTATTTTAAAATATATGCAAATATCCTACCATATGATATACCATTATTTCTTTAACCATTTCCCAACTGTGCATTTATAATCATTTGTAATTTTTTAAATATTATGAGTAGCACTGTGATGAACACCCTCATCCATAGTTTTAAGCAAGACATTATATCTTTAGGATAATGCCAAAGAAGTGGGTCAAACAGTGCAGATGGTTTTAAGGCTTTTAATATACTTTACCAAATAATCTCCACAACAGCTTAAACAACTGTTACCAACAATATGTTAATATGCCCACAAAGTGAACTTGGTTGGTGACCATGAAGCAAATTCAACCATAGATCCATGAGATACTCAAGCATCTCAAAACTACCACACCAAATAAGCAAGGAGAGTTATTACTGGTGATAAAGCCAAATTCAAATCTTTAAAATATCACTCAGATAAAAAAAAATCATTTTTGATTAAATTGTGATTATTTTAAAATAATCAACAGAAAAGCTTTCCACAGAAAATCTAGTTTTTCCAAAAATAAAGTTAAAAAGAAAGAGAAAAGTCAGTACCAAACGACCAAAATTTTTTATTTGACTAAATTCTATCTCATGCATAAGCATGACAGTCTCTCCTATTTATTAGACTTTGGCAATTAAAAAAAAAAAAACAACACCCAAAAACAAGCAGCCTCGTACAGAACAGTGACAATTCAAAGGGCGAGGGGTAGGCTACAGTTTTACTGTAGGATAAATATATATATTTTTAAAAGGCCTCTCTCCCTTTGGCCACATCAACAATCAGTTCAGATCATTAAATACAGACACATTTTCAAAATCACTTCTTCACTTCTCCAAGATCTTCAATGCTATCATCATCCACCTATAAAACACAAATAATTACATTTCATGAGCTGTGCTTAGCAACTAACATGGAAGCAACGGCTTTAGTAACTTACTTCTATAGATGCGCAGGTTCCAAATACTCACCTCTGGCCATTTTTCCTGAATGACATCAATAATATCATCTGTAAAGTCTCCCTGAATGATGATTTCATCCTCCCCTGTTACTGAGGCACCACAGGAGAATTTCTGAGCAAAAAATCTTTGTGCTTCTTTAAGATCAATTTCTGTTATTTTAAAAAAAGAAACAGTGAGACTATAATTGGAATCATATGTCAAAGATATTTTTCCATTTTGAAATGTAATCTGCATTTTAAATTCATAAAACAGATCATATTAATGGGTTTCATGTTCCTTTCAGAACAGTAATTACAAACTACCCATAGGCAGTCATCTGAACAATGTAATATTTTTAAGATCAGATAAAGCCTCAGTACATAAATATAAGATCATCCATACTATTCCTGATTCATATAGTAAGACCAAAGAAAATCCAGGAACACATGAATTCCAACATTACATATACACTTCCAAGTAAATGAAGTTCTTGTGGTTATCCCTTTTTACAAAGGAAGACACTCCACCACTAACCACCTTCCCTCCCCTGCTACTGTCATCCAGAGGGGACAGGTCATTTTGCAACTGTTTGGCTACTAAGACTGGGAGGCAAAGTGGAGCAGTGCTGGGAGACCTGCTCAGGGAAACCTGTCCAGCCCTCATTCTAGATAACATGTGCACAAGCAGAAATTCTGGAATGGAAAAAGTCAAACCAGTCACCTCTGCAAAAGATTTTTAAAATTTTAAATTTGACTATAGTTAGAAGTCCAAAATCTCATTTTGTATCCTTCTTAGCAAAAAACAGAACTGTAAAATTTTCATGATAATAGATTAAAAAGAGAGAATGAAATGAATTAATGAATAAAATTCACAAATTTTAAACATACTTAAGCTTGAACTCACCAAAAGTTGCAAGGCCACACACTCTTGTTACATATTTCTTCTTTGCTCTGGGAATTTTGGCTATCGTAACCTTTTGTGGTACAGTTTTCTTTTTCTGTTTTATTTGACCCCTTCCACCTTTATTTATTAAGAAACAGTTCAGGATTAGTTGTTTTATCATAAATAGAGAATACTATCTTTAAATATACTGATTTTCAAAAGGTATAAAATATTCATTTCTAAAGTTTCTTTTTCTAATACAAAATTCATAAACACATGCATGAGCATTCATTCAGTCAATACATAGTAAGTAGTATGTGCTGTGCACTGCACTAAGGGCTGAGGACACAAAGACGAAGAGAACAAAAACACAGTCCCTGTCCTCCAGAGGCTCTCAGTCCAGGGCAAGGAGAGAACAGGTTAAATTACAGCAATCTGGTATATACTGAAATAGGATCCATGAACACAGCACTACCATAAGCTCTGCAGAGGAATGGCTACTCTACTTCCAGAGGACAGAAAAAGTTTCCCAGAGAAAGTGGCATCTAAGTGCCTGCAGAATAAGTCCATTTGAAGGGAGAAGGGCTGGTGGAGATATAAAAAAGGAAACAGACAAGAAAGGATGCTGTAATTGAGAACTACGCTTTGTCTTTTGGTGTGTGTAACAGGAAAGTAGGATTTATTGGTTGGCCTAGTAAGGAAAAGACAGTGCCAAGGCTCCCTTGAGTGCAGGGCCCGCCACTTGTCCAGGGGGCCACGGTTAGGGTTGTACTCGACCCCACAACCATCTGGGACAAGCCACTTTTCTGCCTCCATGTTTTCAAACTCATCCACATTAAACTTAGTAAATCCCCAATTCTTGGTGATGTGGATCATCTGGCATCCAGGGAACTTGAGCTTAGCCCTACAGAGTGCTTCAATCACATGCTCCGTATTCTGCAGCTTGGTATGGATGGACATAGCAACTTGACCAATGTGGACCCTGGCCACTGTGTCCTGGGGCTTTCCAAAGGCACTTCACATACCTGTCTGGAGCCTAAACTGGGGTGGTCCCATAGGCAATTGGTCTCCTTAGGGCGGATGCGAGTGTCCACTGGAAAGGGCTGTCTCCTTAGGGCGACTCATATAGGCCACAAGCTGAATACACTACAGAGGAGGTAGTGTACTGTTCACAACCATTGCACACTGAGCCCCCATGGGGAAAAGAGCATGGTTGGCTTAATTGGCTGCAAATACACTTGTCTGAAGGAAGCTTATGATATGTAGGAAAGAAAGCCAGATAGGCAAAGATTATATACCAGTCATTTAAGAACTAGTACGTCAAGCTCTGTTATATTGCAAAGAAAAGAACCCAGCAAACAAGTGACTATGCAGGAGTGAAACCATTGATTTATGGTCTGTCAAGATCATCATACCGTGTGGAGGGTGGGCCTGTGAAGAGCAATGAGAGGCCAGCCACTGGGGAGGCTTCTACATTAGTTCAGGCAGAAATTAATCAAAATCTAAATAAAGCAGTAGCAACAGCAATGGACACTAGGTACAGAATAAACAGAGGAAGGAGACGAAATCACAGAATTCAGAACGGATTGAAAGGGGCAAAAAGAAAGAAGCCAAGATGGGTCTCAAGTTTTTGGCTCAAATGATTGGATAAACTGTGCTGTCATTAATCAAAGTGAACAAAACAAAAGATGCAGATTCGGGACTTAAGTGAAGTGCTGTGTTTGAAGTGCCTATGGGACTATGCACATTTCTAGTCTAGAGACATGATCCAGGACTAGATTTGGGAGTTCTAAGCGCAGAGTGGGGGCAAAAGTTAAGGATGCAGAAGAATCATCCAGGGAGGATATGCAGAATGAGAAAGTAAGTGCACAGTCCTGGGAAACACCATTTTTTAAAGGGACAGAAGGGAGAAGTCTGCACAGAAGCCTGAGGAGAAAGGCAAGCAGAATGAGGGAGCAAGCACAACACTTCAGAAAGGAGTATTCAGACGCTCTATCACCACTGAGCAACCACCCAGCCATTTGTGACCCTTGTCAGAGGAGTTTCAATGGCATCAAAGTCAAGTAAGGATGGACTGAGGAGTGAAGGCTCAATGACTGAACTGAAAGGAGGATAGCTGAGTCTAGTCTTAGCAAGAAGTCTAGCTAAGAAGGGAATGGGAAGGAGAATATGGCAAAGAGAGACACGAGTTCTTGGGGGAATGTTTTTTGTTTTAATGAGAAGTCCTAGAAAATATTTATAAGCTGATTTTAGTCATGGGAGAATTAATTCAGGAAGAAGAAACAGGCAGGGATAGGATACAAGGCACGAGAAATTCATTTTAGGAGGAGGAGAGGTAGACAAGTATATTCATCAGTTGTGAAAAGAAAAATTCAACTGAGCTGCCAGTAATAAGGAGAGAACAAAATCTTTTATAAATGTCCTCACTCTAATTAAATAGAATACATAAGATATTTTTATAAGGTAACAAAGTTTTTAAGTCATAAACAAGCCGGCTGGCTTTTTTTATGTATATACATGGCAAATGAAGCATGTTTCCTTGGGTCCAATTTACTGATAGAGACCAAATCATAGGAAACCCAGTCATCCTGAGAACGATCCTGTACCCCTCTGTATGGTATTCACATAGAAGGCAGTAACAGGAAGATGTTACTCAGTTTGGGAATGCTTTCATTTCTTATTTCTTCTAGTGGTTGTTGTTGTATAGTTGCTAAGTCGTGTCCAACTCTTTTGCAACCCCACGGACTGTAGCCCGCCAGGCTCTTCTGTCCATGGGATTTCCCAGGCAAGAATACTGGGATGGGTTGCAATTTCCTTCTCAAGGGGATCTTCTCGACCCAGGGATTGACCCCACATCCCCTGCGTCGGCAGGCAGATTCTGAGCTTTCTGGGCAGCCCTCTTCTAGCAGTATGTTTGTATAAGTCAAATCATGCCTCACCTCTCTTTTGTTTTTTCTTCTCCTCCTCTTCCCCTGCTGTTCCTTGACCCTCACTAATTCCAGCTTCTTGTTTGGGTGAATTTTCTAGATGTAAAAACAAAACCCTTAAAAGCACTGACATCACTTCATGCTAACATTAAGAAATTACCCCTGAGAAACCTCATACACAAATAAGGTATTTTTTTAATTTATTTTTTAATTGAAGGATAATACCTTTACAGACAAATAAGGTATTTTACCAACAAATGAGTGTAACATTTATAAAGTCAATGATTGTATTCCTGGACTCCTATCAGGCCTGATTCTGAAGTCATTATGGTTTAAGTGTATGGTGACATAAGCCACATTAAAGTAGCATAAAACCCTTAAGACTCCACAGGAGTGTTTAGCATCAAGCATACTGATTCTCTTAACAGAAAGCCTGGTCCTGAATATGAAGATACGTCCTAGGCAAGTCAGGGCCCACCAGGTAGACTGACTGTTACAACAGATTTGAGGGTGCTTATCCAATCACAGACGGACCATGTTGTCTCAGGGGTTGTGCCTCATGGAAAACTATCTGAAAATCAAAGCAGCAAATAGCAGGGTAACACTGGGTATACTTCGATAGCCCTGTTTCTGGCCCAGGGTTTCCCTTCTTCTGCTACTGCCTTCATTTTTACCAGTGTTGTACGAAAAGCTATCAATTTGCTAATTGAGGAAATCTGTCCTTCTGCAGTTTTCCTTACCTTTGGCTACAGCAACTCCATTCTAGTTGCTTTGGTCAGAAGTCCAGCTGGCTCTGTGGCTTTTCCTCACATCCCACATGCAACACATCAGGAAACCCTGTCAGCTCTACCTTCAAAACATGTCCAGAATCTGACCACTTCTCACCACCCCACTGCTACCATCCTGGACTAGGTGGTCATCCTCCTGACCCGATCACTGCAAGAGCCACCTACTTGATCTCCCTGCTTTGCTGCCTATGCCTCTCTTCAGTCTTTTTTTTTTTTAGCCATGCCACGCAGCATGTGGGATCTTAGTTCTTTGACCAGGGATTGAATCCGAGTCCCCTACATTCCTGCTCTGGAAGCCCAGTCTTAACCACTGGACCACCAGGGAAGTCTCTCTTTAGTCTATTTTCAACATAGCAGCCAAAGATGCTGTTGAAACAAAAGTCACACCTTATCATCACTCTTCTGCCCAAACTGCTCCAAAGGCTTCTCATCTCACTCAGAAAAGCCGAGACTCGCTCTTTAAGACATAGTCCTTTGTTACTTCTCTGACTTCATCTCCTACCTGCCCCTGACCACCCTCCCACCAAAAAAACACAAAAAACCAAAGGCCTCCTTGTTGTTTTCTAAATATGCTGTATGTGCTAAGTGGGTGTGCTATCTGCCTGGAAAATTCTTCACCCAGATATTCAAAGAACTCTCTCCCTCACTTATTTTAGGTCTTTGTTCAAATGCCATCTTTTATCTTTCAAGATTTCAAATTCTCTCCCCCAAAATTCTTATCTTTCTATTCCCTGATTATCATAATTTAATGTATTTATTTCATTTGTCTTGTTTTACTTATTTTGTCTCTCCCCCTATAATTTCCAAAGAACAGGTCTTTTGTTTACTGCTTTATTCTCAGCATCTAAGAGTGTGTAGCATATAGCAGGCATACAAGAAATAATTTGTTAAGCGAATGAGTGAAAATATATGTCCCTAAATCATTTACTCTTCATTATATAAGAAAGTTGATATTTTGACCTATCCTATCCAGATTAGACTCATGAAGTGGTCCGCGATTTTATGTAAGAAATCTTAATTAACCGAAGACCTTAAAACAGTTTTAAAGTCAATAGACATAGATATATAGAGTGATACAATTCTGTTCCTACTAGAGGACTTTTGTATCTTTAAAATAATGCCCTACATGCATCTGTTTCAGGTGTACAGGCTTTTATGAAAGAAAAAAAAATGTTCATACCTACAGTAAGTTTTGCAAACTCATTTGGAAAATTCTTCTCTAACCATTGTCTACATTTAGCAACATCAGGCATATATTCACAGTACTGGAGGGGGGAAAAGAACAAACTGAGTCACAACAGTATATTTTTAATCATTTTAATTAAAAAATCATTCCCTGTGCCTGCTATTTATAGAATGATAAAATCAACTACTCCCACCTAATGTCTCATCCACAGAAAATCTGTATTCAATCAGGAAATGTCCCATAAGAAATTAAAAATTAAAACACACCTCCTCACTGTAGCAATTTATTTCCTCTCCAACAAACAGAAGGGCAATTAGAAAAAGGAGGAAACAGACAAAAATAACCACAAGCATTTCTTGCTTCGGGCATATAGGCGTCTCATTTGTATGATCTGCCCACAGAGCCTGACTTAGAAGCTTATCAACAGAAAGCCTTACACATAATTTATGCTTTCTCTTCTCTGTTTGGATGTTAAACTTTGACTTTAAGGTTACTCTTGTTTTATTGGCTGACCATGAGTTCTGTGCAAAAATCCAAACTATGTATAGCCAAGTGCAAAAGATGCACACATATGACTCAAAGTCTAAAAAAAACAATCTGTAGGACCATAAAATCATTCTAAACCGAAGTTCTCTATAAAAGGTTGAAACTCTGCCAGCAAATGACAGAAAATGAAAAATAACAAAATGAAGTTCCCAAGCTAGCTATAAAATCAGTGACCTCAAGTTAAAAAAGAAAAAAAGAATTTGAAAAGAACTTACCTCTGTTGGTAATGAACAGACTGGGGAGATGGAGAGAAAAGATTTGAAAATATAAATAAATAAGTACACACACACAGGACTTATTTTTAATTTGACAAAATGCTTCATTTCTATTTTTCCCTATAACTTGTCTATACCACTTTTCAAATACTACCCCCATCATGTGCTTTTTTTGAGGTTAATGCCACATGGTTAATAGAGATACTATCTTGATTTCTTTTTTTGATCTAAAGAACAATGTCTCCTTCAGTTGCTAAAACATCAAACTATACTATCTGGCATGTCTTACGGTTTTACCACAACCACTTCAATGGGTTGGAAACTAAGCTAGGATGGGAACAATTACCCATGCAACAAAGCTTAAATGGAGCTGGTTATTTCTTTTGATAACTTCACTAAAACAGCCGCTAATTTTCGTTCATACGAACACATTTACAGACTTCAGTAGCACTTCTGCTACCATTTCTTTGCAATACAGTTTTCCTCTCCTTTTCACGTTATGCTATACAAGATCATGAAACTCAATTTCCTTCCTTCAAAGACAGGTTGGTTCAGTCTTGTCACTAGAAGCCTGCAAAGGCTAAGGGATTAAAAAAGACTCAAAGTTTCTCAGTTTTAACTATGACTCTATTACTGGGTCAACTGTTTAATTTTTAAGGTGAGGAATGGACTGGTACAGTGGGCCCAACACCTTGAGGCTTGTGAGGGAGAGGACGGGTGGTACACCATTACTAGTAACAGCAATTACCATCTACTGGGCACATGTTTCATCATCACAACCCGATAAGTAAGAATTACCATGTTTATTATGATTGACAAAAATGAGACTTAGAACAAGTAATTCGTTTGCATTTGGTTAGAACAAGATTTGAACCCTGGTCTGTTTCTGAAGCTCATGCTCGTTTACTTAATTAAACCACAGAACCTATCAAGGCAATGCAGCAGTGTACCAGCCCATTATCGGTCTTTTATAGATGAAGCCCTGAAATAGGTTAAATAGCTCATCCAATGACAAAGGTGGTAATGTGGCAGAAACTATTCGATAAAATGCACCATCTATTTCAGTTTAGAGTTTCCTACTAAAGCTCTGTCTGCTTAACCAGAGCTCTCTGATCTTCACAGTTCAAGTTCAATCACTAGAAGGAACAGATATTCAGCCACACTTTCAGGATATAATTACAGGTTAAATACCATTACTGCAAACCCTAAAACCATAAAACTTTGTACACCATTTCAAATAATATTCAGTTCAGCAAAATTCTAATATGATGAAAAAAGTTGGACAAATCTTCCAAGTTCCATATTATTTGAGTCAATTTTCCTCCACAGATGATTTACTATTTGTAAACTATAGCTCTTCAATGAAAATAATGAGCAGTCACCAGCTTTATATCACTAACAACCTGACCTTATGTACCTGCTGATGAGATACGAAGAACAAAGTCCATCATCCATGAAACCTTCTGCTATGGCCTTCATGTTTGTGTCCCCTCAAAATTCACAATGTGGTGCTATTAGGAGATGGGGCCTTTGGAAGCATTATTTTATTTATTCTTTTCAACAGCCTGCTGAGGTAGGCTCTGTTATCCATTTTCTGGATGAGGAACTGGTCAAGGTCACTGGCCTGGCTTGGCCAATCCTGGCTAAACCAGGATTCAAACTCAGACTGACTTCAGATTCTGAAGTCTCAGTCCTGCAGACAAATGTCTCCCTGGAAATGACCCCATCCACATACCCTTGTTTCTCACTATATTTCAACCAGCATTCTACACCAATTAGCTCCTTTTTCCCCCCTACCCTAAAATACCACATTAAACCTTGCCCCCATACTGTTTTTGTGAATTCCTCCACCTTTCCTTGCAAATTCTACCTATTACGTAAGGTTTCTCACTTCACTTTCCCAGCTTCCCTTCAAACAAAGATCCCTCCTTTTCCTAAAATCCTAATTCATAGCTCTGGTCTTTTTAATTTAGCATTGAATATTACCTAAGTCCTTCTCCTACAACCAGACCTTAAACTCCTTGATGAAAAGGTAATCTTGTCTCCATCCTAGTGCCTGGAGTATCAATACAAACTAGGGAAATAAAAATAAACCTTTCTCAAAAAGGTTAGGGACCTCTGGTGACTACTGGTGAAATATCACTGGGTTAGATGCATACTTAGTGTGGTTATTCAAAGCCATCTCTGGAGTGACATAAGCAATTGAAGAGGATAGCTTTCACATACTTATTTCATTAATTCTTTCTTCTTTTCACTTTTATAGGGATGTATCCCATAATTATGGCATGTCAATCTTAACAAATTTTTCTTTCTCAGTGGAACCTAAAATAATGGTGCCTCTTATAACATATGGAGACTTAGATTCAATGAATTAGGATACAAAGAACAGTAACTCGTAACTACATCTGACAAGCAAGGATGAATAAACTAAACCAGTATACTTTTTTAATAAGAGCACTTACTGTATCATGTTCTTGAATTCATTGCTGAACCAGCTTTATAGGAATTATCTGACTTCAGATGTAATCACCATCTTTATTTTACAGACCTTAAGAAACAGATCTCTAACCCTTAGTGAAATCAGGTAACTTGCCCAAGGTCACAGAGCTAGAATAAAGCAGGAGCAGCTGGTAATGCCCAAGGTAAGGATGCAAACCCTGGTCCATGATGCCAAAGTCAACCTTACATAAAGTTCCCCTGCCTACTCTCTGGGATATTTTATACTCATTTTATTTTCTTAATCAAAGATAGTAAATAAATGATGAGTCGATACAATTTTTCAACTCAGTGACAACACCTCTCCTTTTATAGTAAATTCCAGAAGAAATCTCTATTACATTCACAGAAGGTAAGGTCCACAAGAACAATGACTTCTCCTAACTTATTCATTATTCAGTTTCCAGCACACAAAACAGTTAGGCACATAGTAAGTGGCCAAAAATATTTACTAAAAAAGATAATATTTACTTGCCCTTTACTTTACTGTCGTTATGTCTTCAAATTTTTCTGAACCTTTCCAAGATGCTAGGAAAATTAGTTATTTCCAATTAACAAATATTTCTGAATTGAAAATGAGGAAACACAATCAAAGGGAAAAAAAACCCTGATCCACATTTTATTAATCAGACCAAGGACACTTTCCCACAACTGTCCTACTGCCCATCATTCCAGCCTCATCATCTTCCACTTATTATTACACTATTTCTACACTACACACTACACTCATACAAAACTCCTTATTTCTCCACAGACAAGCTTTCCTTACACAACTATTCACTTGATCTAGAATGCACTTTCCCACTCCCTCATCCAGTCATCCCTTAAGAGTCAATTATCTTACAAGAAGCCCAATTTTAACAGCCAGACTGGAAAGTTACTTTGGGCTGGAATAATCTATTTACACATGTCTGTTCCAAGTGGACTGAAAATTTCTCCAGGCCAAGTAGCAAGACCCACATCCCACAGGTTGGGAAAATCTGTTCATCCATGCCTCCTCTTCCCCAATTCCCAAGTAAAGATTCACCAAATGACAAAGATGAAAAAATTACTTGGACCAAATGTGAAGCCACTGATCATAATGTATAAAAATACGGTGAGTGAAAGCCATTTTCTGCCTTCCAACACTTACCTCCACAGTAAAGGACTCGAAGTGGGTAATCTGCATCTAACTTGGTGTTGCCCCTCTGGTCTCCTCTGCAATCATGCCCACCGGATTCAGAAATGTCAGCAGCCATTTCAAAACCTGTCAGAAAAGAAAGTAACACAGCTTTACTATTTGAGACCAAGGCCCTGAGAGAAACACTGTTCAGGTGTAGCCTTGTCTTCCACTAGAAATCCCCCCACCCCAAATCTGTTTTAATTCTCTGCTGAATGAAAGGTAAGAAGCTGGATTCATAAAATATGAGTAATTCTGGGCACACCATTTTCCAGGTCTACAGGAAAGCGAGCGACAACACTGAGATTCATAGCAAATGGACCATGACAACGCAGCGGAGGGGGGCGGGGGGCACCGGTGGAAGAAGCAGCAATGGGAAAAAAAGGATGGGGATAGTGACCTCGGTGGAGACAAGGCAAAAGGTTTGGGGGTGATTCGGAAGGGATGCAAAGTACAACAACAGAGAAAGGCCAAGAAGCAGCTGAAGAGGCTGGAAAAACCTACGAAGAGGGGGTGAAGAAGAGGTGAGTCGCCGGAGGCGCCCAGAGTGCCGGGTGTGGGGGCGGCTGGATGCCAAGAAAGGGACGCTTTAGAGTCGGGAGAGGGGATGGAAGTGAGAGAGGGCGGGGAGACCAGAGTCTGAGGAGATAGAATACGGGCGAAAGGACCAGAAAGGAGCAGAATGTAAGCGGACTAAGGCGACAAGAGCAGTCAGGTGTGAGGGCGCGACCTGAAGCGAAGGGGGCAACCCCGGGGACACCAGAGCGGCCCATGTGGGCGGGGGTGTGGAGACGCCCGGCCCGGCCCCCTTCCGCCGGACAGCACCTCAGCTTCCCCACGCTCTCTACAAGCTTCTCCGAGACGGGAGAGGCACGAGGGGTTATTACCCAGGCGGTCGCACAGCCTCCGCCGCCTCCGCTCCCGCCACTACCGCCAGCTGAAGCGACACATGCGATTCCTCTTCCCCAGCCAGAGCCGCCCGAGAGCGCGTCTACCAGCGGCGGTCCCGCGAGACAATAAGCCTTTATCGCGAGATTCAGTGGCCGCCGGGCGGCTGTCGCGAGAAGCCTGAAGGCTGGGGCGGGGAGGAATTGGAGAGCATGCGCATTTCGCTCAGGGGCGGGGCCAAGCAGCCTAGAGGCTGACAGCCAGTAGGCGGTGCTCGTTACCTGTGGGAGAGGGTGGGTGGTCCGCGGTCGCGGCGCGGAAGGGGGCGCTCTTTGGAAAGCGAAGACTGTTTACTGCTTACTCCTTCCTGCTTACTGCTGAGGCGGGGACGTGGCCGTGGCCCTGGGGTCTGGAGTGCATCCTTCAGTCCTGACTGACGTCCAGCCTATTGGATGTCATTCCTCCGCGGGGAGATTGCAACTGGAAAAAGCGTTTGGTTTAATTTCAACACCCTACCCTATATTGGCGGAATTCTTTTTAAAAAGACAGTGTCAATGCTATTCCATTTTTCTCATTGCACTGCAATCTCACCAACCTAACAACTATTTTCACAGCTTCCTGGTGTTTACTGATCCTTATATGTGTTTTAAATTGGAATTAAACTCTCCACGTCACTGTAGACTAAAAAATTATTCACAACCTCAAGATTGAGAGTTAGGTTTTACTTGGCTGGAATTTTAGGGCTTCAAGCCTAGGAGGCAGCATCTCAAATTAACCCTGAGAGAACTGTTCTGGGGAGGGCAGAAGCCAGGATATATAGGTATTTTGCAGCAAGGAGCAGGTAGTCTGAAAATCAAAAGATTATTGTTAATTAAAGAAAATCAGGTATGTCAAGTAAAGAAATTAAGTGATTTTTCTGTGTATGAGCAGATGCAGTAGTCTGCTGCTGCTAAGTCGCTTCAGTCGTGTCCGACTCTGTGCGACCCCAGAGATGGAAGCCCACCAGGCTTCCCTGTCCCTGGGATTCTCCAGGCAAGAATACTGGAGTGGGTTGCCATTTCCTTCTCCAGTGAATGAAAGTGAAAAGTGAAAGTGAAATCGCTCAGTCGTGTCCGACCCTCAGTGGCACCATGGACTGCAGCCTACCAGGCTCCTCTGTCCATGGATTTTCCAGGCAAGAGTACTGGAGTGGGGTGCCATTGCCTTCTCTGGCAGTAGTCTGGACTTACTGAAATCTTTCCTTTAATATACACCTCAGCTACCTGGGGCCAATATCCTGTGTTTTCCCATCCTGAGTTTCCTCAGGGCTCGTTGTAGGGAGTAGCTGTAGTCTGATGACTGCTAGATGGCAGGTATTTTTTTCCTTCCCGAGTTCCCTCAGGGTTCACCAGCTCACAGTTTGGTGGTGGTGATGACTGTGACATGCTTTGTTTACTGATACTGCAGGAAATAGTCCATTTCTCATCAGGTTTTCACATACGGTATGTCTTGGCTTTGCTTCCATCTAGTTGTTTCATTTTGGGAAAAACCCTTCATATCCATCTTCACCCTGAGTCCTATTTAGGAAATGGGAATAACACTACAACAGTTGAAGAGATGTGGGTTAGGGAAATGGAGACCAAAAGTGCTATGTAGATGTTGGAGGTGGTTCTGTTCTATTTTGCCGTTTCCTCCACTCACATCTGTCTCATTCTCCCCTTTCCCTACAACTTCATTTGCCACCACCAGTACCACCCTTAAATTGTCTGCTCGGAACTTTGTGTGTATGAAGCCATCTAGCATAATCTTTTGCACCAGAGACTATAACCTCTACTCTGATATCTTTCTTATATAAACGAGTGGTTTCCCCCTCTCGTGAAAGAGCATCAATTCTAAAAGATATTAAAGATCTTGTTTCTAAGCCTATTTGATTCCAATAATAAAAGGTTCCATTTATTGACACTTAACATGCCAAGAACCTGTTCATTTGGAGATCGAGTCCAGGTGACTTCATTTCATAAAACTTGGGTTCTTACTATGTGCCAGGGGCTTCCTAGGTAGCACAGTGGTAAAGAAGCCACCTGCCAATGCAGGAGATAAAACAGACGCGGGTTCAATCCCTGGGTCGGGAAGATCCCCTGGAGTAGGAAATGGCAATCGGCTCCAGTATACTTGTCTGGAAGATTCCATGGACAGAGGAGACTGGCAGGTTATAGTCCATGGGGGTCTCAAAGAGTCAGACACGACTGATAACTGAGAACGCCCTATGTGCTACATGCTGGGGAAACAGTGAACAAGAGACAAAGTCCCTAATCTTATTGAGCTTAACAGTCTTAGAATTACAAAATCCTTACAATGTAGTGACTGTCTCTAATTTCCAAATAGAGGGTAAAATCAAAGCTCAAAGATGGGAATGCATCGTTTACCTATGCTTAAGACACAGCTAGTAGCATGTTAATGATCTTAAGACATACATATGTTTACATTTTCACGTCTCTCGTATCAAGATGTATTGCATGGAATGGAGTCTTCGCGTTGTTGTTTTAGTTGCTAAGTCATGTCAGACTCTTTGTGACCCCATGAACTGTAGCCTGCCAGACTCCTCTGTCTATGGGATTTCACTGTGGCATATTTTAATTTGGCAGTATTTTTCCTTTCTTAGTGATGCATAAACTATGGTGCATCTTGCAGTCAGTGGCATCTTAGACATGAGGAAATATGGATAAGTGGTCAGTCCTGTGTAGTAGACCTAATGTCTTCAGTTCCATTCCTCACACTTTTCCTGCTCTGCTTTGTAGAGAAGGGGGTGTTGACTCCTATGACTGAATTCCCAAGCTTTCTTTTTCCTGAGCTACCAGCTAGTTCAGTCAATGGGAGGCAGTAATGAGACCATGCCATCTTCTTGGGCACATCTCTAGCAGTAGCGAGTGGGTTCTCCCCCTGCATAATTTAGGCATCTCAGCTTCTGGGCTCCTGTGACATCACTCCTTCCCTAGATCTAGTCTCTAGCCTGCCAGTGGTGATTGACGGCTTCTTGCTGCTGATTTCTGAGTGGCTTTACCATCTCTGTTTAGCTTTTAAAGCCCTGAATGAAATTCCTCTCTGCTTTAAATACTTAGATAGTATTTAAATACTGTTCTCTAGGTGAACTCTGCCTGACATTGCTGGCATTAAAACCCAGAGCTGTACTTCCTCACGCACTCATCACAACCTGTCAGCATTCAAGTAATAAAAGGAGGAACAACCTATTAAATAAAGAAACAACAAAAAAAAAGAAACAGCACAGTGGTTTCTCACCAGGAAGCCACAGACTCTGAGAGGCAGGGGAATTATTGCAAAGAATACAGGAATCCAGCTGAAAACTAAACATTGTCAGGAAATTGACTAAATATCTTTCAGCCTTAAGTATTACTATTTTTCTAGTGTAAGTTATAGTTTTCTTCCAATGAAAGTCCAAAGGTTGAATCTGATGGGCTTGTTTCCAATTGCATCCATTCCTAAATCAATCACCATAACTAGTCAAGCTCTGAGTCAAGTGTCCATTTTTGGAACTGTGTTTGGAATGCGGAAACAGGTTCAGTTCAGTTCAGTCGCTCAGTCGTATCCAACTCTTTGCAACTCCATGAATTGCAGCATGCTAGGCCTCCCTGTCCATCACCAACTCTCGGTGTTCACTCAGACTCACGTCCATCAAGTCAGTGATGCCATCCAGCCATCTCATCCTGTCGTCCCCTTCTCCTCCTGCCCCCAATCCCTCCCAGCATCAGAGTCTTTTCCAATGAGTCAACTCTTTGCATGACGTGGCCAAAGTATTGGAGTTTCAGATTCAGAATCAGTCCTTCCAAAGAAATCCCAGGGCTGATCTCCTTTAGAAGGGACTGGTTGGATCTCCTAGCAGTCCAAGGGACTCTCAAGAGCCTTCTCCAACACCACAGTTCAAAAGCATCAATTCTTCGGCATTCAGCCTTCTTCACAGTCCAACTCTCATCCATACATGACCACAGGAAAAACCATAGCCTTGACTAGACGAACCTTTGTTGGCAAAGTAATGTCTCTGCTTTTGAATATGCTATCTAGGTTGGTTATAACTTTCCTTCCAAGGAGTAAGTGTCTTTTAATTTCATGGCTGAAATCACCATCTGCAGTGATTTTAGAGCCCCCCAAAATAAAGTCTGACACTGTTTCCACTGTTTCCCCATCTATTTCCCATGAAGTCATGGGATCAGATGCCATGACCTTAGTTTTCTGAATGTTGAGCTTTAAGCCAACTTTTTCACTTTCCTCTTTCACTTTCAACGAGAGGCTTTTTAGTTCTTCTTCACTTTCTGCCATAAGGGTGGTGTCATCTGCATATCTGAGGTGATTGATATTTCTCCTGGCAATCTTGATTCCAGCTTGTGCTTCTTCCAGCCCAGCGTTTCTCATGATGTATTCTGCATAGAAGTTAAATAAGCAGGGTGACAATATACAGCCTTGACGTACTCCTTCTCCTATTTGGAACCAGTCTGTTGTTCCATGTCCAGTTCTAACTGTTGCTTCCTGACCTGCATACAGGTTTCTCAAGAGGCAGGTCAGGTGGTCTGGTATTCCCATCTCTTTCAGAATTTTCCACAGTTTACTGTGACCCACAGTCAAAGACTTTGGCATAGTCAATAATAGTATCAAAACCAACAGTTTACTCCAGCCATCCTCATACTCATGCATGCTAAAATTATATTAAAATCTAAAGCCCTTAGGGACTTGCCTGGTGGTCAGGTGGTTGAGAATCTGCATTCCCAATGCAGGGGGTCCAGGTTGGATCCCTGGACAGGGAAGTAGGTCCCACATGCCACAACTAGGAGCCAGCATGCCAAAACTAAAAAGATCCCTCATGTCACAAGGAGAGCTTCCCTGGTGGCTCAGGTGGTTAATAATCCACCTGCAATGCAGGAGACCCAGGTTTGATCCCTGGGTTGGGAAGATCCCTTGGAGAAGGGAATGGCTACCCACTCCAGTATTTTTGCCTGGAGAATTCCATGGACAGAGGAGCCTGGTGGGCTACAGTCCATGGTGTTTCAAAGAGTCAGACAAGACTGAGCGACTAACACACACACACACACACACACACACACATACACACGCTGCAAGGAAGATCTCCCACAAGGGAAAGATCCCATGAGCTGCAACAAAGATCTGGTGCAGCCAAATAAATAAATATTTCTAAAAATAAAAATCTAGTGCTCTTAACATATCAAGTGGGTGTACAGGTAAGGCAGACTACCTTACTAACAGAATCCTGTTTTACTTGAGGTCGCCATGTGTCCAGCTAAAGATGCTTGATTGCCCAGCCTCCCTTGCAGTGAAGGAGGCTAAGTGATGCAATTCTGGTCAATGAGATGTAAGTGGGTGCTGAGAAGGGCATCTCTTCTCTTGGGAAACACTGTGAAAGATTTTTAAATGGACAAAAAAGAATACTGGGTGTCCTGTTTAGCATTCTCTTCAGTGTTATCTTTCCTTGTCTTTGTGCTATTTTATAATTTCGTAAGTTGTTAAAAATGGATAGTCATGCAGTTTGCTCTTGTCCATAGAAATGCAAATCACTTCTGTCTAGTGGAGCTGTAATTGATTATTTCTCTGTTGACTAGTATTCCATCTGCTTGTAAATTCATTTCGGCATTTCTGATGCTTATGTAGGTGTATATGAATGCCTATGTGTGCATGTTTTTTTAAATTCTCCTTTGAATTGGTTTTCACATCTCCTGATTCCCATACTAATTAAAGAATGAAATAAAAATATTGACACATTTACTTATAATTGGACAAGAGTCATGCTTGTTTTTTTCTTGTGGCTTACAGGAACTCGTGGCTTACAGGATCTTAGTTCTCCAACCAGAGACTGAACCTGGGCCCTTGGCAGTGAAGGCATGAGTCTTAACCACTGGACTCAAGGACCTAAAACAGATGTCCTTCGCATTATAGGGTACTGGAATGCAAAAGTAGGAAGTCAAGAGATATCTGGAGTAACAGGCAAATTTGACCTTGGAGTACAAAACGGAGCAGGTCAAAGGCTAACAGAATTTTGCCAAGAGAACACACTGGTCATAGCAAACACCCTTTTCCAACACCATAAGAGAATACTCTACACATAGACATCACCAAATGGTCAATACCTAAATCAGATTGATATATTCTTTGCAGTCAAAGATGGAGAAGCTCTATACAGTCAGCAAAAACAAGACCGAGAGCTGACTGTGGCTCAGGTCATGGACTCCTTATTGCCAAATTCAGACTCAAATTGAAGAAAGTAGGAAAAACCACTAGACCATTCAAATCCCTTACGATTATACAGTGGAAGTGACAAATAGATTCAAGGGATTAGATCTGATAGCTAGAGTGCCTGAAGAACTATGGACAGAGGTTCGTGACATTGTATAGGAGGCAGGGATCAAGACCATCTCCAAGAAAAAGAAATGCAAAAAGGCAAAATGGCTGTCTGAGGAAGCCTTACAAATAGCTGAGAAAAGAAAAGACACAAAAGGCAAAGGAGAAAAGGAAAGATATACCCATCTGAATGCAGAGTTCCGAAGAATAACAAGGAGAGATAAGAAAGCCTTCCTCAGTGATCAGTGCAAAGAAATAGAGGAAAACAATAGAATGGGAAAGACTAGAGATCTCTTCAAGAAAATTAGAGATACCAAGGGAACATTTCATGCAAAGGTGGGCACAATAAAGGACAGAAATGGTATGGACCTAACAGAAGCAGAAGACATTAAGAAGAGGTGGCAAGAATACACAGAAAAACTGTACAAAAAAGATCTTCATGAACCAGACACCACGATGGTGAGATCACTCACCTAGGGCCAGGCATCCTGGAATGTGAAGTCAAGTGGGCCTTAGGAAACATGACTAGGAACAAAGCTAGTGGAGGTGATGGAATTCCAACTGAGCTATTTCAAATCCGAAAAGATGATGCTTTGAAAGTGCTGCACGCAATATGCCAGCAAATTTGGAAAACTCAGCAGTGGCCACAGGACTGGAAAAGGTCAGTTTTCATTCCAATCCCAAAGAAAGGCAATGCCAAAGAATGCTCAAACTACCGCACAATTGCACTCATCTCACACACTAGTAAAGTAATACTCAAAATTCACCAAGTCAGGTTCCAACAGTATGTGAACCGTGAACTTCCTGATGTTCAAGCTGGATTTAGAAAAGGCAGATGAACCAGAGATCAAATTGCCAAAATCCGTGGGATCATCGAAAAAGCAAGAGAGTTCCAGAAAAGCACCTACTTCTGCTTTCTTGACTATGCCAACGCCTTTGACTGTGTGGATCACAGTAAACTGTGGAAAATTCTGAAAGAGATGGGAGTACCAGACCACCTGACCTGTCTCCTGAGAAATCTGTATGCAGGTCAGGAAGCAACAGTTAGAACTGGACATGGAACAACAGACTGGTTCCAAATAGGGAAAGGAGTCCGTCAAGGCTGTATATTGTCACCCTGCTTATTAAACTTATATGCAGAGTACATCATGAGAAATGCTGGGCTGAATGAAACACAAGCTGGAATCAAGATTGCCAGGAGAAATATTAATAACCTCAGATATGCAGATGACACCACCCTTATGGCAGAAAGTGAAGAACTAAAGAACCTCTTGATGAAAGTAAAAGAGGAAGGTGAAAAAGTTGGCTTAAAGCTCAACATTCAGAAAACTAAGATCATGGCATCTGGTCCCATCACTTCATGGCAAATAAAAGGGGAAACAGGGAAACAGTGACAGATTTTATTTTTTGGGCTTCAAAATCACTGCAGATGGTGACTGCAGCCATGAAATTAAAAGATGCTTGCTCCTTGGAAGAAAAGTTACGACCAACCTAAACAGCATATTAAAAAGCAGAGACATTCCTTTGCCAACAAATGTCCATCTAGTTAAAACCATGGTTTTTCCAGTAGTCATGTATGGATGGGAGAGTTGGACTATAAACAAAGCTGAGCACCAAAGAATTGATGCTTTTGAACTGTGGTGTTGGAGAAGACTCTTGAGAGTCCCTTGGACTGCAAAGAGATCCAACCAGTCCATCCTGAAGGAAATCAGTCCTGAATATTCATTGGAAGGACTGATGTTGAAGCTGAAACTCCAATACTTTGGCCACCTGATGCAAACAGCTGACTCATTTGAAAAGACACTGATGCTGGGAAAGATTGAAGGCAGGAGGAGAAGGAGACGACAGCGATAAGATGGTTGGATGGCATCACTGACTCAGTGGACATGATTTTGAGTAAGCTCTGGGAGTTGGTGATGGACAGGGAAGCCTGGCATGCTGCAGTCCATGGGGTCACAAAGAGTTGGACACGCCTGAGCAACTGATGGCACCCCACTCCAGTAGTCTTGCCTGGAAACTCCCATGGATGGAGGAGCCTGGTAGGCTACAGTCTATGGGGTCACTAAGAATCGGACACGACTGAGCGACTTCACTTTCACTTTTCACTTTCATGCATTGGAGAAGGAAATGGCAACCCACTCCAGTGTTCTTGCCTGGAGAATCCCAGGGACAGAGGAGCCTGGTGGGCTGCCCTGTATGGGGTCGCACAGAGTTGGACACGACTGAAGCGACTTAGCAGCAGCAGCAGCAGAGCAACTGAACTGAACCAAACTGAACCACTGGACTACCAGGGAATTCTCTGTTTTTTGTTTTTGTTTTTGTTTTTTTAAATTATCACTTAACATTCTCAAATAAAAAGACAATTCCTTATTTAAAAACAAAGTCAAATTTTCTGTCTTCTTTCCAACTGAAACATGAACATAAGCCATCTTGCAACCATGAGGATGGCTTACAACCATCTTGCAAGCCTGAGAATGAAGGTGCATATGCTAAGGATTGCTGGGGTCCAGCCCCGGCTGATCCAGGGTATTTGAAGGGGAGACGGCGTCGGTGACTATTTATTTATTTATTCATCAAAGATATAAAGAATAATAGAATGAGGATAGCTCAGTAGGAAAATTCAGTGGAGAAAAGAAGCTGAGTAGCTTGGTTTACATGGAAAATCAATATAACCCGTGACACCAGGTTAGCTCTGACCACGGAGGCCGCAGGCGCCCTCTCGAATAGCGGAAGGTGCCCCACCTTAGACACCTTCTCGAGTGGGTCTTAGAAGCCCAGGCAAATAAATGGTCGCAGAGGATATCCACGCTCCAGATGGAGACTCAGCTGGAAGTTAAGGGGAAGAATGACATGGGGAGACCAAGCGTTGGTGAGCAAGGCCCGTAGCTTTATTTTCAACAGGGGCTTTTATACCCTAAGTTACACATAGAGGATAATAGGGGATGCAAAGTCAGCAGTCTTTGATCCTTATCAAAAACCAGGGTTTCTTTCCTGCAAATTTATTGTATACAAATGGTTTAGGTGATTTACATCATCTTCTGGCCAGAAGGCTTATTAACATTTTATGACTCTTGACAAAGACTTATCAACAAAGACTTATTTTCCCTAAGAGTAATTATTTTAAGGTTTGGCACCATTTTTCGAAGATAAAGTTGCATTCCTATAGGGCGGATGTGTAATGGGTTTACAACAAAGGAAAGAATTTATTACCTTAAGGGTCTAAAGTTACTAACATCAAGGCCACTACTTATTTTTTCTACATACCAACTATTTTAATTAATACATATTCAAGGATACAATACAGAGGATGTGGAAACTTGGCAGCAAGCATTGGCTCATCAATGAAATCTTTTACTACTTTTATTCTGACAGTTTCTAACTCTCTGAGAGGCTCTAAGCTATTTGAATATCTTAAGCTTCCTGTGCCTCTCAAGGCTGGGAGACTGTAAACAATCGTATGCATAGCTGTAGGAGTCTGGGTAAATTTGTCAGGCGAGTTAGAGAGCCATCTGAGGGGTTTGGAGTTAAACACTCCTAATTGCCCAGGAACTTTATTAATTGGAGCTGTAAGCTAACTCTTTGTCAGAGAGAGCGAGATGGTGGTAGGGGACAGCCCCCAGTAAAGTCAGAGGTGAGAGCACAAAGCAATAAAGCAGGCAGACTCTGGTTTTTTGGGGGTAGATGCTCGAGAATATCCAGGGGGACTCCTGAGGCTCCATCCCGCCTTTGCGTATGCCGAGCCTCCTTCCTCATGACCTTTGTCACGAGTGGAATGTCTCTCCGGCTCCCGGCAAAAGATCTTGGACTGGAAATATGAACAGCCTATGTTCTGGATAGCATTGTTGAGTCATTGTATCAGCTTTTGACTGTCCTCTAGAGAGCTTCCTATTATGAAAGACAAACACTCCCCATCCCTACAGCCTCCCCGCCTCCCCACACCCCCCCCCCCCACCAACTGTTTACTACAGTAGAGTTTTCTATGCATTCCTAAATGATACTATCAGGAAGCCCAGCATTTCTGAGACAAGCCTGGAACTTGGGACCCTTTGCTGCACTGCTGGGGTGTTTGCACCTGGACAAACCTTTCCTCCAACAATGAAATACAAAGAACCTGTAAGAGACTAAAAAATAACTGTGCACATATGCAGTTGGGGCAAATTCTGGACAAAAGATACAAAAAGGCCAAAAAAAATCCAATTGCCACATCTGAATAGCTGGGAGCAAAAACAGGGTGTTGGAAGCAAAAATAGGGTACTACATATGCCCCCTACACACAACACCACCTAAAGGGTGAGCAAAACACCCCGGGTACCTCTCTGGACAGACCACACCGTTACCCTCATCACGCATAAGGAACCAGATCGCCCCCCTCTCTCAGGAAATGAGCAAGCAAGGGAATCTGTTACTTGTTCCCACTCCCTCTGCTGCAGCAGGGACCCCAATAAAGCCTTGCCTGAATTTCTTGTCTGGTCTCTAGTCAATTTCTATTGATTGGGGAAGGCCAAGAACCCTGGTCAGTGTCATTTCCTTTAACACAAGAGGGGAACCGATGTTCAAGTAAAGCATGTGTGAAGGAAGGGGACAAAGGTGAGAGGTGGCTAAGAGGCGATGGGGAAGTAACACTGCAAGACCTGTCATTCGGATGAAGCCTGGAGGAAGAATCGTTCTGTCACTTTCTGAGAAGACTTCTGTCAAAGAAAATGAAAGCATTTGCCCTGGGCTCCTTGAATGAGAAGTGACGTCTTACCACACACGATACTTTGTCATAACACAATCTATTTTTTTTTAAAGAAATTATGGATTTTATTTTTACACTCTTGGGGCTGGCTTTGCACTTGGCCAGACATGTTCCTTCCTCTGGTTCTTTCTGGGCATTTTTTAAGACGGAGACTTGGGGCTGAGTGGATATTTGTTGTTTGCCTTTCTCGCATCCCCTCTCTGTAACAGGTTCATTTTGGACTGGAAGGGTTCATCTCTCCCCCACACTTATCCCATGTGGTTCAACAGAACTGTTACAACTCATTCAGAGATGGAGCATATGACCCAGGTCTAAGGCAATCAGTACATAGAGTCCTCCTGGTAACAGCCATTAATTGATTCAAGGGTAGATCAGTCAGAGTGAATGCCAGCACACTTTTGAAGGAGCTTCTAGAAAAGAGGCTCTCTCTTTCCTGCTGGACTTGAGTCTCAGGACATTCACATTAGAGTTGCTGGCAGCCATCATGTCACATGTGGTTTGAGAATAAAGTCAGTGTGAAGGAGAGCAGAGAAATAGAGAATATTTGACCCCTGATTCCAGCCACATCTGAGGTCAGCCTCAAACGCCAACTATTCTGTATAAAAGTCAACAAATTCCCAGTTTTTGCTCAAGTCAGTTTGACCTGGAATGTCATTTGCAAATTAGTTCTGATGAACACATAGGAGTTAGCACTACTGCAGCCCTGACAGGGATTTGTTAAGCCCTGTTGTACCCAATGTTTCCTAACATTTTCTCCCTACTGTGATATACCCAGTGGATCTTTTGCCTTTGCAGAGCATGATTTCATAAACACATCTACAGTTTGATGACATCTCCAAATCACTGCAAGGATGTAAAGCGTTATGATACTTGGTAATTTTTTTAAAATGTGTATTTATTTGACCGTATAGGGCCTTACCTGTGGCACTCGGGGTCTTTGTTGAGTCATGCGGGATCTTTCCTTGTGTTGCATGGACTCTAGCTGTGGTTGGTGGGCTCAGTAGTTGCAGCACACAGGCTTAGTTGCCCCAAGGCATGTGGGATCTTAGTTCCCCAACCAGAGATCGAACCCCTGTCCCCTGCATTGGAAGGTGGATTCTTAACCACTGGACCACTAGGGAAGTCCCAGTGATTTGCAGTTTTTGCAATTAATTACAATGCACACATAAGGAAGGTGGCCACGGACTATGGCAGATTAAATGGGTTATCACTGGAGTCCTTTCTCCCCCCAGAAGAAGGTATTTTGGAGTCCTTAGAACAAGTCCTGGTCTAAAGAGAAACATAGGGCTAACCTTCAAACTGTCTCATTTGCTTAACTAAGTAAAATTTCAAACTCTAATAGTTTCATATTAGCAATAAATTACCAAGCACATGCCATACATAAAACTGAATTCTGGGAATTCCCTGGTGGTCCAATGGTTAAGACTCTGTGCTTTCATTGCAAGAGGGCCCCACTTGGGGAACTAAGATCCCACAAGCAGCATGGTGCAGCCAAAGCAAACAAACAAGCCAACAAAAACTGATTTCAACATACTGGTGGATCGAGACACACATGGGTGAGAACTGCTAACTGAACTGCTGCTGCTGCTGCTGCTGCTGCGTCGCTTCAGTCGTGTCTGACTCTGTGCGACCCCATAGACGGCAGCCCCCCAGGCTCCCCCGTCCCTGGGATTCCCCAGGCAAGAACACTGGAGTGGGTTGCCATTTCCTTCTCCAATGCATGAAAATGAAAAGTGAAAGTGAATTTGCTCAGTCGTGTCCGACTGTTCGCAACCCCATGGACTGCAGCCCACCAGGCTCCTCGGTCCATGGGATTTTCCAGGCAAGAGTACTGGAGTGGGGTGCCATTGTCTTCTCCCACTAACTGAACTGGGTCCAATTAACTCCCAAGCTACATGAGCTATCTTCAAAATGAATATATTTTTCATCTGTTACCTCTGGTCTAAATTGAAAAACATTTATTCTTTTCTGAAAAGAGTTTATATTCGTCATCTTTCTCTCTTGAAGGATGGATATCCTTCGAGAATTATTTTTTCATGGGGAAGATGGTACATGTCTCTTGGATCTTTGATGTTCATATTGGTTTAGAGAAAAAAGTATCTTTTTATTTATCTATTTTTGTTGTGCTCGGTCTTTGTGGCTGCGCAGGCTTTCTCTAGTTGTGGTGAGTGGGGACTATTCTTTGGTGTGGCGCTTGGGCTTCTCTTGTGAAATACAGGCTCCAGGGTACTCAGGCTTCAGTAGTTGCAGCACATGGGCTCAGTACTTGCAGCTCCCAGGCTCTAGAGCATGGCTCAGTAGTTGTGATCCATGGGCTTAGTTGCTCTGAAGTGTGTGGGATCTTTCCACCTCAGGGATCGAACCCATGTCACTTGCATTGGCAACTGGACTCTTTACCAACGAGTCACCAGGGAAGCCCCATATATTTTTAAATCAATACAGTATTTGTCTTGTCTCTGTCAAACCCTGAGCCAAGCACTTTCTCTAGGCTGCCTGGGGAGGCATGGGAAAAGGAACAAATAGGGCAGAGAGACATGGGGGAAAGAACTATGGGAAGTGGAGACAGACCCTTCTCATGGTGAAAGGATGAGAAAGAGCACTATCAGGCCAGAGGACCCCCATCGATCCTGAGCGAGCCAAGTCCAGAATGGTGTAGGAGAGAGATGTTGCTTCAAAGAAGGGTTCTTGGCATAATGGATGATGAGGCTCCCAAACACAGTCCTGAATTCCAGCCCAGAGCTAGCCACCCCTACCTCAATTCTGATGAACTTGGCTGCTGTGTTGATGTCCCTTGCAATGGCACACCAAGATGTATATGTATAACCAAATCGGGGACTTCCCTGGCAGCCTAGTGGTTAAGGCTCTGTGCTTCCCCTGCAGGGGCACTGGTTAGATCCCAGGTTGGGGAGCTAAGATTCCCACACGCTACAAGGTGTGCCTGCCCCTCCCCCCACCACACTGCAAGAAAAAAGAGAGAGAGACCCCAGAAAGTGCCCTTTCCCTTCTGCCACGTGAGGACACCAAGAGCAGATAACAGTCAGGAAGCAGCCCCTCACCAGTGATTCTGCTGGCACCTTGATCTCTGACTTCCTAGCCTCCTAAACTGTGAGAAATAAGTTCCTGTTGTTTATAAGTTGCCCTGGTTGTGGTATTTTGCTAGTGCAACCCAAATGAACTCAAATTCATCCTTGGAGTCCTGTGCCTACCTGAGCCTGTCACAGTGGCTGTAGGGATGAAAAGATCTGATTTGCCAGATGGTCATTCCTAGAGCCCAGGGGTGGAGCCAAATCCTCCCAAACCTCAGAGATGGTCATAACTCAGAGATGGATTAGTCAGAGAAGGAAATCAGGGTGTCAGTGCCAACCAGAGGGCATGTAAATACTGGGAAGACCAAGACACCATCATCTGAGTTGTTTTCTTTTTTTTTTTTTTTAAATTTATGTTATTTTTGGCTGCAGTGGGTCTTCATCACTGCACTTGGGCTTTCTCTAGTTGCAGAGAGCAGGGACTATTCTCTAGTGGTGTGAGGGCTTCTCACTGCAGTGACTTCTCTTGTTGTGGAGCGTGGGCTCAGTAGTTGTGACGCACGAGCTTAGTTCCTCCACCGCATGTGGGATCTTCCCAGACCAGCGATTGAACTGGTGTCCCTTGCTTTGCAAGGCAGATTCTTAACCACTGGACCACCAAGACCATCCAAGCTCTTGACCCCAGAAGCCCTACTCAAAGGAAGAAGGATGGGGCAATGAGACGATAGGCAAGGAGCAGACGTGACAGTGGTTAATGGAAACCAACCTGTTCTGCTTCTCCGAAGAGCTTGACGTTTCATAAGGTCATTTGCTCTACCTGCCACACAGGACTAACGAGGGACACAACCAGTTCTGCCACAGAGGCTCATAAATATTAAATACAGAAGAGGATTTACAAAGATGATGCTTTATTTTAATGGGGCAGGAACTTAAGCTTGCAGTGAAACTTGTCTTTGTTTAGCCCTTGTACAAGGGGCTCAGCCCCCTGATATTCTGAGAGTCTTATTATAATACATTGAAGTACATCTCTCTCTTTTATTATAAAAAACAAAAATTTCCCCCTCTCCAGAGTACTATTAACAGTTTGGTGCATATAGTGATAAGAATAGGAATATTAACTAAAACACAGATACCATTTACTCTGTCTTGCATACTGCTCTAAGCACTTTCTATAGATTAATTCATTTTGTTACCATGTCCAATCTTGTACTCCTTGCCACGAAACAGGCCAATAAATCAAAGATGAGTTGTGGGGGCAGAGAATAGTGATTTTAATCTGAAAGCCAGCCAATCAAGAAGATGGTGGACTAGAGTCCCAAAGAGCCATGTTTCCTAAGTTGGGTTTTTTTGTTTTTTAATATTTATTATTTTTTATTTATTTGGCTGCACTGGTATAGTGGGCATGTGGGATCTAGTTCTGCAACCAAGGATAGAACCTGGGCCCCCTGCATTGGGAGTGCACAGTCTTAGCCACTGGACCAACAGGCAAGTTCCCCCCAGTCTGCTTTTAAACAAGGGAATAAAGTCCTAGATCCTAGATGGGGGTCAGACTCCTGAGGGGATGTGTTAATTTCTTTCTTCCTGCAGCTGTTCACAGGCAAGCCTGGCCAGGATGTTTCCTGCAATCTAAACAAAGGTATTTTAGCTGAATGCTCCTTATGTGTGAGGCAGGGTTCCTAGAGATGGGCGATTATGTATAATTTAAGTTTATAGGCGAACATCCCTTTAGTGATTGATTTGTAGTAGAATATAAAGGTTCTTTCCTCTTACAATTTTACCATCGTATTAGAATGACAGGGGCAATATCATTTCCATTTTACCCATGAGGAAATTGAACCTTTAAAGACCGCTAAAGGTAGGGAGTTTGGGATGGACACATATACACTGCTATATTTAAAATGGATAACCAACAAAGCACATGGAACTCTGCTCAATGTCTTGTGGCCGTCTGGATGGAAGGGGAGTTTGGGGGAGAACGGATACATGCATATGCAGGGCTGAGTCCCTTCACTGTCCACCTGAAACTCTCTCAACATTGTTAATTGGCTATCCTCCAATACAAAATAAAAGTTAAAAGAAAACAGAGATTGCCTAAAGGGACTTACCTGATGATCCAGTGGCTAAGACTCCAAGAACCCTGGTCAGGGAACCAGATCCCACGTGCCACAACTAAAGCTCCCGCATGCAGCTAATGAAGACCTGGCACAGCCTAATTAATTAATTAATTAATTTTTTAAAAAGATGGCCTAAAATCTCATAGCCAATAATTGAGAGAATTAACTTTAAGCCCAGACAACTGAGCTCCAGAGTATACAGTCTTACCTTCTAGATTTTTAAAATGCATACTTGTTTTTTTTTTTCATTGAGTTACAGTTTACATAAAGTGACCATTTAGAGTGTTCGATTCAGTGGCATGGTACACTGTTGTGCAAACACATCTGTCTAGTTCCAAAATATTATCCCCCGCAAAACAATCCTGTACACATTAAGCAGTCACTCCCCTTTCTCCTCTAGCTCCAGTCTTTGAAAAATGCTAATCCACTGTCTCTATAACTTATATGTTCTGAATGTTTCCTATAAAGGGAACAACACAATGATACCTCTTCTTTCACTTAGGGTTTGAAGCTCACGTATTCTACACCATCAATCAGTGCTCCCTTCTTTTTATGATGGAATATACTCCATTGTGTGTTTTTACCACAATTTTTTATTCATTCATGTACTGATGAACATTTGAATTGTTTCTATCTCTATTAGGGTTCTTCAGAGAAACAGAACTGATAGGGTGTGTATGTATACAGAGAGATGACCATATGTGACCATAAGACTGGTAAGTTGAAATCTGCAGGTTAGGCTGGCAGGCTGGAGACAGGGGGAAGAACAACCCCTGCTTGTTGTAACTAGAGAAAGACTATGAACAGCAAAGAAGACCCAGAGCAGCCATAACTAACTAAATAAGTAGAGGGCACTCTGCTTTACTCAGAGTCTACCAATGTAAATGTTACTCTCATCCAATAGACGCCTTCAGAGACACAGTCAGAAGAATGGTTGACCACATGTCTGGGCACCGAGGCCCAGCTGTGATGACACGTGAAATAAACCTTCATACCATCCTCTGACTGCTGTGACTAGTGCTGCTAGGAGCATTTGTGTACAAGTATTTTTTGAGTCCTGTTTTCAGTTCTTTTGGGTATATACACTTGGGAGTGGCGTTGCTGGGTCATGTGGCAATTCTATGTTTAAGTTTTTGAGGAGCTGCCAAACCGTTTTCCACAGCGGATGAACCATTTTACGTTTCCACCCAGTGATATAGAAGACTATGTATGTATATAGACTTTTAGCTTCCAAAAATGGGATTATTCTACACAAACTCCAGTATGTTTGTGTGTTTTGGGAGCCTGACCCAAAGAAAGTGTTATGCAAGTGAATGCTTTAAAAAAAAATTATTTGGCTACCCCAGGTCTTAGTTGTGGGATATGGGATCTTGTTCCCTGACCAGGAATCACACCCAGGCCCCTATATTGGGAGCACAGACTCTTAGCCACTAGACCACCAGGGAAGTCCTGCAAGTGAATGCTTTTTAATAAGCATATAGTTGGTTTTGGCCATTCCATGCAACTTGTGGGAACTTAGTTCTCCAACCAGGGATTGAACCCATGCCCTTGGCAGTGAAAGGGTAGAATCCTAACCACTGGACTAACAGGGAATCCCTAAGTATGTAAGGAGTCACCACCACTTATCTCATTCCCCACTGGTAAAGATTTAAGCTGCTTTCAACTTTAACTTTTTATTATGAAAAATATACATAAACCAGAATAGGACAATGAAGGTCCCTGTTTTCATAATCCAGCCACAATAATAAAAAATTCTAACTTCTCTTTTTCTATTTCTTTCCCTTCTCCTGTTGGACTCCTTTGAATCACATCCCAAATAATATGTAATTCATCTACACATATTTCAGAATTTATTTCCAAAAGATAATAGCTCTTTCTTTAAACAATCACAATTACCCATTATCACCCCACAATAATTAGCCAGTTCATGTTCAGAGTTCTCCTAATGCCTTGTACTTAAAAAAAAAATTTTTTTTTTTTTTATGTGGACCATTTTTAAAGGCTTTGTTGAATTTGTTACAATATGGCTTCTGTTTTACTTTTTGGGTTTTTTTTTTTTTGGTTGCAAGGTACCTTAGCTCCCCAACCAGGGATCAAAATCCCACCGCCTGCATTGGAAGGCCAAACCTTAACCACTGGACCACCAGGGGAGTCCCTGTCTGGTGCTTTTTAACAGCCGGAATTGTCAGAGTACAAACAATTGGTGAATATATCTCTTAAATTTCTTTAAATATATTGTTTCCCCCCCTCCTTTTTAATTTTTCTTATACTTTATACGTAGGGGGAAAAAACGCACATTGTTTGCCATTTTTAAGAGTCATGTTGAAATGCCAAGGAACTTCCTTGTCATCCTGTGTGAGGTCAGAGTAACCTCCCTCCTTGTTGGTCACCCTGTGAAGCAATCCTCCAACCTCCCTGTAAACTTTTGGCCCCAGCTCTCTCCTGGGCTGTAGCAGGAAACAAAATCAAACACACAATAGATCACTGACACCTTCCATTCAGTCAGTAATTCCTCCTCCCTTCCAGGGAAGGTGTTTTGAAATAGTTCGGTAGAGAAAGGAACTCTGGACTCAAATACTGACGTTGAAAATGTCACTGTGTGGACTTCCTTGGCAGCCCAGTGGTTGGGACTCTGCTTTCACTGCCAAGGGCCCAGCTTCAATCCCTGGTTGGGGAACTAAGATCCTGCAAGCTGCACTGTGTAGCCAAAATAAAGGACTTTTTAAACGACACAAACAAACTTATTTGCAAAACAGAAACAGACTTTTAGATTCAGAAAACAAACTTACGGTTGCCAGGAGGAAGGATGGGAGGAAGGGATAGTTAGGGAGTTTGGGATGGACACACACACACACGGCTATATTTAAAATGGATAACCAGTAAGGACCTCCTGTACAGCACAGGGAGCTCTGCTCAATGTTATTTGGCAGCCTGGATGGGAGGGGAGTTTGGGGGAGAGTGGATACATGTATATGTATGGCTGAGTCCCTTTGCTGCCCACCTGAAACTATCACAACGTTGTTTATTGGCTATACTCCAATATAAAATAAAAAGTTAAGAAGAAAAGGAAAACAAATGACCCTTAAAAAAAAAAGAAAGCTCACTGTAGTGGGAAGAGTGGTTATATCCCCCCTTCCAAAAAGAAGATATGCTCACATCATCATCCCCCAAAACTATTAAGTATGATCCTATTTGGAAAAAGAGTCTTTGCAGTAATTAAGTTAGTGATCCTGAGATCATTCTGGCTTATCTGGGCCCTAAATCCAGGGACAAGTGTGCATATTAGAGGCACACAGAGGGGAAGCCTATGTGACCAAGGACACGGAGACTGACGTGGCTACAAGCCAAGAACTGCTAGCAGTTCCCAGAAGCGGGAGATGTGGGGAACAAACTCTTCCCTAGGGCCTCTGGTGGGAGCACAGCCCTCCTGACACCTTCATCCCAGTTTCAGTTTCCAGAACTCTCAGAGAACACATTCCAGTTGTTTTAAGCCACCACGCTGGTGGTAATTTGTTCCAGCAGCCACAGGAAGCTAATAAAGTCATATTCTCAGGTCCCTGGCTGGGAAAGGCAATCTGGAGGAGAGCTCTGGCTTTCTACCTGTGACATAATAAGAAATATAGATGTTGGTCTCTGCCCCTGGTTCCTGACACAGAACTTCTAGGGTGATAGGATTGTTTTGTGTTCATTTTTTGTTTTTTGTTTTCTTTTTTTTTATATATAGACATATAAACAGATATAGAGAACAGACTTATGGACATGGGGAGAGGGGAGGAGAGGGTGAGACGTATGGAGAGAGTAATGTGAAACTTACATTCAGTTTAGTTGCTCAGTCTTGTCCAGCTCTTTGTGATCCCATGAACCGCAGCACGCCAGGCCTCCCTGTCCATTACCAACTCCCGGAGTTTACCCAAACTCACGTCCATTGAGTTGGTGATGCCATCCAACCATCTCATCCTCTGTCATCCCCTTCTCCTCCTGCTCTCTATCTTTCCTAGCAACAGAGTCTTTTCAAATATGTCAGCTCTTTGCATCAGGTGGCCAAAGTATTGGAGTTTCAGCTTCAACATCAGTCCTTCCAATGAACACCCAGGACTGATCTCCTTTAGGGTGGACTGGTTGGATCTCCTTGCAGTCCAAGGGACTCTCAAGAGTCTTCTCCAACACCACAGTTCAAAAGCATCAATTCTTCGGTACTCAGCTTTGTTTATAGTCCAACTCTCCCATCCATACATGACTACTGGAAAAACCATAGCCTTGACTAGATGGACCTTTGGTGGCAAAGGAATGTCTCTGCTTTTTAATATGCTGTCTAGGTTGGTCATAACTTCCTTCCATAGAGTAAGTGTCTTTTAATTTCATGGCTGCAATCACCATCTGCAGTGATTTTGGAGCCCCCAAAAATAAAGTCAGCCACTGTTTCCACTGTTTCCCCATCTATTTGCCATGAAGTGATGGGACCAGATGCCATGATCTTAGTTTTCTGAATGTTGAGCTTTAAGCCAACTTTTTCACTCTCTTCTTTCACTTTCATCAAGAGGTTATTTAGTTCTTCACTTTCTGCCTAAGGGTGGTGTCATCTGCATATCTGTACTTACATTAGCATATGTAAAATAGATAGCCAATGGGAATTTGCTGTATGGCCCAGGAACTCAAACAGGGGCTCTGTGTCAACCTAGAGGGGTGGGATGGGGAGGGAGATGGGAGGGAGGTTCAAGAAGGAGGGGACATATGTATACCAATGGCTGGTTCATATTGAGGTTTGACAGAAAACAACAAAATTCTGTAAAGCAATTATCCTTCTATTAAAAAATAAATAATTTTTAAAAAATATGTATTATTGAGCTGCAACAGGTCTTAGTTTTGGCACGTGGGATCTTTGATCTTCATTGCAGCATGTATAATCTTTAGTTGCAGTGTGCAAACTCTGAGTTGCAGCACGCAGGATGTAGTTCCCTGACTAGGGATGACACCTGGGCCCCTTGCATTGGGAGCTGAGTCTTAGGCACTAAATCACTAGGGAAATCTCTGTCTTGTATTCTAATGAGGTCAACTCTTAATGGACTGCTTACTGGGGACTGGTTACCACAAAGACCAAGCCATCATTAGAAGCTTGGAATTTTCAGCCCCAATCTCCTATTCTTCAGAGAAGGGAGAGGGGCTGGAAATGGAGTTAATGAGTGATTGTGCTTACATGATGAATCCTCCACAAAAATCCCAGTGCTATGTGGTTTGGGGAGCTTCTGGATTGGTGATCACTTTCATGAATCAGGAGGTCCCCAAACCCATGAAGACCCCATGGGTCCACAACCCCATGCACCCTTCCAGACCTTGTCCTACATACCTTTTATCTGGCTGCTTTCCTCTATCCTTTATCACACCCTTCATTATAGAATAAACTGGTAAACATAACTAGGGCTTCCCTGGTGGCTCAGTGGTAAAGAATCCACCTGCCTATGCAGGAGATGCAGATTTGATTCCCTGGTCCAGAAAGATTCCTTGGAGAAGGAAATGGCAACCCACTTCAGTTTTCTTGCTTGAAGAATCCCTTGGAACCTAGTGTATTACAGTCCATGGGGTCAAAAAGAGTCAGACACGACTTAACAAATGAATAACAAAAACATAACTGTTTTCCTGAGCTCTGTGAGCTGTTCTAGCATATGCTCAAATCTGAGGAGCGGTGTTATGGGCACCTCAAACTGCAGCCTCGTCAGACATAAAGTTGTAGATATCCAGGGAATCCACAATTAGCAACCAAAGTGGGAGGTAGTCTCGTGGAACTGAGCCTTTAACCTGGTGCAGGGGAACGGGGGGCGGAATGCATCTGTGCCAACTCTGGTTACTGTCAGCGTTGAATCAAATTGTAGGACACCCAATTGGTGTCACAGAGAACTGTGTGGTGTGTGGGGGAAAAAAATCCCACATGCTTGGCATTGGAAGTGTTTTGAGTGTGGTGAAAGTGCAGGAATGAAGACACTCCAGGAGGAGAGTACCTTCCCAATACACTGCCACGGGGACAGTCTCTCCTCCTGCCTCAAATGTCTACCGCCTGCCCCGTCACGTGTAAAGTGACGTGTTATCTCAAAGCCTCAGGGAAAGTGGTATTGTGGGGCCTAAGAGCTCCAAGCTCACACCAGATCAGCCTGGCAGATATGACTGCTAGTCTTTTCAGTCTGCCCTTTCTAGGACTTCTCAGTGATCCAGGGGCTAAGACTCCAAGCTCCCAACACAGGGGGCCTGGGTTTGATCTCTGGTCAGGGAACTGGATCCCACATGCCACAACTAAATATCCTACAAGTCGAAACTAAGACCTGGCATAGCCAAATAAATAAATACATATTAAAAAAAAAAAAAAAAGAAAAACAGGGACTTTCCTGGTGGTCCAATGGTGAAGAATCTGCCTTGCAGTGCAGGGGACATGGGTTCGATTCCTGATTGGTGAACTAAGATCCCACATGCTGTGGAGCAACTAAGCCTGTGAGCCACAACTAGAGAATCTGTGCTCTGTAATGAAAGCTCCCACATCATGCAACAAAGATCCCGTGTGCCACAACTGAGACCTGACACAGCCAAATGAATCAATATTTTTTAATAAAAAAATAAACAAAACCCCAAAACAAATAAACAAAAAAGCCCTGCCCTTCCTGTGTCTCCTCGCAGCCAGGGGGAAAAGTAAACTACAGAGATCTAGAGTCATTCATTTATCCAAGACACTAGTTCATTCATTTATCCTGAGTTTTCCCTTGGTGCCAGGCTACAGTCTGGGCATGCATTGCTGAATCAGAGCCAGTGCTAGGCTTCACAAAGACAGGGGATTAGGGGAAGACACACAGGGAAATCATGACAATACTGTGTAATCAGTGTGGGCATGGTGGATATGGGCAGAGAGGAGGGTTTAACCCAGACTAGTGTGGGAGATGCACTGGAGGCTTGGGGGTTGAAGGAAGAGGTATCCCCTGGGTTGCCTATATGGAAGTCACAATCCACATGTGGCTATGTGGCTTTCAGAATGGAAATTAAAATTAAATAACATTGAAAATTCAGTGCCCACTAGACCCAGTTTCAAGTGCTCTGGAGCTACATGTACATTACAGAAGATTTCCATCACTGTGGAAAGTTCTAGTGGAAGATGCTAAAGCCAAAAAAAGAGGGGTTATCCATGACCAGGAGGGAAGGAACAGTGTCCTCAGCAGTCCGTATAAGACAGGCTTTGGACACTAAGCACTACTATGGTTCCTGCGGAAGGCATCAAGGCCAGTTCCTATGGTGTCTTGAACTCCCTGCTAAGGACAACAGGGAACCACTGGAGCATTCAACTGGGTGGGTGATGGGTGACATCAGATTTGAGTTTTGGGGGAATGGATTGGAGGAGGAGCATGAGAGCAGGCCCAGTCATGAGGTGGCTGCATTCCTCTAGAGACTGGGCCAGCCAAAGTGGTAGCAGTGTGGGTGGAGGGAGATCTAGGGCAAATCATCAGTAGATGGGGGATTGTGCAAGCAAAGGAGAGGCAACCAAGCTTATGAGCTATTTGGTGAGTTTCCCAGGCGGCACAGTGGTAAAGAATCCACCTGCCAATGCAGGAGATGAAAGAAACGCACGTTCAGTTTCTGGCAGTGGTCTGAGAATAGATTTAGGGTGGGAATGGGAAAGACTAGAGGTCTCTTCAAGAACATTAGAGATATCTAGGGAACATTTCATGTAAAGATGGGCACAATAAAGGACATAAATGGTATGGATCTGACAGAAGCAGAAGATATTAAGAGGTGGCAAGAATACACAGAAGAAATGTACAAAAAAGATCTTGACCACCCAGACAATCACAATGGTGTGACCACTCACCTAGAGCCAGACATCCTGGAATGTGAAGTCAAGTGGGCCTTAGGAAGTATCACTAGGAACAAAGCTAGTGGAGGTGATGGAATTCCAGCTGAACTATTTCAAATCAGAAAATATGATGCTGTGAAAGTGCTGCACTCAAGATGCCAGCAAATTTGGAAAACTCAGCACTGGCCACAGGACTGGAAAATGTCAGTTTTCATTCCAGTCCCAAAGAAAGGCAATGCCAAAGAATGCTCAAACTACCACACAATTGTACTCATCTCATATGCTAGTAAAGTAATACTCAAAATTCTCCAAGCCAGGCTTCAACAGTACGTGAACTGTGAACTCCCAGATGTTCCAGCTGGTTTTAGAAAAGGCAGAGGAACCAGAGATCAAATTGCCAACATCCGCTGGATCATCGAAAAAGCAAGAGAGTTCCTGAAAAACATCTACTTCTGCTTTATTGACTATGCCAAAGCCTTTGACTGTGAGGATCACAATAAACTGTGGAAAATTCTTCAAGAGATGGGAATACCAGACCACCTGACCTGCCTCTTGAGAATTCTGTATGTAGGTCAGGAAGCAACAGTTAGAACTGGACACTGAACAACAGACTGGTTCCAAATCAGGAAAGGAGTATGTCAAGGCTGTATACTGTCACCCTGTTTATTTAACTTCTATGCAGAGTACATCATGAGAAACGCTGGGCTGAATAAAGCACAAGCTGGAATCAAGATTGCCAGGAGAAATATCAGTAACATCAGATATGCAGATGACATCACCCTTATGGCAGAAAGCGAAGAACTAAAGAGCCTTTTGATCAAAGTGAAAGAGGAGAGTCAAAAGGTTGGCTTAAAGTTCAACATTCAGAAAATGAAGATCATGGCATCCGGTCCCATCACTTCATGCCAAATAGATGGAGAAACAATGGAAACAGTGACAGACTTTATTTTGGGGCACTTCAAAATCACTGCAGATGGTGACGGCAGCCATGAAATTAAAAGACGCTTACTCCTTGGAAGGAAAGTTATGACCAACCTAGACAGCATATTAAAAAGCAGAGACTTACTTTGCTGACAATGGTCCGTCTAGTCAAAGCTATGGTTTTCCAGTAGTCATGTATGGATGTGAGAGCTGGACTGTAAAGAAAGCTGAGAGCTGAAGAATTGATGCTTTTAAACTGTGGTGTTGGAGAAGACTCTTGAGAGTCCCTTGGACTGCGAGGAGTTCAATCAGTACTTCCTAAAGGAAATCAGTCCTGTATATTCATTGGAAGGACTGATGTTGAAGCTGAAACTCCAATACTTTGGCCACATGATGTGAAGAACTGACTCATTGGAAGATTCTGATGCTGGGAAAGATTGAAGGTGGGAGGAGAAGGGGACGACAGAGGATGAGATGGTTGGATGGCATGACTGATTCAATGGACATGAGTTTGAGTAAACTCCAGGAGTTGGTGACAGACAGGGAGGCCTGGCATGCTGCAGTCCATGTGGTCACAAAGAGTCAGACATGACTAAGCTGAACTGAAAGGATGTGGAAAAGAAGGATAAGTGTTAGGGCTTTCCCGGTGGCTCAGTGGTAAAGAACCTGCCTGCCAATACAGGAGACATGGGTTTGATCCCGGATCCAGGAAGTTTCTCACAAGCCTTGGAGCAACTAAGCCCATGTGTCACACATGTGTCACACGGAAGCCCACAACACTGAGTCTGTGCTCTAGAGCCTGGGAGCTGCCGCTTCTGAGCCCACAAGCTACGACTACTAGAGCTCCTCAACAAGAGAGAAGCGATGAGAGAAAACCTGCGTGCAGCCACAAAGACCCAGCACAGCCAAAAACCAAATAAACCAATAAAATTATTTTTAAAAAAAGAAAGGCAAGTATTAGTCATTTGGGAAAAGGGAAACAGTCATCTTCGTACTTATGAGAATCTCGATAGTCTCTGCTAACACAGAAGGAAGAATTTTTCCATTTGTTGAAAAATCCAGCCTGACCATATCAAGGTGCTCAGGTTCACCCACCTCACCCTGGGGCATTCCAGCCTACATAGGTACCCCCTGCCAGTTAACTTCTTATAAAATCACAAAGTAGGAACTTGCTTGGTGGTCCAGTGATTAAGACTCCACGCTTTCTAATGCAGGGGGCCTGGGTTCAATCCCTGGTTGGGGAACTAAGATCCCACTTGCCACAAGGCGTGGTCAAAAAATAATAATAATAATCACAAAGATCCACAGAGTGTAACTGGCAGATACGTGCTCTCATGAAAAGTAGGAGCTAATCATCAGATCCTTCTTATAGGCCCTTCCTGCCAAGAACATGGACTTTACATTCAAGGACCTGTTGGTTAGTGAGGTTAGTGAGGGAGCTAAGTGTAGATGTTTGGTGGATACACTTATTGATTAGAAGTTCGGAGACTAACAAGTAGGGTGTGGGGAGGAAAGTGAGAGGAGAATGACCTTGGAAAGCTGGTTTGGGAATCATCTGTGAAGGGCCTTGTAGACCAATCCAGGGAATGTGATCTTTAACCTGGAGCGTGCGTGCATGCTAAGTCGCTTCAGTCATATCTGACTCTTTGCGACCCCATGGACTGTAGCCCTCCAGGCTCCTTTGTCCATAGGATCCTCCAGGCAGGAATATTGGAGTGGCTTGCCATTTCTTCCTCCAGGAAATCTTCCCGACCCCAGGGATCGAACCTGCATCTCCTGTATTGAGAGGCAGATTCTTTACCACTGCGCCACCTGGGAAGGACAGAACTGGCAAACCTAGAGCAGAAGTGACGAACTCAAAATCCCACAGAGACCAGGCCTGTCGATGAGTGAAGCTGACCAGGTAAGTGCAGACGGAGGCAAAATGGAGCATTCCTGCTGTGTCTTAAGGGTGAAGCTAGTCTCACGTCCAGCAGATGGTCATCAGGTGGGATGGTTGGCCCAGTGTGGCCAGATCTTCCAGTTTCCCAGAGAGGCTGGAAATCCAGAGGTGGGTGTGTGTGTGTGTGTTTGGCCACACCTTATGGCATGTGGGATTTTAGTTCACTGACCAGGGATCAAACCTGGGCCCCTTGCAGTGGAAGTTTGGAGTCTTAACCACTAGACCACCCAGGAGGTCCCCACATGTATCCTTTCCACACACTCTCTCCCCTCACCCTTCCCTAAACTGAAAGCTGAAGGGTGGACAGATGATCTCTAAAGCCCAAAGGACAGGGAAGTTTATGAACCCACCTGCCAAAGCAGGAGACCCAGATTCAACCCCTGGGTTGGGAAGATCCCCTAGAGGAGGGCATGGCAACCTACTCCAGTGTTCTTGCCTGGAGAAATCCTACAGACGGAGGAGCCTGGTGGACTACAGTCCATGGGGTTGCAAACAGTTGGACATGACTGAAGCGACTTAGCACACACAGGTCTTTGGAGCAGACTAACTTTACCCATGACAGTTTTGGAGATAAACTCCTTGACCAACTGCCGCCACCCATGGGCTGAACACATAAGTAAAATGAAAAACATACAGACCTTGGTGCTCCACTCTTTTAAGCAGGCGGATTTGAGAAACTCAGAGCCCAATCCTCTTTTGCTAACAGCAGAGGGAGAACCCGGCTCCCAGAGAGGCTGTTTCATGAAGAGGGACATGAGAAGTGGCTTCAGATTCATTTCATGGTCTCAGTGGTGCAGCTGGTCACGGGGTCCAGGGAAGGATGCCCAGGGTAGGAGGTGCCAGAGAAGGAGAGGAAGGGCGACTCACTTCAGAGAATTTTTCAAACAACCAAACAAGTGCTATTTTAGGGATTTTTTTTTTCCCCTCCATAGATCCTTCTGATTTTGAAGTGCTGTATTTTTGGGTCTGGGCGCAGGAAGTGGCCCTGAGGAGCGGCAGAGCCAAGCCTCCCCTCTCTGGCACCGCCTGGGAGAGCCCCCACGGGATGAGGGTGAGGTTGGGGCAGTCAGGCAAAGGTTAGCGAGAAGAGACCCAGAACAGCTCCAGGAAATGTTTGTGTTTCTCCACTGGGGAGGGAGGAAAAACAAGCTTTTTTTTTTGTTTTTTGTGCCTTTTGGGTAGCTTCGCTTAATCCTCCAGCTAGGAGAGGCTCTGAAGAGAAAGAGAGAGGCTGGAAAGAAAATTTCATTCTGGGGCAGGTCCCAACAACTCCTCTCCCGCATGGATTTCCTTGGACCAGCCAGCTGCTTCCCAGAAATGACAACTTGGTGAAGTCACCTGTGTTTCCAGGCCCTGGGGTGCTACCGGCTTCAGCTCTTGGGCCCGGAGGTGGGGGGTGGGGGCTGGAGAGGGACCGCTTGTGATCCAGCCTCCACCGCAGCGCTGCATTTCCTGGCTGAAGTTTCTGTTCTCCGGGGGGCGCCTGCATCCACGTACATGTGCGGTACCTGCCTCCCACGGTGAAGAAGTTGGAAACGGCACAGCCCGGCACACGGAGCACTGGTCCTCTGTCCACCATGGCCAACAGGTCGTGCTGTCTCATCCAGGGGTACCACATGCCCGAGGTGATGCCGTCGCTGCTAATCCTCGCCTTTGTGCTCGGCATCCTGGGCAACGGCGTCGCCCTCTGTGGTTTCTGCTTTCACATGAAGACCTGGAAGCCGAGCACTATTTACCTGTTCAACTTGGCCGTGGCCGACTTCCTTCTGATGATCTGCCTGCCCTTTCGGACAGACTACTACCTCAGACAGAGGCAATGGGCGTTTGAGGATATTCCTTGTCGGGTGGTGCTCTTCATGCTGGCCATGAACAGGGCGGGGAGCATTGTCTTCCTCACAGTGGTGGCTGTGGACCGGTATTTTAAAGTGGTCCACCCCCACCACATGGTGAACACCATCTCCAACTGGACTGCGGTTGGCATTGTCTGTGTCCTTTGGACCCTGGTCATCTTGGGGACTCTGTATCTTCTGTTGGAGAACCATCTGTGTGTGCAAGAGAAGATCATAGCTTGTGAGAGCTTCATCATGGTATCGGCCAATGGCTGGCATGATGTCATGTTCCAGCTGGAGTTCTTTCTGCCCCTTGGCATCATCTTGTTCTGCTCCTTCAAGATCATTTGGAGCCTCAAGCAGAGGCAGCGTCTGGCCAGGCAGAGCCGGATGAAGAAGCCTGTTCGTTTCATCATGATGGTGGCGGTGGTGTTTATTGCCTGCTACCTGCCCAGCGCGTTGGCCAGACTGTATTTCCTCTGGACGGTGCCCTCCAGCGCCTGCAATCCATCTGTCCATGTGGCCCTCCACGTCACCCTCAGCTTCACCTACATAAACAGCATGCTGGACCCCCTGGTATATTATTTTTCAAGTCCCTCATTCCCCAAATTCTACACCAAGCTCAAAATCTGCAGTGTGAGACCTAGGTGTCCGGGATGCTTCAAGAGGCCAGAGGGGATGCCCACTTCCAACCTTTGTTGCAAGAGTTGCATCAGTGTTGCAAATAGCTTCCAAAGCCAGTCTGAGGGGCAGTGAGATCTCCAAATGTAACGGATGGCACCAGGACAGACAGACGGACAAAATCAAGGAGGATGGATTGGTGACTTAGAAATACTCCATGCTGAGGGGTGGTGAGCCTTGAAAATGCCATTCTTTATTAGCTGTATACGCCTCACTCTGTTGGATATGAAATGCGGATCACTATGCCTTTTTGGAAGGTTCCACTTGAGAAGTGAGTCGGTTGCATTTATATAGTTTGATTCTAATGACAGAGGCGTGTGTGTGCGTGTGTGTGCGTGTGTGTGTGTGTGTGTGTGTGTGTGTGTGTGTGTGTGTTGGGAAGAGCTTGGCCCCTGAGAAATTTTAAATGGCTCAGGTGAAATGTACTAATGTTTGAATCTGTCATTCTGTCATGTTCTCTCCCTGGGGGAGTCAGTGAATTTAATGACCCATCCTCTGATCTTAAATCCTTGCTTTTCTTGGAAGATAGAAACTGGGGTAAGTCAATATTTTTATTTCAGGCAGAGGGAGGCTCTTTAGAGTGGGATGTCTTGGCCCTGAAGATTTTCATCTTCCCAGGGTCCCTCTACTTTTCTGACTTCTTAGGAGCCTAAGAAGAATGACAGCAAAAACAATATGCTGCCAGAGTTTCGGAGCTCCATGCTGTTCTGCAAGTATTTGCATTTCAAAGAAGGCACTGAAGGATATGTTTACCTGTCCTGATTTTTCCAGTGGAAGCTGGAAAAGTCCTGAAAAAGTCCTATTAGCCTTTGGGAAGTGCTGAGTCCAGCGAAATTGCTTTGGCTGCTTGTAATGTGACTACGAGTTTAAATTATTCACTCATTCGTTTTCTATGTATTTACTGAATTAATATTCTGTGCCAGGTACTTTGCTAGTGTCCCTTTGACCTGGAGGGTCCTTAGTCAACTTGTGTGTTTTGGGGGAGGGGACAAACAGAGAAGTTAATGACCTTCACCCTTATGATAACTATAGTTTCTAGACCTGTTCTCTACAAACACTGCTGTTTTCCTTTTACTGTAGGATTCTATACAAACACCAAAGTGTGGGAAAGGTAGTAGGCCTTGCGTACATGAATTTCCCAATATGCCCATGGGGTCTCAGAATGAGACGATTGTATGAAATGACATGCTGCTTCTGCCCTGGATTAGGGGGAGAGATGCCAAGCTGATCTCAGCTCCATTCTCAAGTCACAAAGCAGTGAAAACGTTCTTGGCTCCTCTCTTTACACGTTCTCAAATCCCCAGGGGATTCTCTCCAATTAAAACCCTTGCATGCATGCTAAGTCGCTTCAGTTGTGTCCGACTCTTTGTGATCCTATGGTCTGTATCTCACCTGGCTTCTCTGTCCATGGGGAGTCTCCAGGTAAGAATACTGGAGGGGGCTACCATGCCCTCCTCCAGGAGATCTTCCTGACCCAGGGATCGAACCTGTACCTCCTATGGCTTGTGCATTGCAGGCAGACTCTTTTCCGCTGGGGAAGCCCATTAAGACCCTTCAGATCAGATCAGATCAGTCACTCAGTCGTGTCTGACTCTTTGCGACCCCATGAATCGCAGCACACCAGGCCTCCCTAGTCCATCACCAACTCCCGGAGTTCACTCAGACTCACGTCCATCGAGTCAGTGATGCCATCCAGCCATCTCATCCTCTGTCGTCCCCTCCTCCTCTTGCCCCCAATCCCTCCCAGCATCAGAGTCTTTTCCAATGAGTCAACTCTTCGCATGAGGTGGCCAAAGTACTGGAGTTTCAGCTTTAGCATCATTCCTTCCAAAGAAATCCCAGGGCTGATCTCCTTCAGAATGGACTGCTTGGATCTCCTTGCAGTCCAAGGGACTCTCAAGAGTCTTCTCCAACACCACAGTTCAAAAGCATCAATTCTTTGGCGCTCAGCCTTCTTCACAGTCCAACTCTCATATCCATACATGACCACAGGAAAAACCATAGCCTTGACTAGACGAACCTTTGTTGGCAAAGTAATGTCTCTGCTTTTGAATATGCTATCTAGGTTGGTCATAACTTTCCTTCCAAGGAGTAAGGGTCTTTTAATTTCATGGCTGCAGTCACCATCTGTAGTGATTTTGGAGCCCAGAAAAATAAAATCTGACACTGTTTCCACTGTTTCCCCATCTATTTCCCATGAAGTGATGGGACTGGATGCCATAATCTTCGTTTTCTGAATGTTGATACCAGTGCTGCATTCTTTGGCCTCAAAACACCCATCTAGGCTGTCCCTGGCCTTCCCAGATGGCGCAGAGGTAAAGAATCTGCCTGCAATGCAGGAGAACCAGATTCCATCCCTGGGTCATGAAGACCTTGGAGAAGGAAATGGCAACCCACTCCAGTATTGTTGCTTGGGAAATCCCATGGACAGAAGCCTGGCGGGCTACGGTCCATGGGGTCACAAAGAGTTGGACATGACTAATTATGCACATATGTATATATATTGTTCCTATTAACTCATTTTTAAGGAGCACTGCACAGCCCAGAGATGGAAAATATGGGTTGTACAAAGTAGATCAATCTAAGTTCAAATGCCAGCTTAGCCACTTACTAGACGTGTGACCCGGGGGCGGATTTTATTTAACCATGTTTAGCTTTAATTTCCTCATGTGTCAAACAGGGGTAACAATAACATTGACATCAGAAGGTCTTTGGCGGACTCCATTGGTGGCTTAGTGGTACTGGTAAAGAATCTGCCTGCTAATGCAGGGCACATGGGTTCGATCCCTGATCTGGGAAGATCCCACATGCCATGGAGCAGCTAAGCCCGCACACCACAACTACTGAGCCCGTGCGCTGCAACTACTGAGGCCTGTGTGCCTACAGCCTGTGCTTCACAACAAGAGAAGCCTCTGCGATGAGAAGCCTGCGCACCACAAGGAGAGGAGCCTCTGCTCACTGCAACTAGACAAACCCTGCGCAAAGCAACCAAGACCCGGCGCAGACAAATAAAAGATGGTTAAAAGGAAAAAAGAAGGTCGTTGGGTGAATTCACTGAATGTAAGATCCTGAAGCACAGGTACTTTGTTTACTCGTAAATCCTTGGAGTCTAGAAGTGTGAATGCACACCGTAGGTGCTCAGTAAATTGAATGAATGAGGAAGTGTATGTAAAGCATTAAGTGCATTGCCTGGCAGTCATGCTCAATGTTCTGAGGTATTATGTCAACACACTTTACACATAAAGAAACCGAGGCACAGAAGCAATTTCCCCTGGCGTTCAAAGCCCGTAAGGAGCTACTCTGCTGTCACTCTGTTAGTTCCCCTGCTTCCAGGGCAGAAGTGAAAGTAAGGATTCTTATCAGCTTCAAAGAACTCTAGACAGAAATCTGTGAAAAACCTGCACTTCTGCTTTAAACTTTATTCTTAGTTCACTCTTTCCTGGGCTGCCCCCCTGTTGCTCCATCTTAATAAAAACAGATTCCAAAACAAAGCCTGTATCCTGTGTGTCATCCTATACCAAAAGAGTCATGAGACTTTACCCTCCAAGAGAAAAAAAGTCCAAAAAATCCAGGAGCTCATGGTAGGCTGAAAGTGTTAGTCGCTCAGTTGTGTTTATCCAACTCTTTCAGACCCCATGGACTGGAGCCCACCAGGCTTCTCTGGCCGTGAGATTTTCCAGGCAAGAATACAGGAGTGGGTAGCCCTTCCCTTCTCCAGGGGATCTTACTGACCCAGGGATAGAAACTGGGTCTCCTGCATTGCAGGCAGATTCTTTCCCATCTGAGCCACCAGGGAAGCCCTAGTAGGCTGAGGTTCTCATTAAAAAACAGCAAGAACAAACCAAAAGACAGATCCAGACCCCAACCACAGTCTTGATTCTGATTTTGCTTCTTTCAAATTCACAGGATGTGGTGAAACATAAATGTTATCAAGAAGCCTTCTTCAGAAATTGTAAGGAACCGATGTATAGCTCTGTTGATGAAATTTTGTTTAAACTACCTGGAATAGGGAAATGTCATTGATGTAGAAGAAAATGTTGTCTCCTTTGACTCAGGGTCTTTCAGGAAAAGTCACATAAAAGTGAGAAGGGATAGTAAACCATTATTGTTCACAAATTCTATGGAAAAAAAGAAGTACCTTTTATTGGTGCTGACTATGAAAATAAAGATTCTGGACTATTCTCAGAATGGGTTTCCTTACCCTTTCCTACAACTGCCATGGTTAGGATGGTGTCTGAGGTCACCAGAGTGCAGGGGCTGCTGGGTGGGATTAGAACTCTGAGGTGGGAGGTGGACACACTGCGATGCACACTCTCAGCTTGCTGCCTCCTGGGCCTTCTCATTCGCAGTTTTCCAATATGACGCCATACCCCACCATCTCAGTGAGTCCATAAATGGCTTCAGGATTAGCTATCTCATTTGAAAGGCCAGTGCAAAGAGAAAATGCAAGGTCCCTCATTCAAAAAGCATAAAGCATTTCAAGATAGTGACAGCAAGGCATAAACTAAACACAGAACCCTTCTGAACTCATCCATGAAGCTGGAGCCCTACATTTTCAAAACTAATTAATTGATTGATTGAGTTTTGGCAATGTACTGGCTTAGTAGTTGGCACACAGGCTTAGCTGACATGGGTGGGATCTTCCCGGACTGGGGATTGAATCCATGTCCCCCTGCATTGGCAGGTGTATTTTTAACCACTGGACCACCAGGGAAGTCTGCTGCTGCTAAGTTGCTTCAGTCGTGTCAACCCCATAGATGGCAGCCCATCAGGCTCCTCTGTCCCTGGGGTTCTCCAGGCAAGAATACTGGAGTGGGTTGCCATTTCCTTCTCCAAGGGAAGTCTGGGGCCCTACATTTTATATAGACAGAGTTTGTGATGGAGCAGCATAAACAGATGGGCTCAGAGATGGGCTTACTCTGTATTCAGCTTCCAGTGATGATATGGTTTCATTCATTCATTCCCTCTTTCAAGGAACATTCATTAGGTACCAGCTCTGTACCAGGCACAGTGAAAACCCAAGCGAAAAACATAGCCCTCACCCCGTGGGTTCCAATGTAGAAACCAAGGAAAAACTAAATTTACCATCCAGGGTAACTGCAGTGAAACTGGTCAACTTGGGGTTCTACAGGAGAAGCCAGGGGCCCTTAATCCTGGTTGAGGGAACTGCATGAAGATCAATGGGACCGGAACGGAAAGTCTAGGCTGGGCCACGACAACCTGATAAGAGGGGAAGCTGTGAGATCCCCCTGGGTGAGAAGGGTCTGCTCACAATCTGTCCTGACAGAAGAGTCATGAGTAGACTTGCAGATCTCTTTCTTTTTAGACAAAAATTCAATGTATTTCATTACAGAAGCATGTTATGTTTTCATTCAGAAATCAAGGAACACACAGATATATAAAGTAAGAAGTAAAGGTCTTCCTTTCTTTAATCTGATTTCTAGAGGTGGTGACTTTTAACATTTGGAATACAAACATACTTGCACAAAGGTAATGAATCTTTCATCTTGTTAAAGGAAGATAGAAAGATAGAGTTTTGCAAGATATTTTATCATGGACAGGTTCCTACATCAGTGTGCGCATGCTCAGTCGTGCCTGACTCTGTGACCCTATGGACTATAGCCTGCCAGGTTCCTCTGTCCATGGGATTTCCCAGGCAAGAATAACGGAGTGGGTTGCCATGCCCTTCTCCAGGGGATCTTCCCAACCTAGGGTGCCATGCCCTCCTCCAGGGAATCTTCCTGACTCAGGGATCGAACCCAGGTTTCCTGCATCTTCTGCATTGGCAGGCAGGTTCTTCACCACTGAGCCACCTGGGAAGCCCTTCCTGTCAGAATAGAGATCAATTTCCTTTTTGAAATTATATCTTATTGTGTAAATGAGCCACATGTAGTTTATTCAACTAAGAGACATTTATTTCTAATTTTCCTCTATTGTCAGGATGCTATGGTGAACATACTGAATGATTTATCTTTGGTTTGTGTCAAAGACTTTGGAAGATAGATTCTTAGACATGGAATTGCTGAGTCAAAGGCACACTGGGTGAGGTCGAGTGCACAGTGGCTGAGAGGAGAACCCTTGGAGTTACATCTTGTGCGTTCCAATCTTATCTCCTTTTTTTACTAGCTGTGTGACCTTGAGAAAATTACTTAACCTCTCACTGCTTTATTTTCCTTGTCTGTAAAAGAATAGTACCTATGTATACTACCTATCTCTTAAAGCTGTTCTGAGCACTAAATGAGTTTAGCTGTATAAAGCCCCTACAATAGTAACCAACATTCAGTTCAGTTCAGTTGCTCAGTCGTGTCCGACTCTTTGCGACCCCATGGACTGCAGCATGCCAGGCCTCCCTGTCCATCACCAGCTCCCGGAGCTTGCTCAAACTCATGTCCATTGAGTCGGTGATACCATCCAACCATCTCATCCTCTGTCGTCCCCTTCTCCTCCTGCCCTCAATCTTTCCCAGCATCAGGATCTTTTCCAATGAGTTAGTTCTTCTCATCAGGTGGCCAAAGTATTGGAGTTTCAGCTTCAGCATCAGTCCTTCCAATGAATATTGAGGGCTGACTTCCTTTAGGATGGACTGGTTGGATCTCCTTACAGTCTAAGGGACTCTCAAGAGTCTTCTCCAATCAGATCAGATCAGATCAGTTGCTCAGTCGTGTCCAACTCTTTGCGACCCCATGAATCCCAGCACGCCAGGCCTCCCTGTCCATCACCAACTCCCAGAGTTCACTCATACTCACGTTCTTCGAATCAGTGATGCCATCCAGCCATCTCATCCTCTGTCGTCCCCTTCTCCTCTTGCCCCCAATCCCCCTCAGCATCAGAGTCTTTTCCAATGAGTCAACTCTTTGCATGAGGTGGCCAAAGTATTGGAGTTTCAGCTTTAGCATCATTCCTTCCAAAGAAATCCCAGGGCTGATCTCCTTCAGAATGGACTGCTTGGATCTCCTTGCAGTCCAAGGGACTCTCAAGAGTCTTCTCCAACACCACAGTTCAAAAGCATCAATTCTTTGGCGCTCAGCCTTCTTCACAGTCCAACTCTCACATCCATACATGACCACAGGAAAAACCATAGCCTTGCCTAGACGAACCTTTGTTGGCAAAGTAATGTCTCTGCTTTTGAATATGCTATCTAGGTTGGTCGTAACTTTCCTTCCAAGGAGCAAGCATCTTTTAATTTCATGGCTGCAGTCACCATCTGCAGTGATTTTGGAGCCCCCAAAAATAAAGTCTGTCACTGTTTCCACTGTTTCCCCATCTATTTGCTATGAAGTGATGGGATCAGATGCCATGATCTTCGTTTTCTGAATGTTGAATTTTAAGCCAACTTTTTCACTCTCCTCTTTCATTTTCATCAAGAGGCTCTTTAGTTCTTCTTCACTTTCTGCCATAAGAGTGGTGTCATCTGCGTATCTAAGGTTACTGATATTTCTCCTGGCAATCTTGATTCTAGCTTGTGCTTCATCCAGCCCGGCATTTAGCATAATGTACTCTGAATATAAGTTAAATTAGCAGGGTGACAATATACAGCCTTGATGTACTTCTTTCCTGGTTTGGAACCAGTCTGTTGTTCCATGTCCAGTTCTAACTGTTGCTTCCTGACCTGCATATAGGTTTCTCAAGAGGCAGGTCAGGTGGTCTGGTATTCCCATCTCTTGAAGAATTTTCCACAGTTTATTGTGATCCACACAGTCAATGGCTTTGGCATAGTCAAGAAACCAGAAGTAGATGTTTTTCTGGAACTATCTTGCTTTTTCGATGATCCAGCAGATGTTGGCAATTTGATCTCTGGTTCCTCTGCCTTTTCTAAAACCAGCTTGATCATCTGGAAGTTCACAGTTTACATACTGTTGAAGCCCAGCTTGGAGAATTTTGAGCATTACTTGACTAGCGTGTGAGATGAGTGTTATTGTGTGGTAGTTTGAGCATTCTTTGGCATTGCTATTCTTTGGGATTGGAATGAAAACTGACCTTTTGCAATCCTGTGGCCACTGCTGAGTTTTCCAAATTTGCTGGCATCTTCGCAGCATCATCTTTTCCTATTTGAAATAGTTCAGTTGGAATTCCATCACCTCCACTAGCTTTGTTCCTAGTGATGCTTCCTAAGGCCCACTTGACTTCACATTCCAGGATGTGATCACATCTGGGTGAGTGATCACACTATCATGATTATCTGGGTCCTGAAGATCTTTTTTGTACAGTTCTTCTGTGTATTCTTGCCACCTCTTCTTATCTTCTGCTTCTGTTAGGTCCATACCATTTCTGTCCTTTATTGAGCCTATCTTTGCATGAAATGTCCCCTTGGTATCTCTAATTTTCTTGAAGAGATCTCTAGTCTTTCCCATTCTATTGTTTTCCTCTATTTCTTTGCCCTGATGACTGAGGAAGGCTTTCTTATCTCTCCTTGCTATTCCTTGGAACTCTGCATTCAGATGGGTATGTCTTTCCTTTTCTCCTTTGCTTTTTGCTTTGCTTCTTTTCTCAGCTATTTGTAAGGCCTCCCCAGACTGCCATTTTGCCTTTTTGCATTTCTCTTTCTTGGGGATGGTCTTGATTTCTGTCTTCCATATAATATCACGAACCTCTGTCCATAGCTCCTCAGGCACTCTGTCTATCAGATCTAATCCCTTGAATCTATTTGTCACTTCCATTGTATAATTGTAAGGGATTTGATTTAGGTCATACCTGAATGGTCTAGTGGTTTTCTCTACTTTCTTCAATTTGAGTCTGAATTTGGCAATAAGGAGTCCATGACCTGAGCCATAGTCAGCTCTCGGTCTTGTTTTTGCTGACTGTATAGAGCTTCTCCATCTTTGGCTGCAAAGAATATAATCAATCTGATTTCGGTATTGACCATCTGGTGATGTCCATGTGTAGTGTCTTCTCTTGTGTTGTTGGAAGAGGGTGTTTGCTATGACCAGTGTGTTCTCTTGGCAAAACTCTATTAGTCTTTGCCCTGCTTCATTCCGTATTCCAAGGCCAAATTTGCCTGTTACTCCAGGTGTTTCTTGACTTCCTACTTTTGCATTCCAGTCCCCTATAATGAAAAGGACGTGTTTTTTGGGGTGTTAGTTCTAGAAGATCTTGTAGGTCTTCATAGAACCATTCAACTTCATTTTCTTCAGCATTACTGGTTGGGGCATAGACTTGGGTTACCGTGATACTGAATGGTTTGCCTTGGAAACGAACAGAGATCATTCTGTCGTTTTTGAGACTGCATCCAAGTACTGCATTTTAGACTCTTTTGTTGACTGTGATGGCTACTCCATTTCTTCTAAGGGATTCTTGCCCACAGTAGTAGATATAATGGTCATCTGAGTTAAATTCACCCAGTCCAGTCCATTTTAGTTCGCTGATTCCTAGAATGCCGATGTTCACTCTTGCCATCTCTTGTTTGACCACTTTCAATTTGCCTTGATTCATGGACCTAACATTTCAGGTTCCTATGCAATATTGCTCTTTACAGCATCGAACTTTACTTCTATCACCAGTCACATCCACAACTGGGTGTTGTTTTTGCTTTGCCTCTGTCTTTTCTTTCTTTCTGGAGTTATTTCTCCACTGATCTCCAGTAGCATATTGGGCACCTACCAACCTGGGGAGTTCATCTTTCCGTGTCCTATCTTTTTGCCTTTTCATACTGTCATGGGGTTCTCAAGGCAAGAATACTGAAGTGGTTTGCCATTCCCTTCTCCAGTGGACCACGTTTTGTCAGAACTCTCCACCATGACCTGTCAGTCTTGGGTGGCCCTATATGGCATGGTTCATAGTTTCACTGAGTTAGACAAGGCTGTGGTCCATGTGATCAGATTGGTTGGTTTTCTGTGATTGTGGTTTTCAGTCTGTCTGCCCTCTGATGGAGAAGGATAGAGGCTTATGGAAGTTTCCTGATGGGAGAGACTGACTGAGAGGGAAACTGGGTCTTGATCTGATGGGTGGGACCATGCTCAGTAACTCTTTAATCCAATTTTCTGTTGATGGGTGGAGCGACCAACATGAAGTAGCTCTATTTTTTTTTTTAAGTTATTATTATTATTTTACTTTTTGACCATGCTGTACAGTAGTGCCCTGACCAGGGATCAATTCCACGCCCCCTGCATTAGAAATGTAGAGTCCTATCCGCTGGACCACCAGGGAAGTCCCTGGAGTAGCTCTACTTCTATTAATCCTTATTATTATATTGTATTAGCTCTTATTAAAAACCTTGATAGATACCACCAAATTACTCAACAAAAAGGCTGAACCAACTTAGACTCCCCTGATAGTGTATGAAAAAGCCTTCTTCCACACTCTCGCCAATGGGCCCTTGTTTGGTTGGTTTGTTTAACAAGCATATTTTTTTCTTCTTTTTGTAAAAACCAAACAAAAACTTTCACTTCTTTAAAGTGATAAAGTCTGGCTTATCAGCTTTGTTTGTGTGTGTGTTTGATGTTGTACCTAGAAAGGCTCTGCCTAAGCCACAGTCATGCTGAATTACTCTTAGGATTTCATAAGAGTTTTATGCCTTATGTTTAGGTTTGTAATCCATTTTGAGTTCATTTCTGTGTCCAGTTCAAGGAAAGGACCCAACTTCATTCATTTGCCTGTTTAGTCATCTAGTAGAAATGGCAACCCACTCCAGTGTTCTTGCCTGGAGAATCCCAGGGACGGGGGAGCCTGGTGGGCTGCCGTCTATGGGGTTGCACAGAGTCGGACACGACTGAGTGACGTAGCAGCAGCAGCACTTATTGAACAGATGGTTCTTTCTCCCATGGATTTGTCTTAGCACCCTTGTTGAGAATCAGCTGACCACAGGACTTCCTTGGTGGTCCAGTGGCTAATGCAGAGGGCCTGGGTTCAATTCCTGGTCAGGGGACTAGATCCCACATGCATCAACCAAGAGGTCAGGCATCACAACTAAAGTTTCCACATGCCGCAGTGAAGATTGAAAATTCCAGCACCACAACTAAGGTTCAGCACAGCCAAATAAATAAATAGATACTAAAAAAAAAAAAAAAAAAAAGATGAAGAAAATCATCTGACCATAAATGCAAGAGTTTATTTTTGAACTCTCAATAATCCTGCTCTATTGATCTATACATCTATTCTTATGCCAGAATCACACTGTCTTGATTATTATAGATTTGCAGTTAAGTTTTTAATTGCAAAATGTGAGTCCTCCAACTTTGTTCTTCTTTTTCAAGATTATTTGGTTATTCTGGTTTGCCCTCAGACTTTTTAAGTTAAATTTAACACTGGGTTTCAAAACTCTGAAATATCCTTCTTCTTTCTTTTAATGTCTCTGCTAGTCAGTATCGCCAGTTTCCTCTGCCCACTAACTTTCGATTTCTCCTACTGTATCCTCTTCACGGGAGGTACAAAGGTCTCTCATTTCCCAAATGTCCCAACTCAATGTCATTTACTACCTACAGAGTCCAGGTCCCCCCAAACAGTACCAGTGAACTCTGCTTCCTGAAGCCCCTCCCTTATGCGGCCCCTCCCTGCAAAACATGGACTGACTCAGCGACTCGCCCTGGCCAGTAGAATGCGGTGGAGGTGATGTTCTGGGATTTCCAAGCCATGGCATTAAGAAGGTCTGCATCTCTGTGCTCCCAGTGCCAGGGGCCCGGGTTCGATCCCTGGTCAGGGAACTAGACCCCACATGTCACAGCTGGGTGTTGACATACTGTAACTAAAGCCTGGTGCTGTGGAAGGAAGGGAAGAAAGAAGGGAGAGAGAGATAAAGAGAGTCTGCTTGTGTGCTTTTGGAAATGTTGAGTAGCCTTGAAGAAGTCCAGCCTACTCAGTGGAAAGAATATGTGAAGAGGCTGTGTACAGATGCCATAGAGAGAGACCCAGACCATATGAAGAGGAAGAGATGCCCAGGCATCCCAAGTGGCATGCGTGAGCCTGCCTGCCATCTAAGAGACCCCAAACAAGGACTGACTAGCTAAGTTCAGTCAAGCCATGATAATACAATGGTGACTCTTTTTTTTTTTTTAACAGTGACTGTTTTAAGCCACTAAATTTTGTGGTGGTTTTTGAAATAGCAATAGATCACTGAAACAGAAACCTCAGCTACGTTCAACGACACACAGTGAGAGTGCCTAAGTCTAAGCACTAGACCACCAGGGGCAGATGAATAAAACAAGCCCTATTGCACAGTACAGGGGAATAGACCCAATGTCTTGTGATCAATCAGAATGGAAGAGAATATGAAGAATATATATGTATATGTAAATGTATAGCTGAGTCATTTTGCTACACAGCAAAAATTAAACACAACATTGGGTTTCCCTCATAGCTCAGTCGGTAAAGAGTCTGCCCGCCAATGCAGGAGACCCAGGCTCGATCTCTGGGTCAGGAAAATCCTCTGGAGACGGAAGTGGCAACCTGTTCCAGTACTCTTGCCTGGAGAATCTCGTGGATAGAGGGGTCGCAAAGGGTCAGACACGACTGAGCGACTAAACCGCCACACCAAACACAACATTGTAAATAAACTATACTTCAATAAAAATTAAAAAAAAAAAAGACAAACCATGAATTACTTAACCTCTCTAAGCCTCAGGTTTCTGGTCTGTGATCATAACAGGGCAACTCCTCATGGATTTCTGAGAGGATTAAATGAGATCATGTTTGTACAGCTCTTAACCGCATGCCTGGCACAAAGCAAGCAGTTGATAAATGAAAGCTATTGTTATTTTTAATTTTAAAAAGTAGTTCCATCCTGCTCTGGGGCACATTCCAGTTGTGATAAGAGAACTAAGAAGGGAGCTTTGAGTTAATGGTGAAAGTCATAAATGCTAAGTGGAGTTCCCCCAAACTTGGTGGAATCACTGCCTGAGCTGTTGAAATGAATCACTAAAACAAGTTTCTGTACAACTCATGTACTAGTAAGAAAAAAAAATGCATAAAAGGAAGACAGGAGCAAGATAAAACATGCCCATGACACAGTAGTAAGACTGGGAATTCCACAGCAGGGCCAGGAGCCAGGGAGGCCGGGATTAACACTCTTTCTGAGCAGTGGTGAACTTGGGTTTAGAATCCTAGGATGTGAGAGCTGGAAGGGATCTGGAAGATGGTCCCATCTTCCACATTACAGATGGGAAGTTCAGGGGTTAAGAGGTTTCATGGGCAATGATGGAGCCAGAAAAAACCATCCAGGGCCTCCAACTTCTCTCTCTCTTTTTTTCCAAATGAAACAATTCCTATTCTTGTTTTTTCCTAATTTTATCCAAATATTATGAAATTATAAAACTTTCAAAGGTGGACAGAGTTGGGGAAGGGGAGGGTGGGACGAATTGGGAGAGTAGCATTAACATATATACACTACCAAGTGTGAGGGAGATAGCTGGTCAAAAGCCACTGTAAAGCACAGGGAGCTCAGCTCGGTTCTCTGTGATGACCTAGAGGGGCGAGAGGAAGGCTCAAGAGGGAGGGGATATATTTATACTTACAGCTGATTCACACTGCTGTACAGCAGAAACTAACACAGCTTGTAAAGCAATCAGCCTCCAGTTAAAATTTTTTTAAGTAATAAATAAAAATAAACAAATAACAGTTTATGAGGGGAAAGAAGAATTAGGGGATTGGAATTGACATATAGACAGATAGTGAAGTTGCTCAGTCGTGTCCAACTCTTTGTGACACCATGGACAGTGTAGCCAACCAGGCTCCTCCATCCATGGGATTTTCCAGGCAAGAATACTGGAGTGGGTTGCCATTTCCTTCTCCAGGGGATCTTCCCGACCCAGGGATCGAACCCAGGTCTCCCGCATTGTAGGCAGACGCTTTACCATCTGAGCCACCAGGGAAGTCAAGGCATATACACACTATGTATAAAATAGGTAACTAATGAGAACCTACTGTAGAGCACAGAGAACTCTACTCAGTGCTCTGTGGTGATCTAAATGCGAAGGAAATCCAAAACAGAGGGGATATATACGTCTTGATAGCTGATTCAGTTTGCTGTACAGTAGAAAGTACCACAACATTGTAAAGTAACTATGAAGTGAAGTGAAATTGCTCAGTCGTGTCCGACTCTTTGCGACCCCATGGACGGAGGAGCACCAGGCTCCTCCATCCATGGGATATTCTAGGCAAGAGTACTGGAGTGGGTTGCCAAAAATTAAAAACAAAACAGAAAGAAAACCTTACAAAGGGAAGATCACTTGCAAATTTCAGTTCCCGGAAATAACTATTGTGAATAGTTGGATTTTCTGACTCTTAGCTAATACAGGCCCTTAGGGTTACTTTCTAAATGTCACTGACAAGTCCACATTCATCTGAGAAGGGAGCAGGGTATTGACAGGCATCAAGGATAGGAAACAAATGCTAGTCATTTCACTTGAGTCTCACCACACCCACACAATGTGACCTCAATCTGGTGCAGCCTTACAGATGGGGCAATAATATAATAAGAGGCAGTATAGTGTATTGGTTAGGGATGCAGGCTTTGAAGCCAGTGCCAGATTCAAATCTTATGACCTGTGTAGCCTTGACTATATATACGGCCAACTTCTGTGAGCTTCACTTGCCTCATTTTGAAATAAAAGCCACTTAGACGCGGCTGGCATTGTTGGGTTCCTGTGTCGTCTTGGAGGTGACTCAGCGTGATTGAATTTTCGGCATCTTCGCATTCACTCACAGGTCAAAATGCAGATCTTCGTGAAAACCCTGACCGGCAAGACCATCACCCTGGAGGTGGAGCCCAGTGACACCATCGAGAACGTGAAGGCCAAGATCCAGGATAAGGAAGGCATTCCCCCTGACCAGCAGAGGCTCATCTTTGCCGGCAAGCAGCTGGAAGACGGCCGCACTCTTTTTGATTACAACATCCAGAAAGAGTTGACCCTGCACCTGGTCCTCCGTCTGAGGGGTGGCTGTTAATTCTTCAGTCTTCTATTCATAATGTTCAATGATGACATCCTTCTGCACTCTAGCTATTTACCCCAATTTAAGTTTAGAAATTACCAGTTCCAGTAATAGCTGAACCTGTTCAAAATGTTAATAAAAGTTTTGTTGCAAAAAAAAAAAAAAAGAAATAAAAGCCAGTAGTAGTCCCTCCCGCATGGACTGAAGTCAGGGGAAAACAAGCGAATATATTTACAGCGCTGAGACTGCCACCCGACATGCAGGCAGCTCTCCCTAGCATGACTGCCCACATCCTCTTCATCACCGTCTTCATCATCAAGTTCACTGCTCCCTGCGTGAGCCCAACATTAGATCATCTTGACTCCTGTTTACTGGGAGGAGTCTACAAACCCCTATGGCAGAACCTGGGTGTGAAACTAAAGAAACAAATGTCTGGGACTTCCCTGGCAGTCCAGTGATTAAGACTCTACACTTCCACCGCAGAGGGAGCAGGTTCAATCCCTGGTCCAGGAACTAAGATCCCTCATGCCACATGATGTGGCCAAATTTTCAAAGATGAAATAAACAAGCAACACAACTGAGAACCTCTTGCACAGCAAGAATTCATTGGACCAAAATATTCCAGGGTAGAAATGTTCTGTTAGGATTTATATACCCAATTATACTGAAAAGCAAGAAAATGATGTGTGAAATGGTGACCTCCTGCAAGGCAGAGTTCAAAGTCTTCTTAGGTCCTCAAAGTTTAATTTGGTAAAAATGGAGGTTTTTAAAATATTACGCACATTGGGCTTCGCTGGTGGCTCAGTGGTAAAGAATCTGCTTGCCGATGAAGGAGACGTGGATTCGATCTCTGATCTGGGAAGATCCCATTTCCTGTAGACCAACTAAGCCCATGGGCCACAACTACTGAGCCTGTGCACTAGAGCCTGGGAACCGCAACTACTGAACCTGGTGCCCTAAAGCCTGTGTTCTGCAACAAGAGAAGCCACTGCAAGAAGAAGCCTGAGGACCACAACCAGAGAGCGGCCCGCACTCAGAAGCCAGAGCAGCAATGAAGACCCAGCGCAGCTAAAATTAAGTAAAATGTATTAAAAAATAAATCTATAAATAAATAAAACAAAATAAATCGAAAATATCATGCACATTGTGAGGGAGGTTGTATGTGGGGACAGCTGGTAAACAGGAACTCGCTGTACTTTCTGCTCAGTTTTGCTGGGAATTTAAAACTGCTCTAAAAAATAAAGCTTATTAATTTTAATAAATCACATCCTTAACGATTACTTACTTGAGCATGGAGGCATCTCAAAATCTAACATAAACAAAGGAAAAACCCAACTTATTGTAACATACCACTGGCAACCCAAACTGGGTTCAAGTTTTCAAGCATCTTATGAAATGGCATGCTGCTCTCAAATAGCTTCCCCCCACCCCCCTTAGCTGGGAATTAATTGCAGCATTCTGGTGTAGAAAGGCAATCCACGCTTATACGGAGAAGATGGCCTGGAAACATCAAATGCAACACATCTGTTCTCATAAAATACTGCTGCTGCTGCTAAGTCGCTTTAGTCGTGTCCAACTCTGTGCGACCCCATAGACAGCAGCCCATGAGATACTAGACAATTACTATTCTCTTGGCCTTCTGTCCCCCTTCAAAAATCACACACACACACTACCGTTTCTTAAAACACACGCCTGCAGATATTGCACGCAGATTCTTCATGTTTCTGTTGAGCACAGTAAGTTAATATTGCTGTTGTTGTTTTGTTCATTATGCAAGGCAACCACATGACTGTGAATTAATTCTCCTGTGCTAAGTATTCAGTATACGGGCACGCAGGCTTACACATTTCAGTAATTCACAATGACAGTTGGCTTGCCCAAGCATATTCTTTACATTTAGAAAATTTTGTGGGTTCCTGTCTCCCCGGGGGATTTTTTTTTTATTATTACTTGTTTATGCAAACAGCAGGTTGCACAAGAGCCTTGCTGGCTTCTTTTTTTTTTTCTTAAAGTGATTTCGTAGTTTCCTGGTAACCATTCAGTCATCTGTTTCAACACTCTGACATGACATAAAGGCGAGCGCTGAACCACGGGTTCGCCACTCAGAGCCGCACCTCGTTCCCCGAACCTTGGCTAGGTGAGCTGCTCCCTGGCGCCAACGCGATTCACTCATGAACCCTTCCCAACTGCAGAATCATTTTCTGAAAATAGGCGAGAAGAACTGCTGTGTGTTCCGCGATGACTTCATTGCCAAAGTGCTGCCGCCGGTCGTGGGGCTGGAGTTCGTGTTCGGGCTCCTGGGCAATGGCCTTGCCCTGTGGATCTTCTGCTTCCACCTCAAGTCCTGGAAAGCCAGCCGGGTTTTCCTGTTCAACTTGGCCGTGGCTGACTTTCTCCTGATCATCTGCCTGCCGTTCCTGGCGGACAACTACGTGCGGAGGTGGGACTGGAAGTTTGGGGAGATCCCCTGCCGGCTCATGCTCTTCATGTTGGCCATGAACCGCCAGGGCAGCATCATTTTCCTCACCGTGGTGGCCGTGGATAGGTACTTCCGGGTGGTCCATCCCCACCACACCCTGAACAAGATCTCCAATCGGACAGCGGGCATCATCTCCTGCCTCTTGTGGGGCATCACCATCGGCCTGACGGTCCATCTCCTACACAGAACGAGGTTGATCGAGAATCAGGGTTCGAAACTGTGCAGCAGCTTCAGCATCTGTGATGCCTTCCGCTGGCATGATGCCATGTTCCTCCTGGAGTTCTTCGTGCCCCTGGGCATCATCCTGTTCTGCTCAGTCAGAATTGTCTGGAGCCTGCGGCAGCGGCAAATGAACAAACACGCCAAGATCAAGCGGGCTATCAACTTCATCATGGTGGTAGCCATTGTCTTCATCATCTGCTTCCTGCCCAGCGTGGCCGTGCGCATACATATTTTCTGGCTCTTGCGCAAGGCTGGCACGGAAAACTGTGACATCTATCGTTCAGTGGACCTGGCGTTTTACATCACCCTCAGCTTCACCTACATGAACAGCATGCTGGACCCTTTGGTGTACTACTTCTCCAGCCCATCTTTCCCCAACTTCTTCTCCACCTTGATCAACCGCTGCCTGAAGAGGAAGGGGCCGGATGAGTCGGATAACAACCGCAGCACCAGCGTCGAGCTCACTGGGGATCTGAGCACTACCAAGAACGTTCCCGAGGCTTTGATGGCCAATCCCAGTGAGCCGCAGAGCCCCTCTTATCTGAATCCAGTCTCCAGTTAAAAAAGCCAAGCAAAGAAGGGAGATGATCATCAAGCACCAGGATCTCTGGAGAAGCCGTTTGGCTGGTGCACGGAGTAACAGAGCCTTGGTCTGTGGTTTCCCAGAACTTGCAGATTCGGAGAAGCAGATTTAGGGCATCGGTGTGGCAGTGTGGGCTGTTTGCCTATAGAGTGTCTCCACAGGAACCTTGGGGAATGAAGCTTCCAGGTGTCTAAGACTTCTGTTCAATCTTGGACACTTGCAGAACTGAAGATGGCAAAACTGTCCACATTTCTGCTGCTGGAGTGTTGGAGCCACAGAGAGGCCCACTGGCACCTGGGACTCAGCTGGCCTCTTCCTGTCACCTGCCTGAGACTTGTTTGGTTCTCAGCTCCTGGGGCAATGTCTAGCTTCTTGTGGGCTCCCACTGGGATAAGGAAAGCTGTGACTGGAGAGGAATTATTACATCTGAAGGGAGCCCAGGCATCATGAAACAACCCAGGTCACCTGGGTTCGGTGGAACCAATCCTTCTTTCAGCCATGATTTGGCAGAAACGGACCAGATAGAGAGATTCATGAGCTTCCGTTAGTATCTGAGTTTCCGGTGGTGGTAAGAAGGGGCTTCGCCCCAGGAGGGTCTGAGCAGAACAGTGTTACTAAGCAAAAGGAAATGGCATTTATGTTACAACCTTCAGCCAATCCATTCCTCTTCTGTTTACACTAATTTGAAGGCTGAGCAGTTAAAAAGGCTCCAGGGAGAAAGCAGCTTCCCACCTCTGTTTGCTTTTATCACTCAAAGGGAAACGCTGCCCTATGGTTAGAGGGGGGAAAGATTTTCTTCTGGTTCATTTGCTTGTGTTTCTGTTCTTATAAGAAATCTACCCCTTCAATAAACTTTGATATGAGACACACAGTCTGGTGTTGCATGTGTCTGGGTGATGGTTCACAGACACGGACTTCTTACTTAAGCGGAGACCTTTATGGGTTGTTAACTGTGCCCTGGAAGAAAAAAAAAATACCACATACTGTAAAGTGTAAGAAAGGGATGTGGAATCTGAGCCGCAACATGAGGTAGTTAAGTCAAAAATTACATATGCGTTAGAACAAGGATGGGAAAGAGTTGGGAATAAATAGAAGTGATTTAACCTGGAAGGGCAGTACAGACAGGATTGCAAGAGCACTTTGCTTTTATTTAGGGGGTGGCGAATACTGCTAATGGTATGGTGAATGCTGCTATTAGTATTTGTGTATCAAATAAAGGAATCTGGCCAGGCTGGGATTTTTGCATAGGAGTGGGAAGAGAGACCTTCCTATAGAATAGTTTCAGTTCCCAATGCTGGGAAGGAAAGGAGATGTACTGGTTTGAGGTGGTGATCAGTTCAAGTTTCTGTTATATGCTCATTTCCACTCATTGTTCTTTAGCAAGATGAGGCTTGCTTTGACATAGTGACTTGGATGCCGATAAGGAAGGCAGATACTCAGACTCCTGGCCCCAGTGGAATGGCAGAAAAGGAAGAAAGATGGATATTTTGAGGTTCTGAAGTGCTTTCTGAGCAGTTTGCTTGTCTGATTTTTCAATTAACTCCTAGAGACTGAAAGTTAAAAGCAGAGATCATCTTTCTTAAAGAGGAAGAGATGATCAGAGAAGCTCAGAGGAAAGCAGGGATTCCCCCAGCCTCAGATGCATGAGTCAGCAGGGAACCCGTTTGTGAAACTCCTATTTGTTCAGAACAACCAAACAACTCACATTTGTCCTTTTGTTCATTCATCCCATCAGCTTGATGCTGAAAGCTCAGTTTCTCTGTACACCAGTGCCGAATCAAATCTTGGAGACAGAGATTTGGGTGAAGAAGAAAAGAATAGCTTTATTGTTTTGCTGGGCAAAGGGGGCTAAAAGCGGGCTAATGATTTCAAAACTGTGTGTCCCCACTTGGGGAAGATAGTGAGAAGTTTTACAGTAATTATTCAAAGAGGAGGGCGTGATCAGCTTGTGGACATTCTTCTGATGGGTTGGTGGTGAAGTAAGTGGGAGTCAGCACCATCAGCCTTCAAGTATGGTGTCTACATGATGGTGGGCACCATAACATCATTAATCGTTAACTTCTCCCACCTGGAGGGGGTCTCAGTATCAGCAAAATGGCTCAAAGATATTGTCATGTGTTTCTGCGATGGGGAAACAGGACCTTGCCCCAAGGCTGCTCTTGACTGTTTCTGCCTGGTGTGGCATCTCCTTCCTTCTCTAGTTAACAACTGCTTGAGTCTGCTCATCGGAACTCAGGGAAGTTTGTGGAGGCTGAATGAAAGCTGTTTTCTATAATCAAGGAAATGGGGGAAACAGAAAGTCCTTGTGCCCAGGAGCCCCAGAGGGCCCTGCTTGGCATCAAATTTTTATGTATTAAGCACCAACAGTGTGCTGTGGCATTCTGAGTGGTTGTGGAAACAGAGCAAGGAACACGTTCCCTGGGACCCTCTTCTCCTAGAACTTACATTTGCACTGGGGAGGTGGCCAGACAAGAGGTGAACAAATAAATGGAAAGGAAGCCTGGGATGACTGTGAGGACCACGAAGCCAAAAAAGCAGGATGAAAGGCTAAAAAAGGCGTGGTGCTGGGATGACTGGGACGTGACCAAGAGCTGAGCCATGAATGATGAGACGGAGCAAACAACGTGAGAATCTGGAGGAAGGGCATTCTAGGCAGAGGGGATGGTAAATGCAGAGGCCCTCAGTGTGTGAGTCTGCTAGTCTCCCAGAACTGCCATAACAAAGTAACACAAATTTGGTGGCTTAAAAAAAAAAAAAACTTGAGATTTCCCTGGTGGTCCAGTTGTTAAGAATCCACCGTCCAATTCAGGGGACATGAAGGATTTAATTCCTGGTTGGGAAAGTAAGATCCCATGTGCCACCGGGCAACTAAGCCCACACTCTGCAACTAGAGAGAAGCCCGTGCACCACAACTAAGACCCGACACAGCTGAAAATGAAAATAGATAAATACTTGGGGAAAAAAGGCAAAATAGCATTCTCAGACAGTTCTGGAGCCCGGGAGTCCACATCAGGGGGTCAGCAGGATTGATTACTTCTGGATGCTCCGAGGAGAATCCACCTCATGCCTCACTCCTAGCTTCTATGGGCTATCAGGAATGTCCTTAACATTCCTGGGTCTGCAGACACATCACTCCAGTCTCTGCCTCCATCTTCACATTGTTACGGACCAGGATTCTTGGCCTTCTTAATCAACAGAAATTGATAAGTGGCCAGACAAGAAATTCAGGCAAGGCTTTATGAGGGCCCTTGTGGCACAAGGTGGGGAGTGAGAGCAAGTAACAGGTTCTCTTGCTGGCTTGCTCCTTGAAGAGGGGTGACCTTGTTCCTTATATGGGGTGAAGGTAGGGTGTGATCAGGGGTCATTCCAGAGGAGTGGCTTAGATGGTTTGCAATCCCTTTCATGGTGATGTGTGCAGGGGGCATGCACAGCACCCTGCTTTTGATCCCACCTCTTCAGAAGATGCCTTAGAAAGCATCACTAAGAACAAAGCTATTGGAGGTGATGGAATTCCAGTTGAGCTATTCCAAATCCTGAAAGATGATGCTGTGAAAGTGCTGCACTCAATATGCCAGCAAATTTGGAAAACTCAGCAGTGGCCACAGGACTGGAAAAGGTCCGTTTTCATTCCAATACCTAAGAAAGCCAATGCCAAAGAATGCTCAAACTACCGCACAATTGCACTCATCCCAAACACTAGTAAAGTAATGCTCAAAATTCTCCAAGCTGGGCTTCAGCAATATATGAACCGTGAACTTCCTGATGTTCAAGCTGGTTTTAGAAACGGCAGAGGAACCAGAGATCAAATTGCCAACATCCGCTGGATCATCGAAAAAGCAAGAGAGTTCCAGAAAAACATCTATTTCTGCTTTATTGACTATGCCAAAGCCTTTGACTGTGTGGATCACAATAAACTGTGGAAAATTCTGAAAGAGATGGGAATACCAGACCACCTGACCTGCATCTTGAGAAACCTATGTGCAGGTCAGGAAGCAACAGTTAGAACTGGACACGGAACAGACTGGTTCCAAATAGGAAAAGGAGTACGTCAAGGCTGTATATTGTCACCCTGCTTATTTAACTTCTATGCAGAGTACATCATGAGAAACGCTGGACTGGAAGAAACACAAGCTGGAATCAAGATTGCCGGGAGAAATATCAATCACCTCAGATATGCAGATGACACCACCCTTATGGCAGAAAGTGAAGAGGAACTAAAATATCCCACTCTCGGCATATATCGGAGGAGACTCAAATTTGGAAAGACACATGCACCCTAATGTTCACCACTATTCACAATAGCTAAGACATGGAAGCAATCTAAGTGTCCACCCACAGATGAATATACAATTCAATGTGCTGTATACAATGGAATATTCAGATCAGATCAGTTGCTCAGTCGTGTCCGACTCTTTGCAACCCCATGAATCCCAGCACACCAGGCCTCCCTGTCCATCACCAACTCCCGGAGTTCACTCAGACCCACGTCCATCGAGTCAGTGATGCCATCCAGCCATCTCATCCTCTGTCATCCCCTTCTCCTCCTGCCCCCAATCCCTCCCAGCATCAGAGTCTTTTCCAATGAATCAACTCTTCGCATGAGGTGGCCAAAGTACTGGAGTTTCAGCTTTAGCATCATTCCTTCCAAAGAAATCCCAGGGCTGATCTCCTTCAGAATGGACTGCTTGGATCTCCTTGCAGTCCAAGGGACTCTCAAGAGTCTTCTCCAACACCACAGTTCAAAAGCATCAATTCTTTGGTGCTCAGCCTTCTTCACAGTCCAACTCTCACATCCATGCATGACCACAGGAAAAAGCATAGCCTTGACTAGACGAACCTTTGCTGGCAAAGTAATGTCTCTGCTTTTTAATATGCTATCTAGGTTGGTCATAACTTTCCTTCCAAGGAGTAAGGGTCTTTTAATTTCATGGCTGCAATCACCATCTGTAGTGATTTTGGAGCCCAGAAAAATAAAGTCTGACACTGTTTCCACTCTTTCCCCATCTATTTCCCATGAAGTGGTGGGACCAGATGCCATGATCTTCGTTTTCTGAATGTTGAGCTTTAAGCCAACTTTTTCACTCTCCACTTTCACTTTCATCAAGAGGCTTTTGAGTTCCTCTTCACTTTCTGCCATAAGGGTGGTGTCATCTGCATATCTGAGGTGATTGATATTTCTCCCGGCAATCTTGATTCCAGCTTGTGTTTCTTCCAGTCCAGCGTTTCTCATGATGTACTCTGCATATAAGTTAAATAAACGGGGTGACAATATACAGCCTTGACGTACTCCTTTTCCTATTTGGAACCAGTCTGTTGTTCCATGTCCAGTTCTAACTGTTGCTTCCTGACCTGCATACAGATTTCTCAAGAGGCAGGTCAGGTGGTCTGGTATTCCCATCTCTTTCAGAATTTTCCACAGTTTATTGTGATCCACACAGTCAAAGGCTTCGGCATAGTCGATAAAGCAGAAATAGATGTTTTTCTGGAACTCTCTTGCTTTTTTGATGATCCAGTGGATGTTGACAATTTGATCTCTGGTTCCTCTGCCGTTTCTAAAACCAGCTTGAACATCAAGAAGTTCATGGTTCATATATTGCTGAAGCCTGGTTTGGAGAATTTTGAGCATTACTTTACTAGCATTTGAGATGAGTGCAATTGTGCAGTAGTTTGAGCATTCTTTGGCATTGCCTTTCTTTGGGATTGGAATGAAAACGGACCTTTTCCAGTCCTGTGGCCACTGTTTTCCAAATTTGCTGGCATATTGAGTGCAGCACTTTCACAGCATCATCTTTCAGGATTTGGAATAGCTCAACTGGAATTCCATCACCTCCACTAGCTTTGTTTGTAGTGATGCTTTCTAAGGCCCACTTGACTTCACATTCCAGGATGTCTGGCTCTAGGTCAGTGATCACATCATCATGATTATCTGGGTCGTGAAGATCTTTTTTGTACAGTTCTTCTGTGTATTGTTGCCATCTCTTCTTAATATTTTCTGCTTCTGTTAGGTCCCTACCATTTCTGTCCTTTATCGAGCTCATCTTTGCATGAAATGTTCCTTTGGTATCTCTGATTTTCTTGAAGAAATCCCTAGTCTTTCCCATTCTGTTGTTTTCCTCTATTTCTTTGCACTGATCGCTGAAGAAGGCTTTCTTATCTCTTCTTGCTATTCTTTGGAACTCTGCATTCAGATGTTTATATCTTTCCTTTTCTCCTTTGCTTTTCACTTCTCTTCTTTTCACAGCTATTTGTAAGGCCTCCCCAGACAGCCATTTTGCTTTTTTGCATTTCTTTTCTATGGGAACGGTCCTGATCCCTGTCTCCTGTACAATGTCATGAACCTCATTCCATAGTTCATCAGGCACTCTGTCTATCAGATCTAGTCCCTTAAATCTATTTCTCACTTCCACTGTATAATCATAAGGGATTTGATTTATATTACTCAGCCATAAAAAATAACGAAATAATGCCACCTGCAGCAACATGGATGGACCTAGAGATTATTATATGAAGTGAAGTGAGAAAGACAGATACTGTGGATAACATATGTGGAGTCTGAAATATGACACAGATGAACTTATTTATGAAACAGAAACAGACTCACAGACATAGCAAACAAACGTATAGTTACCAAGGCAGAAAAGAGATGGGGGAGGGATAAACTAGGAATTTGGGATTATCAGATACAAACTACTTATTTACTATGTTTGCTAAGTCTCTTCAGTCGTGTCCAACTCTGTGCGACCCCAGAGATGGCAGCCCACCAGGCTCCCCTGTCCCTGGGATTCTCCAGGCAAGAACACTGGAGTTGGTTGCCATTTCCTTCTCCAATGCAGGAAAGTGAAAAAATAAAGTGAAGTCGCTCAGTTGTGTCTGACTCCTAGCGACCCCATGGACTGCAGCCCACCAGGCCCCTCCATCCATGGGATTTTCCAGGCATGAGTACTGGAGTGGGGTGCCATTGCCTTCTCCGACCCCTACCTCTAGTAACCACTAAAGGGTATTTTTATTTATCATTATTGCTGAAAAATATTTTTATTTATTTATTTGGCTGCGCCAGGTCCCACCTGCAGCACGCAGGATCTTTAGTTGTGGCATGTGAACTTGTAGTTAAAACATGTAGGACCTAGTTCCTTGACCAGGGATGGGACCCAGGACCTGTGCATTGGGAGCATGGCGTCTTAGTCGCTGGACCACCTGGGAAGGCCCAAAGGGGTATTTTAAAACTACTGTTTATGTTAAGACATGGTTTTTGGCAACTGTTCCTACAATAACATTTCAGACCGCCATCTAGGTCACTCATTTAAAAAGCATGTTTATGCCTTCAGCAAAGTCGATCTCGGTTCTCTTGCTTCCAAAATTTCTGGGGAACACAGAGGTAATCAGCCAACCTTGAGGAAGAAATAACAGTTCACATTGTCCCAAACCCAAACAGATACGGATATCCAGATGAGTTCTAGAGCCTTTCTTAAGGCCTTCCCAGAAATTTAAAATCTTTGTAATGTTATATGTTACTTAATAAACTTAAGTCCAAGAAATATCCTTTGGCAGGCTCAGCTGTGGTGAATACCTGGCCGTGACACTCTGTTCACTGTTTTGCATCTTCCATGACAGCTGAAATGTGGCTATTGTGCAGCCAGTGCTGGCTTCTCTTGGGGCTCAAATTTAAGACTTGGTCATTCTCTGTCTCTTCAGTGAGAAGAGGTTTGCATGTGGCATTACAAACATCAGGCCTGATCACAATCTCACGATCCTGTCCTATGAAAGGCAAGCACTTCTAGGCTCTTAACAAATATTGATATACTGGGTGTTCTGGCCACACCCTGAGAGGGATTCACAGGCATGAGTGGGCATTGGGAACAGTACATGACATTCCCAATGCAACTGCAAAGAAGAGAAAACAATTGCATACTGATGTTAACATCATGAGAAATGCTGGGCTGGGTTAAGCACAAGCTGGAATTAAGATTGCCGGGAGAAATATCAATCACCTCAGATATACAGATGACATCACCCTCATGGCACAAAGTGAAGAAGAACTAAAGAGCTTCTTGATGAAAGTGAAAGAGGAGAGTGAAAAAGTTGGCTTAAAACTCAACTTTCAGAAAACTAAGATCATGGCATCTGGTCCCATCACTTCATGGCAAATAGATGGGGAAACAATGGAAACAGTGACAGACTTTATTTTTGGGGATTCCAAAATCACTGCAGATGGTGAGTGCAGCCATGAAATTAAAAGATGCTTGCTCCTTGGAAGAAAAGTTATGACCAATCTAGATAGCATATTAAAAAGCAGAGACATTACTTTGCCAACAAAGGTCCATCTAGTCAAAGCTAAGGTTTTTCTAGTAGTCATGTATGGATGTGAGAGTTGGACTATAAAGAAAGCTGAGTGCCAAAGAATTGATGTTTTTGAGCTGTGGTGTTGAATAAGACTCTTGAGAGTCCCTTGGACTGCAAAGAGATCCAACCAGTCCATCCTGAAGGAAATCAGGGAGGAAATCATTGGGAGGACTGATGCTGAAGCTGAAACTCCAACACTTTGGCCACCTGTGTGAAGAACTGACTCACTGGAAAAGACCCTGATGCTGGGAAAGATTGAAGGCGGGAGGAGAAGGGGATGACAGAAGATGAGATGGTTGGATGGCATCACCAACTCAATGGACATGAGTTTGGGTAAACTCTCTGGGAGTTGGTGATGGACAGGGAGGCCTGGCATGCTGCAGTCCATGGGGTCGCAAAAAGTCGGACACGACTGAGCGACTGAACTGAACTGAACTGAACTGGACTGATGTTAACAGATTGAAAAACAGAGGGTTTCTTTTCAGCAAGCTTACAGAACATCCCTTCTTTGGAATACAACGCTTCGGTCAGGAAAATGGTATTGATTCAATTTTTTATTTCAGTCAAAGAACACAAGGCAAAGAGACTCAGTCAGAGAGGGGTTTTAGTTCCCTGACCAGGGATCGAACCCACACCTCTTGCATTGGCAGCATGAAGCCTTTACCACTGGACCACCAGGTAAGTCCCCCATTCATCATCATTTGATCGCCATAAATTATTATATCTAAGATTTGCTCCATGCCGTCTGCCAGACACTACTCTATTTTCCATGGATGATCTCATTTCATTCTTTCAATAACTTCATAGGGTAGGTGCTATTTCATTTCACAGATAAGGGAACTGAGGCCCAGGGAGTCTGAATAATTTGCCCATGGTCATACAACCTGTAAGAGATGAGCCAAACGTAGGCATGTGTGAGGGCACAATGTTTGAGGGAACAAATGTAGGCAATCTGACTTCAGAGTCTTTGCCTTTAAAAGTTCTAGAAAAACACAAAGTGAGAGATGAGCAATATAAACTGTAAAAAGTAGGGTGAATGCTTTGGCCCATTAGGGCTCAATATTTCTGGAATTTTTCAAGTTGTCCTACCAAGAGGGATCTCCCATGTCCAGACTGAGCTCATGTACTTAAGCTTTCAGGCACAGTACCTGGCACTAAAGGGATCAATAAATTAGTTTCCCTTCTTCCAAAGCGTTGGAAAGAACGTCATTGCGTTCTTTCTTCCTTGTTGAAGATTCTTCTTGTCTTTCTAATAAAGGTACCATCTCACAAGGAGGCAGGTCAAGGATGTTCAGTGCAACAGCGTTTGGAATAGTGGAAAGCAGGAGACAACCCAAGTGTCCATTAGGAGGGGAACAGATAAACACCAATACAGGCACCCATCAGAATACTACATAGCAGGGAAGGAAAAAAGTGGACAAGAGTTACTTTCATCAACAGAGCTAAACCTAGAGCAGAACATCTAGAGCCTAAAGCAAGCTGCCAAAAGATTTGTACAGTGTGATAACATTGTTGTAAATGTTTAAAACATGCTGAACAAAATAACATGGATTTTGGAAGCATTGATATGTAATAAAACAAAAATCATGGATGAGGATGCATAGCAACTGCAGGATACAGATGACCTCTGTAGAAGGAAGGAGGGAGATTTGATGGAGGGGAGGCCTCAACTGTTTCTGTAATGTTTTACATTTTTTTTAGAAGAACAATCTGCAAATGTCCTTCAAAGGCGGAATGGCTAAACAGCCTGTAGTTTCTTTTTTGGGCGATGAAAATGTTTGGGAATTAGAGAGAGGTGTTGGTTGTACAACACTGAAAATGTACTAAATGCCACTAAACTTTTCACTTTAAAATGGTTCATTTCATGTTATATGAGTTTCATGTGATTAAAAAAAAGAAGAACTGCTGCAAATCTATAGAGTAACTGTCCCTCTTCTGTAGCTCACCCTGTCTCCTATCCGTCATTCTCTGTCCCCAGTCCTCTCTTGGGTCAGGCAAGATCCCTACCCCAGGAGCAGTGATCTGAGAATGGAATTAGGGTGGGATACTATGTCTGAGGGGCATCCCTGGTGACTCAGATGGTAAAGAGTCTGCCTGCAATGCGGGAGGCGCAGGTTCGATCCCTGGCTCAGGAAGATCCCCCAGAGAAGGGTATGTCAACCCACTCCAGTATTCTTGCCTGGAGAAGCCCACGGACAGAGAAGCCTGGTGAACCACAGTCCATGGGGTTGCAAAGAATTGGACACGACTGAGTGGCTAACACACACACACACACACACACACACACACAAGGTCTGAGCCAGCATCCTTTGTGATTTCTTATCATTTGTAGCCTGGGTAGTTCTCATATAAACATTTTCCTCACTCTTAAAACCCCGTGGAGAAAGATCACCAGCTGCTGTTTGAAGCATGTTTGAGGGTGGTTGTCAGGTTGAAATGAAGTCTCTTCCACAAACTGAAAATGGTTGTACATTGAAGTTATTGCTTACAAGATCTCAGAGATGCCATAAAAGAATATTTGAAAAATTCGGAGTCATTTTTGTGTTTGAAATGAAAACTGAGTAATTTCTGACTCTGACTTTCGGAGAGCTTGGAGGGGACATGTTTTATTTCCTCATCTTTCCTTGTCACTGATGGGAGCTGACGTCCTCACACCCTAGAAACAACCCAGTGGTCCCACTGCCTCCCAAGCAGCTTCTAACTTGCTGGTGATATCTCTGGGGAATCCTGGTCCCTCTGGCTGGGGAGCTCCTGTCTCCAGTCTGTTCTTATCCCAACCTCTTTCCAGAGCCAAGCCAGTTTTGTTTCAGGCCCTTCAGTGAACCACACTGGAGTCAAAGCAAGCTTAAGAGGAAACAAGACAGCACACAAACCCTGGTGTCTGTTATGAGCTGATTTGTGTCCCCTTCAAATTCCCATGTTGAAGTCCTAGCCTCCAGTACCTCATAATGTGACTGCATTTGAACAAGGGGTCTTCAAAGTGGTAATTAAAGGGAGGTCTTTAGGGGTGGGGCCCTAATCAGATAGGACTGGTGTCTTTATAAAAAGGGGAGGCTTTTGGTTTTTAGATCCCACATCTAAGAGATGCCACATATGTCTTTCTCTGTCTGACTTCACATAGTGTGATCATCTCCAGGTCCATCCGTGTTGCTGCAAATGGCATTATTTCGTTCTTCCTAATGGCTGAGTAACATTCCACTGTATATACGTAGCACCACAACTTCTGTAGGATCTAAAAAGACACAAGTGAACTTATTTATAAAACAGAAATATACTCACAGACTTAGAGAATGAACATATGGTTACCAGCTGGGAAGGATGGGGGGAAGGGATAAAGAGTTTGGGATTAACATGCACACATTGCTATATTTAAAATAAATAACCAGTAGGCGAAAAAATTTAAAAATTAAAAAAAAAATAAAAAGAGATTATGACACAGACATGCATAGAGGGAAGACCATGTGAGCACCTGGGGGACGATGGCCATCTGCAAAGCTAGGGAGAGGCCTCAGAACAAATAACCCTGTCAATGCCTTGGACTTCTGGCCATCAGAACTGTGAGAAACATTTTTTAAAAAACCCTTTTTTAAATGTTAAAAAAAACAAACAAACTTTGTTTTATAGTGGCCCAAACAAGCTCATAGCATCTGATTATCTTTGTCCTATGCCTCAGTTGGCCAGTGGTTTTGGAACTTGGCTGGAATGCCTTAGGTGTTTATTTAAAACCGCTTATCTCCTATTAATTTGAATAGGATTTCACATAAGACCTGCTGTGCTACAAAGCAGACAAATTCAACTATAGAGAAAGCAGAACAATAGCATTAAAGACAGGTTGACTTTTCATAGGCAAACATGATCCAACTGCTTTGTCTTAATACATATCTTTTGTTTAATGATGGAAACCAATCTCAAAATTCATTAAAATGCATGTTTTTTAAAAAAATGAATGAGATAAAAAAATCACACTGTCCTCTAGGGTTCCCATAAAAGCTGACATTTAATTCATGATTTCAAACACAAAATTTTTTTAAAAAGCTACTAAAATAACTATAGTCCACCCAGAAAAAAAACTGCTGAATAGTCTTATCTACTGCTATTATTTCTAACAGAGTATTCACATAAAACTCCTAAAAATTATCCTTCTAAAACAAAAACTGAATCGTCCTTCTTTTCCTACCTTAAAAGTCTTCAATTATCAAAAGAAGAGGGTTTGGAGCTTCTCTGGTGATCCAGTGACTAAGACTCCCAATTCAGGGGGGCTGGGTTCCATCCTCGGTTAAGGAACTAGATCCCCCCACGCTGCAATGAAGATCCTGTGTGCCACAACTAAGACCCGGCACAGCCAAAAAAAAAAAAAGAATAAAGTTTCAACTCAGCACAGTCTTTGCTGCCAGGCAACCTGGTACCAACAAGGTTGGAGGTGGAGGTGAAAGAGAACAGCCTTTGGAATCAGATGCTCCTGGATTGACACTCCAGCTTTCCCACTCATCGGCTAGGTGCTAGGGATGCAGAGCATGAAAGAAGTCCTGGGCCTAGAACCCTTACAGATATGGATACATTTTATACTGAGATATACTTCTCATGCTATAAAATTAGTCTTTTCTTTTTTTAGGTCATTTAAGGAAATGGCAACTCACTCCACTATTCTTGCCTGGGAAATCTCACGGACAGAAGTCTGGAAGGTTAGTTTTTAGGGTCGCAAGAGTGAGACATGATTGAGTGACTAAACCACCACCAACATTTTGTGGACTAGCTCGTGTACTTTCTTATATTCTTACAGTCAAGAGACTGTCTTTCAGACACATTCCTAAAAGGCCTGAGAATGACAGGACAGCAAGAACACATGATTCAAGCTCCTGTCCAGACCCTTCAACTGTCTTTCCCATTGAGGAAAAAGCCAGCACTTTCCCTCTATCTCAACAGCGTAGTGATCAGTCCTGATAGAGTGAAATAAAATGGAATCTAGGAGAAAGAACCAGCTGGCAGAGGGAAGCCTGAGAAACTTCCAAGAGAGACTGTCTGCAGCTGATTCTGGCAGCCTCAGCAGGTCCCCTGGCTGCATGGTCAGTGGCTGCATGCTGGCAGTGGTGACCGTGGTGTCCTGGGTCATAGGCTGGCTCCTGACACAGACTGGATTCCCAGCCACCCAACCAAGGCACATGCAACTCCCTGAGGTCTCTGCCCTCCAGCCCTCAACCACAGTTCAACCAGGGACATTGACTAAAAACAGATACTGATGCTCGATCTTAGCCAAGAGGCCACAAAATGATAAATTCATTCTGTTAAAGTACAGTTCAACTATTTTTTGGAATATCCACAAACTTGTACAAACACCACCACGCCACCCATCCATTTCAGGGGGCTCCGGTTCGATCTCTGGTGCGGGAACTAAGATCCCGTATGCTGTGTGGCATGGCCAAAATAAGTAAATAATAAATAAAGTAATTATAAAAAGGTTCACTGAGTTCCAGACTGGTCTAATGAGATAAAATCTAATGTGGTCACATTCTGGTAAAATTCCCAAATCTTAAAGATAAGTGTCAAGTGAAAAGCAGAAGATATTCATGAAAGAAAGAAATCAGACTGGAATTGGATTTTTATCTAAGCTATGGAAAGATGACAGAGAAGAGAGAGAAAGGACGTCAACCCAAGAATCCTCTATCTAGTTTCCAAAATACTTTCCATCTATTGTGGCAAAAGGAGAATAGTCAAGGATTCAGAGACTTTAACTCCCAGGATTCTGTCTGTGGAAACAACTTGAGAAAAGACTAACCAAACTACAACTGAACCTGAAAGGAAAATTGAAAAAAAAAAGAGAGAAAACAATGTTAAGAACGTAGGCATGGGATATCTTACATCTAAGTGGATCCTGGGACTTCCCTGGTGGTCCAGTGGTAAAGATTCACCTTCTAATGCAGAGGGTGAAGGACTGATCCCTGGTCAGGGAGCTAAGATCCAATATGCTTCATGGCCGAAAAACCAAATAAACATAAAACAGAAGCAATATTATAACAAATTCAATAGATTTTTAAAAAATGGTTCATGTTAAAAAAAGAAAAAAACTTAAAAGATTAAGGGGATCCAGAGAGGGATTTGTGTAACAGAAAAGGACTCTTGAAACCAAATGGACATCCCCTATGGGTTCTGTTGTTTAGTTGCTAAGTTGTGTCCAACTCTTTGCAACCCCATGGACTGTAGCCTGCCAGGCTCCTCTGTCCATGGATTTTCCAGGCAAAAATCCTGGAGTGGATTGCCATTTCCTTCTCCAGGGGATCTTCCTGATCCAAGGTTTGAACTCATGTCTCCTGTGGCTCCTACGTTGGCAGGCAGATTCTTTACCACTGAGCCACCAGGGAAGCCCAAGGGAACTCTAAGAAATACTAAATTATTTCAACCAAATTTCAGAGATTGGCGAGTAGTGGGGGGGGGGGGTGGGCGGGGAAGTGTTTCACAGGTCTCAGTGGGGAACATGGAGAAGGAGAGGAGGAAAGACAGGAAGTGAAGTGGTCTACAGGTCTCATCTGGGAGGGCTGAGGGAGAAGAAGAGGAGACAGATTAGGAGCTGGGAGGACCATGCCCCTCAGTGTGGGACATGGTGAATTATATGTCTCTGATGATCACATCAAGGAAATTCACATGAAGGAAATGGGGAGCTCTCCTTAACCAAGCCTGGGAACTCAGAACAGAAGAAAGAAAAGAAGGGTATTTGATTATGTAAACATTAAAATGTTTTATGTGACAAGGGACACCAAAAATAAAGCCAGTGCAAATGATGGAGCTGGAAAAATATTTGTAATACAAATAATAGTCACCAACCATGGTTGCCTAACTTACTGGGTGCCACGCACCATCTTATTGACCTGTATTGACCCTTTGTGTCTAGAACAACAGTGGGAGGTAGGAATTATGATATTGATGATGATTGCTACTTTATAGATGAGAAAACTGGGGCATAACAAAGTTGAATGACTTGTAGAGGTCACACAGCCAGTCAGGGGCTAAGTTCTGATGTGACCCTTGGCAGCCTGCCCCAGAGAAGGATGGTCTTAATCACTTCTCTGCAATTAAGCCAAAGATCAAATGGATACTATCTAAAAAGCTTTCATGGAGACTTCCTTGGTGGTCCAGTGGTTAAAATCTGGGCTTCCACTGCAGGGGGCCCAGGTTGGATCCCTGGTCAGGAAACTAGATCCCACATGATACAACGAAACATCCCACTTGCTGCAACAAAGACAGAGGATCCCGTGTGCTTCATCTAAGACCTGGGGTAGCCAAATAAATAAATACCCATTGCTTTCTCCTGTTAGACACACCGTCTTTTTTTTTTTTCAGAGATATATATATTTTTTTAATGTGGGCCATTTTTTAAGTCTTTATTGAATTTGTTACAGTACTACTTCTGTGTTATGTTTTGTTTTTTTTTGATGGAAAGGCATGTGGGATCTTAGTTCCCTGACCAGGGACCAAATCCACACCCCCTGCATTGGAAGGTGAAGTCTTAACCACTGGACTGCCAGGGAAGTCCCTAGATACATCATCTTACAAAAAGAAAGCAAGCCAATTCTGTACAAATTAAATTGATTAATGTTTTTTTAAAAAAGAGCTTTTACAAATTGACCTGAACAAGACAAACAACAAAGACGGAAATGGACTTTAGATTATGAACAGATTACTTATAGAGGAGCAAAACCAAACGGTCAACAAATGAATATGAAGCTCTTTAAATTGCACAGTGGTCAGAAGAGTGGAAATTAAAGAAGCAATGAAACAGTGCATCCATCAGACGGATTGATGTAACTAAAACAAGCAATGCTGTCAAGTGCTGGCAGGAATATGGAGAAAAGGGTACATGTAGAGTTTCGTGACCATTTGGGAAAGCAATCTGGCAACATCTGTTAAGATGGAAACTAAACCCTTTGACCCATTAATCCCACTCATGGGAATCCATCCCAAAGAAATAAAAATACCAAAACTTAGGGACAAGGATGTTTATTAGAGCATTGTGGGGTTTTTTTGTGTGTGTGGTAGGAAACTGGCCACAAAAGGAAAAGGGAAATGATGGAATAAATGATGCTCTACCCACCCTATATATATTGTAATAAAATTGATCAGTGTCTGCAACCTGGCAGCCTGCAAGGCCCGAGGCCTGGCAGATGTGTTTTTGGTGAGCCAGCAATGTTTTTATAAACTCCTGCGGGCTTCTGAGTCTAGGACCCCCTGCAAATGTTTTCACTAGACACAAAGCCTGTCCTTAAAAGGGCCACAGTACACAAATAAATGCGTGGTATATGTGAGGTATTACCCTTTTAAGGGGCGAAGCCGGGGGGCAGGTCTTGGTGAGGATGTGGAGAAACTGGAGCCCTCATATACTGCTGGTATGAATGTAAAATGTGCTACCACTGTGGAGAGCAGTTTCATGGGTCTTTGATAAGTTAAACGTAGAGTTACTATAGGAACCCAGCAATTCCACTCCTATGACTATATCCAAACGAACTGAATGGACGTTCAAACAAGCACTTGAACACAAATGGTCATAGCAACACTATTCACAGTATTCAAAATGTGGAAACAACTCAAAAGTCCATCAGCAGATGAATGGATAAACAAATGTGGTCCATCCATCTGAACATACAATAGAATATTATTCAGCCATAAAAAAGGAATAAAGTGGGACTTCCCTGGCAGTCCTCTTGTTAAGGTTCCATGTTTCCACAGCAGAGGACATGTGTTCTATCCCTGGTCTGGGAAGATCGTACATTCCGTGGGGCAGCTGGTATACCACAACTACTGAGGCTCTCACACCCTAGAGCCTGTGCTCTGAAACAAGAGAAGCCCATGCACCACAACCATAGAGTAGCCTCTTCTCCCCACAACTAGAAGAAGTCTGCACCCAGCAACTAAGACCCAGTGCAGCCAAAAATAAATGGGTAAAATATTTCTTAAAAGGTTATGATGAGTGGTAGAGGCCAGACATAAAAGACCAGTCAGTTCAGTTCAGTTCAGTCACTCAGTCGTGTTCAACTCTTTGAGACCCCATGAATCGCAGCACGCCAGGCCTCCCTGTCCATCACCAACTCCCAGAGTTCACCCAAACTCATGTCCATTGAGTCAGTGATGCCATCCAGCCATCTCATCCTCTGTCGTCCCCTTCTCCTCCTGCCTTCAATCTTTCCCAGCATCAGGTTCTTTTCCAATCAATAGGCCTGCTTAATAAATGGGTTTGGGGTTTTTGTCTGGGGTGATGAAAAAATTCTGGAATGAGATCGTGGTATTGGTTGCACAACATTGTGAATGCAGTTAATGCAGTTTTAAAATAGTTAAAGTGGGTTTCCCAGGTGGTGCTAGCGGTAAAGAACCTGCCTGTCCATGCAGGAGACATAAGAGACATGGGTTCAATCCCTGGGTCGAGAAGATCTCCTGGAGAAGGGCATGGCCACCCACTCCAGTATTCCTGCCTGGAGAATTCCATGGCCAAAGGAGCCTAGTGGGCTACAGTTCATAGGATCACAAAGAATAGGACAACTGAAGCAATTGAGCAAGCGCACAATAAAATACATATATTTTATCACAATAAGAAAAAATTCACAGAGCAGGACAATTAATAAAAACATTTTTTAAAGTCTGAAAAGGTAACCAGGGAAGGGGCAATAAAGGAAAAGGGGTTGAGAAATACTGGAATAAAGACTAGTCTACGGGGACTTCCCTGGTGGTTCAGTGGCTAAGACTGCGCTCCCACTGTGGGCACTTGGGTTTGATCCCTGGTCAGGGAACTAGATCCCACAGCCACAACTGAGAGTTGCTGGCATGCCACAACAAAGACTGAAGATCCCATGGGCCACAACTAAGACCCAGCACAGCCAAATAAATAAATAGAGACTAGTCTGTGCTTCAGCAGGGAGAAGGCAATGGCACCCCACTGCAGTACTGTTGCCCGGAAAATCCCATGGATGGAGGAGCCTGGTGGGCTGCAGTCCATGGGGTCGCTAAGAGTCAGACACGACTGAGCAACTTCACTTTCACTTTTCACTTTCATGCATTGGAGAAGGAAATGGCAACCCACTCCAGTGTTCTTGCCTGGAGAATCCCAGGGACGGAGAAGCCTGGTAGGCTGCAGTCCATGGGGTCGCACAGAGTCGGACACGACTGAAGCGACTTAGCAGCAGCAGCTGTGCTTCAGCATAGTAAAGATCATCAGCCTCAAGGAAAACCTAAACAGTTCACCTTAAAAAACAAAACAAAACAAAACAAAACAGTGAGAGGGGCTTCCCTTGCAGTCCAGTGGTTAGGACTCCAAACTTTCACGCTGTAGCCTAGGTTCAGTCCCTGACAGGGAGTTAAGATCCCACAAGACGCTCAGCACAACCAAATAAATAAATAAAACAGTGAGAGATCTTGTAAGTCCTTGCAGTAAGCCAGCCTCCTTTTCTCTTTCTAATCCAGGATTTGGGGTGTGTTCTTTAACAGCCCACAAGGCTTTGAGTTTAAGCATTGTTCCTTGCTCAACTTTTGGCCAACTGTGTTACTTGGGAACTTCTGGGTTACCTGAGGTAATGAATGTTACATAAGCACCTGAAATGAGCTTGCTAGGGAAACCGTCAAGCCTTGTGGAGCTCTGGGACCACACTGTCTTTTTTTTTTTTTTAAGATTATTTTTTCAATGTGGACCATTTTTAAAATCTTTATGGAATGTGTTACGATGTTTCTTGTTTCATGCTTTGGGTTTTTGGCCACGAGACGTGCGGGATCTTAGCTCCCTGACCATGGATCAGACTTGCACCCCCTGCACTGGAAAGTGAGGTCTTAACCTCTGGACCACCAGAGAGGTCCCTGGATAATACTGTCTCAGGTTACATCTGAATACCGTCTGATAGAAGACACATCATTACTTTATGTGCCATGAAGACCGGAAATGAATGTACACCCACTGTGGCAAAATAATTTTGAAAACATCATTTTGAAAATGTTCGACTGGTATTTTGTCTTGGATTTTTTATATTATTTTAGTGCCCGGTTTTTTAATTTCCTATGTCACTCTTGAGCATATATTAAAAAGGAAAATGAAAATAAACTGGTGACGGTACACATACAATGCCTTCCTTTAGCATTTGACTCTTCTGATCAGTCTTCAACACAGTCACACTGAGGTCTGTGTTTTTCACTGAGCATCGTCCTCCGTGACTCAAGAATGCTGATGATGCGGCATTTCTTAACAGACTGAACCACAATTGGCACTGGGCTCTTCTGCCAACTCAGGGATCATGCAGGGAGCCTCCTTCTGAATCTTCCAATGGGAATGTTGCTAAATGTGTCTGATCCTCTTCCTGCCTCACCCCTCCTCCAACACCTGGGCTCACAGGAGCGAGAAGAGTCTGTCCCTGAGGCACTGACACCCATCGTGGGCCTTTCGATCCCCATGCTCTTGGTGCTCACCTGCAGGCAGACAATGTCCATCACTTCAGGACTGCTGCCTCCACAAACACAACAATTAAGACACCAGTGGTTAAGTGGTTCAATCACTGATCAGGGAACTGCCACCAGGTGCAGCCAAAAGAAAAAAAAGAAAAAATGCCAGCTATTGTTAGGCACATCCCAAGATGTTAAAATGTGATGAAAAACAAAAGATACATTTTAGCTTGTTGTTATTTAGTTGCTAAGTCGTGTCCAACTCTTTTGCGACCCCATGGACTAAGCCCTCCAGGTTTCTCTGTCCATAGGATTTCCCAGACAAGAATACTGGAGTGGGTTGCCACTTCCTACTCCAGGGGATCTTCCTGACCCAGAAATCGAACACACCCACGTCTCCTGCATTGGCAGGTGGGTTCATTACCACTGAGCCACCAGGGAAGCCCTACATTTTAGTTTACATCAATGAAAACGGTATGACAGGAGAAAGAAGCTCTAGAATTATCTCCATTCTTAGGATGTGGCCTCAGTAGGTCATTGTTCTGACTTCTGATTGTCTTTTTTCGGGGTCTCTTGGCTTGTGCCCAACTCCAACAAAAGTGTCTGTTTCTTGCATATCTTATGTTCTGCTGCTGCTAAGTCGCGTCAGTCGTGTCTGACTCTGTGCGACCCCAGAGATGGCAGCCCACCAGGCTCCCCTGTCCCTGGGATTCTCCAGGCAAGAACACTGGAGTGGGTTGCCATTTCCTTCTCCAATGCATGAAAGTGAAAAGTGAAAGTGAAGTTGCTCAGTCGAGTCCGAATCTTAGCAGCCCCATGGACTGTAGCCTAGCAGGCTCCTCTGTCCATGGGATTTTCCTGGCAAAAGTACTGGAGTCTTATGTTCAGACTTCTATAAAGAGAGGACCTATCTGGATCGTCACTGTTCAGCGTCTTCCCCTATATGATCGTGTCTAAATAGTCACTATCCTATGGGAGTGAGTTGAATGATGATCCTCAACCCATTCAATGTCCATGGCTTAATCCCAGAACCTTAACTGGTGAATGTTACCTTATATGGAAAAAGGCTCTTCACAGATATAATTAAATTTAGGATCCCAAGATAAGATCATCCTGGATTATCTGGATAAGCTCTAAATCCAGTGACAAGAGTGTCTCCTTATAAGAGACACACAGAGAGGAGAAAACCATGTGGAGACAGAAGAGAACGGAGTGAGGTGGCCACAGGTCAAGGAACACGGGGGGCCCCCAGAGTTGCAAGCCACAGGAAAGGGTCCCCCCTTGAGCCTTCACAGGGAATGTGGCCCTGTCAACACCTTGACTTTAGATGTCTGGTCCCCAGAACTGTCAGAGAATAAATTTCTATGGTTTTAAAGCACCAAGTGTGGTGGTAATTTGTTACAGCAGCCCCAAGAAACTGACATACAATACAGAGTGCCTTTTTGAGCAAAGCTTATGAGCCCGGCCAGATTACAGCTGTCAGTCAACCAATGGATGACTCCCCTGGGCTGGTCTAGTCAACTGAAGCCCAAATGGTGACATGACATGGCACCTGGGCCGTGGGCTTCTCTTACAGCACAGCACAGAGGGACACGGGCATTGCATTTCAATTTTTCGAAACATCCCCACTCTGGCCTTTATGGGTCTAAACAATCCTTCATTTTCAAACCTAGTATTATTTTTCCCATAAACATCCTGTTGGAAACAAATGGGTCCCCATTATACTCTAAGTAGTGTCCCTAGAGCCTGGACTTGGCCTTGCTGGCTAATTGAGGGACCTCAGTGACATTGGCTGGAGTCACTGCTTTCCCTTAACCACTCAGTACAGGAAGTCTGCAATCTTTCCTTGTGTCTGTTGTCAGGGAGGGTCTAATCAGAATACTTCCTCTCTTCCACACTTTCACTGTGCCCTGGGTTTTTCATTTCTTTGTCACATCTATCACAATATTAGTTTTTAAACAATTTGCATAATCTCAATGTTCATAGCAGCATTACTTACAAATGTAAAGAAAGGGAAGCAACATAAGTGACCATCAACAGATGAACAGATAAAGAAGATATGGTCTGTCCACTGCATATTTATATATGCATATCTATATATATGCATATATAGATACAGCATAATACTACTCAGCCATAAAGAGAACAATATTTTGCTATTTGCAGCCACATGGATGGACTTAAACGGCACTATTCTAGGTGAAATAAGTCAGATGGGGAAAAATACTGTGTATCACTTAAATGTGAAATCTAAGAAATACAACAAAGTAGTGAATATAACAAAAATAATGCAGGCCCACAGATACAGAGAACAAAGTAGAGGTTACCTAGGGGAGGGGAAATATGGGGTAGGGTAGCAAAAGGTACAAGCTATTAGGTATAAGGGCTTCCCCGGTGGCTCAGCAGTAAAGAATCTGCCTGCAGTGCAGGAGCCGCAGAAACATCGGCTCAGTTCTTGGGTTGGGAAGATCTCCTGGAGGATGGCATGGCAACTCACTCCAGTATCCTTGCCTGGAGAATCCCATGGACAGAGGAGCCTGGCAGGCTACAGTCTGTAGGGTTGCAAAGAGTCGGACTTGACTGAAGCAACTGAGCACACACACATTAGGTATAAAATAAGCTACAAGGATATACTGTACATCACAGGGAATATTGCCAATATCTGATAATAACTATAAAAGGAGTATAACCTTTAAAAATTGTGAATCACTATATTGTACACATGTAACTTACAGCAAACATACTTCAATTAAAGAAAAAAGTAATTACTGACAGGCAAATAATTTTAAAAATGTTCTCCAGAATTATTTATTTAACCTCAGCCTCCTCTACCGCACTGTTAGTAATAGCTCCATGAGGATAGGAGCTAAGCTCTCTGCCTTACCACACTCTCTCCACTGTCTTTCCCAGTGCCTGGCACATAGTAGATGCACAAGGAATGTTTGTGAAATAGACGAAAAATGAACTCCATATGGCTTGGTGGTGGAGGGAAAGGCAAATCTGGATACGTAAAGAAGAGTCTAGATGATATTAAATTCATGGGAGTTCTTTGAAGAGGGGTGGGTTGGGGTGGTGGGAGGGAGGCACAAGAAGGAGGAGATATATATCTACCTATGGTGATTCCCATTGTTGTACAGCAGTAACTAATACAACATTGTAAAGCAATTACACTCCAATTTAAAAAATAAATAATTAATGGAAGTTCTTTGAAACACATTCCCAGTGTCTCTACAAAGCAGGCACACCCTGAATCCACCAGGGTCCTTCCTCTAGTATTTTTTAAGAGTTTCCATTTCACCTAGGTTTCATTGTCTGACATGCTGTTTGTCAAGACCCTAGTCCCCACACTTCTTCCTTAAGACAGATGTTTGCAGGATGAATAATCCCCAAAGGAAAGGCTGCTTGCCAGGTAGAATAGTCAAGTTTACACCCTTGAACACAAAGCAAATTGCTCTAACAATATGGGGAGGGATGGTTGACAGAGGATTTGCATACCTGTGTCGCAGCGTTCATGCTCAAGGTCACCACCTTCTGAAAATGGCCCTCTTCCAAGTGACCGTGTCCTTCAGAGGTGACTGGGTTCCAACCCAGCTACATGGTGTCAGTCTCAATTAGTTTTGGACAATAGTGGTGGTCTCACTCTCCTTGCCAAGACATTGCTGTAGGCATGGAGATATAACACAGTTCTGATCTATAGGATGTGAGGGGAAGTCTGGGGATGTTTTTCAGAAAATTTCCTGGTAGGGACTTCCCTGGTGGTCCATGCACTTCCACTGCAGGGGACATGGGTTTGATCCCTGGTCAGGGAACTAAGATCCCACACGCTACGCACAGTGCTCCACCCCGTGCCCCCACCAAAAAAAAAAAAAGAAAATTAAAAAAAGAAAATCTCCTAGTACTTCCATTCCTAGGTATATTCCCCAAAGAACTGAAGATCCGCTACCCAAATAAATACACACACAGGCGTGTTCACAGCAGCACTATTCACAACAGCCAAAAGACAGAAACAACCCCAATATCCATCAGCAGCTGCATGGACAAACAAAAGGTGGCATATTCGGGCAACGGACTATCAGAAAAAGGAATGAAGGGCTACTGCATGCTCCAATGTGGATGGATCTCAAACACACCAGACTGAGTGGAAAAGCCTGTATTATATGATTCCAACTATATGAAATGTCCAGAATAGGCAAATCCTTAGAGGCAGAAATATTAGTAGTTTCCCAGGAATTGGAGAGGAGGGAATAAGCAGTTAGCCCCTGTTTAGTGAGTATTTTGGGGGTTATGCAAATATTTTAGAACTCAGTAGAGGTGATAGCTTGCCAACATTGTGAAGGGATTAGGTGCCACTGAGTTGCTCACTTTTTTTTCTTTTAAAAATTTATTTATTATTTTTTATATTTTATTTATTTATTTATTATATTTTATTTATTATTTATTTATTATCCTTTTAATTGAAGGATAATTGCTTTACAGAATTTTGTTGCTTTCTGTCAAACCTCAGCATGAATCAGCCATATGTATACATATTTCCCCTCCCTCCTCCCCATCCCACCCCTCTCGGCTGATAGAGAACCCCTGTTTGACTTCCCTGAAACGTACAGCAAATTCCCGTTGGCTATCTATTTTACATACGGTAATGTAAGTTTCCCTGTTACTCTCTCCATACATCTCACCCTCTCCTCCCCTCTCCCATGTCCGTAAGTCTGTTCTCTATGTCTGTTTCTCCATTGCTGCCCTGCAAATAAACTCTTTAGTACCATCTTTCTAGATTCCATATATATGCTTTAGTATATGAGTTGCTTTGAGTTGCTCACTTTTAACATGTTGATTTTATGTCATGCGAATTTTACCTCAATTTAAAAAAAAAAAAAGGAACTTTGGAAATTCTTGCCTAAGGATGTAATGTTTGGAGCAGCTGAGCCCTTTTGTGAGATGACAAGCGAAGGCCAAACCAGCACAGTAAAGGATGGCCGAGTGGAAAGATGGAAAGAACGTGGGTTCGATTACATCGTCGGCAAGTTCTGGGAACTCAGTATCTGAACTTCAGGTTACGCAAGATAGTAAATGCCCTCTTAAAGCCATTTCTAGTTTTGGCAGCAAGGTTTTTATTATTTGCTACCCCAAAACCCCCAAGGAAGGTTCTGAAAAAACAAGGCAAAGGTATTGATTTTATCCAACCGGGAGCAAGAATTGCAAGACTAATGGTAACCATGTTCATGTGTCTCTCCCCGGAGCAAAAACATACCCTCATGAGTGGCTCAGCTAAAAGGAAAGAAAGAAACCCTTTCAGCTTGTAGGTAGATAGCTAATGACAAAGAATTTTCGGGACTTCCCTGGTTGTCCAGTGGTTAAGGCTTCACCTTCCAATGCAGGAGGTGCAGTTTTGATCCCTGGTCATGGAACTAAGACCCCACATGCCTCGTGGCCCGAAACTCAGAAAACATAAGCAGAGTTTTAACAAATTCAATAAAGATTTTTAAAATGGTCCACATCAAAAAATGATTTCCCTGGTGGTTCAGTCAGTAAAGAGTCTGCCTGCAATGTGGGAAACCTGGGTTCGATCCTTGGATTGGGAAGATCCCCTGGAGAAGGAAATGGCAATCCACTCCAGTATTCTTGCCTGGAGAATCCCATGGAGAGAGGAGCCTGGTGGGCTACAATCCATGGGGTCACAAAGAGGACACGACTGAGTGACTCACTTTCCCATCAAAAAAATCTTAAAAGCAAAAGAATTTTCAAACGCAGTCAGTCTCACAGCTGGGCAAGGAGTGTGTGTGTGTATCAGTTCAGTTCAGTTCAGTCGTTCAGTCATATCCGACTCTTTGCGACCCCATGAATCGCAGCACACCAGGCCTCCCTGTCCATCACCAACTCCCAAAGTTCACTCAGACTCACGTCCATCGAGTCAGTGATGTCATCCAGCCATCTCATCCTCTGTTGTCCCCTTCTCCTCCTGTCCCCAATCCCTCCCAGCATCACAGTCTTTTCCAGTGAGTCAACTCTGGAGTTGACTGGAGTTTCAGCTTTAGCATCATTCCTTCCAAAGAAATCCCAGGGCTGATCTCCTTCAGAATGGACTGGTTGGATCTCCTTGCAGTCCAAGGGACTCTCAAGAGTCTTCTCCAACACCACAGTTCAAAAGCATCAATTCTTTGGTGCTCAGCCTTCTTCACAGTCCAACTCTCACCCATACATGACCACAGGAAAAACCATAGCCTTGACTAGACGAACCTTTGTTGGCAAAGTAATATCTCTGCTTTTGAATATGCTATCTAGGTTGGTCATAACTTTCCTTCCAAGGAGTAAGGGTCTTTTAATTTCATGGCGGCAGTCACCATCTGCAGTGATTTTGGAGCCCCCAAAAATAAAGTCTGACACTGTTTCCACTGTTTCCCCATCTATTTCCCATGAAGTGATGGGACCGGATGCCATGATCTTCGTTTTCTGAATGTTGAGCTTTAAGCCAACTTTTTCACTCTCCACTTTCACTTTCATCAAGAGGCTTTTGAGTTCCTCTTCACTTTCTGCCATAAGGGTGGTGTCATCTGCATATCTGAGGTGATTGATATTTCTCCCGGCAATCTTGATTCCAGCTTGTGTTTCTTCCAGTCCAGCGTTTCTCATGATGTACTCTGCATATAAGTTAAATAAACGGGGTGACAATATACAGCCTTGACGTACTCCTTTTCCTATTTGGAACCAGTCTGTTGTTCCATGTCCAGTTCTAACTGTTGCTTCCTGACCTGCATACAAATTTCTCAAGAGGCAGGTCAGTGTGTGATCCCCAAAGACGAACCCCAGTCTCATATTCCCTGTCTCTAGCCAGTCTTAGCACTGAATATTTCAAAAACCAGATGGACTAGCTTTAGGTACAATATTTAAATAATTATAGAGTTGTCAGCTCTGAGTACTGCTGGCGATACGGAATTGCTAGGCACACCACTGAGTTTGTGCGGCTTCTCTTGAGATTTGACAGATTAGCATTGAACCCTGAAACATGCCCGAACACTGCGGATGTGTGAAATGTCAATTCTACATGGTAAAGGTGAGCACTTTTCGCTTCAAAGTCAAGTTGAACTTTTGCATCACTAGGCTGTGACTGGGGGAAAGCAGAGGAAGATAAGTGGATCCCTCTCCATGCCCTTTCCCTCACTTCTCTGTGGTTCTGGAAAGTTCTGGAATGGCCACCTGTTGGACTGCTCTCCACAGGTCAATAAGGCCCATGCTTCCCCAGTTTCAAGAGCCCAGAGTCAGCAGCAGAGACATCCACGGTTTAATGGATGAGGGAACTTACATGTCTGAAGCACGGTCCTGGAGCAACATCCCACCACGTGCAGTAGACGGCGGGCGGGACATGGTGACAGTCTTTGCTCCTGAGAGGGAGGGGAGACTGCCAGTTGTAGGGGAATTGAGGTCAGAAGAGTTCACTAGTTACCAGGGAAACCAGCAGAGAGACACGCCCCTCACCGCCCCTTTTGTTAAAAGAAACAGTGACTGAAACTGCCCACTCTTGCCAGGCACCAATACTAACCATTTTCATGAGTCATTTTATGACAGGAGGAACACGGTAAGGAACACGGAACTAACAAGTTACCACAAACTGGAAGAATTCGGGAAAAGTCAAAAAGAGACGCCGTGTGTCCCACCCCTCCCAGAATCCTTCTCGCTGGAATCCATCTTGGCTGAGCCATGCCTGCACCACCAGGAAGAAACCTGAGTCAGAGGGATTGGCCAGGGACAACCCAGAAATTATTCACATCACCATAAAACCTGAGACTGTGAGCCAGGTGGCAGAGCAGTCCTCCTGGGTTCCCTTGCCCTCCTGCTCTCCACCTGGGTGCCCCCTTCTCAATAAAATCTCCTGCTTTGTCAGCACATGAGTCTCCCCAGACAATTCATTTCTGAGAGTTAGACAAGAGCCCACTTTAGAACCCTGGAAGGGGTCCTCCTTCCTGCAGCATTTTGATGAGAACAATCAACAGCTGGGGCAGGTATGTAGGAAGGTCAGTCCTGTGTGTAGAGTTTAAGTGAAGCAGGTGCTCATCAGGCAAGAGATGGACAAAGAGCAAGAGGTCAGCCATCTTGAGTGGCCCGACTATACACAACCCTATATGTTTCCTGCTTTACTCCACAGATAGAAAGCTTTCAGGAAAAGGATAATGCAACTGGGTGGGCTTTTATAAGGGCATATAAAGGCTAGTATTAGAGATTAAAAGGGCTTCCCCGATGGCTCAGAGAGTGAAGAATCTTCCTGCAATGCAGGAGACCCAGGTTTGATCCCCGGGTTGGGAAGAGCCCCTGGAGAAGGGAATGGAAACCCACTCCAGTATTCTTGTCTGGAGAATTCCATGGACAGAGGAGCCTGGAGAGCTACAGTCTGCAGGGATGCAAAAGAACTGGACATGACTGAACAACTAAGACACACACACATCCCCCTTAGAGATTAATACTTGAAGTGTGTTTGGATTTGATCTTGCTCTTACTATATACTTCTCGGCACTTAGTCCTAAGTCATTGTGTAAAGTGTAAACTATGAAAATAAATGACTTACATCGCCTACAGAAAAAACCTGTTTCACAGTTGATGGATTGAAAGAGCTAGGTCCTGGCCCATGCTAATTAAGGTGCTGCATTTGTCTGTGAATGCAGCAGGGCCTTAGCCATGACGGAAGTGAATTTAAACTATCCCTCTGAGAATCTCTAACAAAGATACAGAATGACCTTCCCCTCAGTCTCCACATCTTGGTTGTTTCATTTTTCCCATTCAGCTAGGGATTCGTATGTTCAATGGGTCTTAATCTCTTAAGAGGTGACTTGTTTATTCCAAAAGTCTTGAATTGCCTGGAATGTGAGGTATTTCCAAAACAATGAGTGAGTGTGCTTAAATAAAAGGAAACAAAACACAGACTCCCACTGACTTTCAGATGGGCGGAAGGATGAGGACTAAACCACTGCCAAGGTCCTTTGGGCTATGCCTAGGAGCCAACTGCAAAGAAAGGGAAAGGAAAGAGGAATGAAAAATTGTTTTGAGACTTGCCCTTTGGGTTACTTGTCTCTACTTTTGAGGGCTTCCCAGGTGGCGCTAGTGGTAAAGAACCCACCTGCCAATGCAAGAGACATAAGAGACACGGGTTTGATCCGAGTTGGGAAGATCCCCTGGAGGAGGGCATGGCAATCCACTCCACTATTTTTGCCTAGAGAATCCCACAGACAGAGGAGCCACGGGATGGAGCCATGGACAGAGGCTACGGTCTATAGGGTCACAAAAAGTTGGACATGACTGAAGCAACTCAGCACCCATGCATCCACTTTTGAAAGCTGTTGATTCTTTTCAGTTCAGTTTAGTTGCTCAGTTGTGTCTGACTCTTTGTGACCCCATGGACTGCAGCTCACCAGGCTTCCCTGTCCATCACCAAGTCCCGGAGCTTACTCAAACTCCTGTCCATAGAGTCGGTGATGCCATTGATTCTTCTAGCTTTTCTATAAATTCAGTGAGATCCTTAAAATGCACATGAGATTGGGTAACTTGGTCAAAGCCACAGGATCCAGAGCAAAGGGCTCTAGGTTCTGGTTTAAACCCCTGAAAACCTATAATCACCAAAGAGGAAAACATAAATGAAACATACATCATTTACCAATTAGAATCAGGGATGAAAATAAGTAAAGACTTAGCCATTAAAATCCAGAGGAGGTTTTCATCACCTTTCAGAAGAATATGGTTCCTATAGTACTCAGCCCTAAAAGGAAGGAAATTCTGACTTGTTACAACACGGAGGAACCTAGAGGACATTATGTTGAGTGAAATAAGCCAGTCACAAAGCAACAAATACTGTATGATTCCACTTCCATGAGGTCCCTAGAGTAGTCAAATTCAGAGAGACAGAAGAAGAATTGTGGTTACCCGGGGCTGCGGAAATGGGGAATTATTGAGTAATGGGGACAGAGCTTTAGTTCACATGAGAGAAAATTCTGAAACTGGATGGTGGGGATGGTTGCCCAACAATGTGAATGTATTTAAGGCCGCTGAATTGTATAGTTTATTTTTAATGTTTATTTATTTGGCTGCCTCCAGTCTTAGTTACAGCACATGGTATCTTTGTTGCGTCATGTGGGAATATTTCATTGCAACGCTCAGACTCTCTAGTTGTGGCTTGCAGACTTAGTAGCTCCAATGTATGTGGGATCTTAGTTCCCCCACCAGGGATCAAACCTGAGTCTCCTACATTGCAAGGTGAATTCTCAACTGCTGGACTACCAGGGAAGTCCCTGAACTGTACTTTAGAGTGGTTAAGGTGGTATATTTTGTTGTGTTTTACCACAATTAAAATTTTTTCTTTAATGGAAAAAAAAGAAAGAATATTGTTCCTAATCTATACTAGGAATGTTCTATGTCTTGATTTGAGTGTTTCACTACATGGGCATGTTGTCTTTGTGAAAAATCCATTGCAATTTCCATACTCTTCTGTTGTTAGTTTGTGTGTGTGTTAGTTGGTCAGTCATGTCCAGTGTTTTGCAACCCCATGGACTGTAGCCCACCAGGCTCCTCTGACCATAGGATTCTCCAGGCAAGAATACTGGAGTGGATATCCATTCCCTTCTTCAGGCCATCTTCCTGACCCAGGGATCAATCCCACGTCTCCTGCATTGCAGGCAGATTCTCTACCGTCTGAGCCACCAGGAAGGCTCCCAGTACATTAGTTTACTTCTGCTAAATTTGTAAGACAACTGTTTCTTATTAGTAGCGAAGTAGACAGCTCACTGTCACTTCAAGGTGTATATACTATATCCAAAGGCAGAAGCAGTAGAATTTGAAGGAGTTTGGAGTGGGTTGAATAGTCTCCCCACCACAATATTCATGTCTACCAGGAACCTCAGAACATGACCTTCCTTGGAAATGGTGTCTTTGCATTTGTAATTAAGGTCAGAACTAAGATAAGATCCTACAGAATAGGATAGGCCCTAAATCCAATGACAAGTGTCCATATGAAAGACAGAAAAGGGGAATTCCCTGGCAGTGCAGTGGTTAGGACTCGATATTCACTGCCAGGGGCCCTGGTCATGAAACTGAGGTCTCACAAGCCACAGTTAGGCCAAATAAAACAAGTAAAATAAAAGGACAGAGAGACACGTAGTGAGGGCCATGCAACAATGGAGACAGACATTGGAGTGATGCTGACAAAGCCAAAGAACACCTAGCACCACCAAAAGCTGCAAGAGATAAGGAGGGATTTTCCATTAGAGACTTTGGAGGGAGTGGTCCTGCTGACACTATTATTTTGGACCTCTGGCCTCCAGGACTGTGAGAGAATAGGTTTCTGATGCACCCAGTTAGTGATCATTGGGTATGGCAGCCCTAGAAAATGAATATAGAGATATTTGGGGCAAATTGGAGAGAAACTTGAGTATTCTCTCGATGCCTTTCGAGAGACCTAACTAAGCAGGCTCGATGAAGATGATGTGATGGTATAGCTTAGCCACTGGCTTTCATCCTTCTGGTTCTTTCTTCCTTTCCCTCTTCCATTCAACCCTCACCACTCACATTTTCTTTTTATTCTTGCTAAGCCCAGAAATAAAAATGAAAATATAGAAAAATCCCACCAGTAATCTAGGTTGAACCAAAAGCGTGGAACTTGCCAAGAAAAGGCCACCCATTAAAATACTAGCAGGTAGAATTCTTTTTTTTTTCTTTTTTTAGGGGGGGACAACACTGTAAAAGATCATGGGAACTAAGATCCCACTAAAGATTGTGGGATCTTAATTCCCTGACCAAGGATTGGACCTGGGCCCTTGTCAGTGAGAGTGTGGGGTCCTAACCACAGGACCATCAGGGAAGTCCCCAGAGTTCTTATCTTTACATGGCAAACCTATGTATGATTGAACTATTACAATCAATGTTGTATACTGTGGCTGGTTAAGAGTCATCTTAGAAAGAGAGATCGAAGCACCAGCATATGCATTCATATCATTTCATGACAAAAGTTTTCCTAGATATTCTGGCTCCATATGACCAAAAAAATCACCAACCACAGGGCATGTATTACAAGGTGGAAAGAAGAGGAAGAAATTTTGTAAATTACCACTTCTTCTTCTGAGGTATGAAACAGAGTATGGGTTATGAGTAACATCCTCTGTAGACTTAAAAAATCAAGTCTATATAAAGAACGTTGGAAAAAAATAAGTCGGCAATAGTCCTGGTGACATGCCATTTCTCCTGGTTCACTGTATTATTTATTTGAATGCAAGGAATATCCTAATGCTTCATACATAGATGCATAGTCATATAAACAAGATATTCTCTGAAGAAGTTCCAGTGAACTTGGATACTGAGTAAACATCACAGAATAAAGAATGAGTAAGGGGACTTCCCTGGCGGTCCAGTGGTTAAGACTCCACACTTCCATTGCAGGGGTGCAGGTTCAATCCTTGGTTGGAGAACAAAAGATCCCACATGTCTCAAGGTGTGACCAGAAAGTAAAAACAATAATAATAAAATAAAAATGAGTGGGAACTAGCTAGGCAAAGAGGGGATGAGAGCAACGGCTTGAAATACCATGGTATGTGTAGAGAATTGCTGCCAGAGATAAGAGTGGGAGTGGAAAAAAATCTGTTCATATATTTTAAAAAATATTTATTTAATTGGCTGCAGCAGGTCTTAGTTGTGGCATGTGGGATCTAGTTCTTTGACCAGGGATCACACCCTGACCCCCTGCATTGGGAACTCAAGTCCCAGTCACTGGACCACCAGGGAAGTTCCCTGATCACAGAGTCTTATTTTTTTTTTTAATTAATTATTTTAATTGGAGGCTAATTACAATATTGTAGTGGTTTTTGCCATATATTGACATGAATCAGCCATGGGTGTACATGTGTCCCCCATCCTGAACCCCCCTCCCACCTCCCTCCCCATCCCATCCCTCAGGGTCATCCCAGTGCACTGGCCCTGAGCACCCTGTCTCATGCATCAAACCTAGACTATCTGTTTCACATAAGGTAATATACATGTTTCAGTGCTATTCTCTCAAATCATCCCACCCTAGCCTTCTCCCACAGAGTCCAAAAGTCTGTTCTTTACATCTGTGTCTCTTTTGCTGTCTTGTACATAGGGTCATCATTACCATCTTTCTAAATTCCACATGTATGCATTAATATACTGTATTGGTGTTTTTCTTTCTGACTTACTTCACTCTGTATAATAGGCTCCAGTTTCATCCACCTCTTCAGAACTGATCCAAATGCATTCTTTTTACTAGCTGAGTAGTATTGCATTGTGTATATGTACCACAACTTTCTTATCCATTTCTCTGCTGATGGACATCTAGGTTGCTTCCATGTTCTAGCTACTGCAAACAGTGCTGTGATGAACATTGGGGTACACGTGTCTCTTTCAATTCTGGTTTCCTTGGTGTGTATGCCCAGCAGTGGGATTGCTGGGCCGTATGGGAGTTCTGTTTCCAGTTTTTTAAGGAATCTCCACACTGTTCTCCATAGTGCCTGTACTAGTTTGCATTCCCACCAACAGTGTAAGAGGGTTCCCTTTTTTCCACACCCTCTCCAGCATTTATTGTTTGTAGACTTTTTGATAGCAGCCATTCTGATCAGCGTGAGATGGTACCTCATGGTTTTAATTTGCATTTCTCTGATAATGAGTGATGTTGAGCATCTTTTCATGTGTTTGTTAGCCATTTGTATGTCTTCTTTGGAGAAATGTCTGTTTAGGTCTTTGGCCCATTTTTTGGTTGGGTCGTTTATTTTTCTGGAATTGAGCTGCATGAACTGCTTGTATATTTTTGAGATTATTTGTCAGTTGCTTCATTTGCCATTATTTTCTCCTATTCTGAAGGCTGTCTTTTCACCTTGCTTATAGTTTCCTTCATTGTGCAAAAGCTTTTAATTAGGTCCCATTTGTTTATTTTTGCTTTTATTTCCATTACTCTGGGAGGTGGGTCATAGAGGATCCTGCTGTGATTTATGTCAGAGAGTGTTTTGCCTATGTTTTCCTCTAGGAGTTTTATAGTTTCTGGTCTTACATTTAGATCTTTAATCCATTTTATTTTTGTGTATGGTGTTAGAAAGTGTTCTAGTTTCATTCTTTTACAAGTGGTTGACCAGTTTTCCAAGCATCACTTTTTAGAGATTGTCATTTCTCTATTATATATCTTGTGTCCTTTGTCAAAGATAAGGTGTCCATAGGTGTATAGATTTATCTCTGGGCTTTCTATTTTGTTCCATTGATCTATATTTCTGTCTTTGTGCCAGTACCATACTGTCTTAATGACTGTAGCTTTGTAGTATACTCTGAAGTCAAGTAGGTTGATTCCTCCAGTTCCATTCTTCTTTCTCAAGATTGCTTTGGCTGTTTGAGGTTTTTTTGTATTTCCATACAAATTTTGAAATTATTTGTTCTAGTTCTCTGAAAAATAATGTTGGCAGCTTGATAGGGATTGCATTGAATCTATAGATTGCTTTGGGTAGTATTCTCATTTTCACTATATTGATTCTTCCAATCCATGAACATGGTATATTTCTCCATCTATTTGTGTCACCTTTGATTTCTTTCAGCAGTGTTTCATAGTTTCCTATATATAGGTCTTTTGTTTCTTTAGGTGGATTTATTCCTAAGTATTTTATTCTTTTTGTTGCAATGGTGAATGGAATTGTTTCCTTAATTTCTCTTTCTGTTTTCTCATTATTAGTGTATAGGAATGCAAGGAATTTCCGTGTGTTAATTTTATATCCTGCAAATTTACTATAGTCATTGGTTAGCTCTAGTAATTTTCTGGTGGTGTCTTTAGGGTTTTCTATGTAAAGGATCATGTCATCTGCAAACAGTGAGTTTTACTTCTTTTCCAATCTGGATTCCTTTTATTTCTTTTTCTTTTCTGATTGCTGTGGCCAAAACTATGTTGAATGGTAGTGGTGAGAGTGGGCACCCTTGTCTTTTTGCTGACTTTAGGGGACATGCTTTCAATTTTCACTATTGAGGATAATGTTTGCTGTGGGTTTATCATATATGGCTTTTATTATGTTGAGGTATGTTCCTTCTATGCCTGCTTTCTGGAGGGCTTTTTATCATAAATGGATGTTCAATTTTGTCAAAGGCTTTCTCTGCATCTATTGAGATAGTCATGTTTTTTATCTTTCAATTTGTTAATGTGGTGTATCACACCACATTAACTGATTTGCAAATACTAAAGAATCCTTGCATCCCTGCGACAAAGCCACTTGGTCATGATGTATGATCTTTTTTAATATGTTGTTGGATTCTGTTTGCTAGAATTTTGTTAAGGATTTTTGCATCTATGTTCATCAGTGATACTGGCCTGATTTCCTTTTTTATGGCATCTTTGTCTGGTTTTGGTATTAGGGTGATGGTAGCCTCATAGAATGAATTTGGCAGTTTACCTTTCTCTGCAATTTTCTGGAAGAGTTTGAGTAGGATAGGTATTAGCTTTTCTCTAAATTTTTGGTAGAATTCACCCGTGAAGCCATCTGGTCCTGGGCTTTTTTTTGTTGGAAGATTTTTTATTACAGTTTCAATTTCCATGTTTGTGATGGGTCTGTTAAGATTTTCTATTTCTTCCTGGTTCAGTTTTGGAAGGTTATACTTTTCTAAGAATTCGTCCATTTCTTCCAAGTTGTCCATTTTATTAGCATATAGTTGCTGATAGTAGTCTCTTATGATCCTTTGTATTTCTGTTTTGTCTTGTGATTTCTCCATTTTCATTTCTAATTTTGTTGATTTGATTCTTCTCCCTTTTTTTCTTGATGAGTTTGGCTAATGGTTTGTCTATTTTATTTATCTCCTAAAAGAACCAGCTTTTAGTTTTGTTGATTTTTGCCACAGTCTCCTTTGTTTCTTTTTCATTTATTTCTGCCCTAATTTTTATGATTTCTGTCCTTCTACTAACCCTGGGATTCTTCATTTCTTCTTTTTCTAGTTGCTTTAGGTATAAAGTTAGGTTATTTATTTGATTTTTCTACTGTTTCTTGAGGTAAGCTTGTATTGCTATGAACCTTCCCCTTAGCACAGCTTTTACTGAATCCCAGAGGTTTTGGGTTGTTGCGTTTTCATTTTCATTCGTTTCTATGCATATTTTGATTTTTTCTTGATCACAGAGTCTTAACTGATATCTTAAGGATGAGTAAGTCAATATGTGTACATATTGAAAATAACAACAACGAAAGCTCCTAAAAGTATCAAGGTGACTAAAAAGCTACAGAATATAGCAGTAGTTTTATAATAGCCAAAAGGTGGAAACAACCCAAATTTCCATCAATGGATAAACTAAGTGTGGTCTATCTACAGGGCTTCCCGGGTGGCACTAGTGGTAAGGAATCCGCCTGCCAATGCAGGAGATGTAAGAGAGGCAGGTTTGATCCCTGGGTCAGGAAGATCCCCTGGAGGAGATTGCATGGCAATCCACACCAGTATTCTTGCCTAGAGAATCCCATGGACAGAGGAGCCTGGCAGGCTACTGTCCATTGGGTCACAAAGAGTCAGACTCACAACTGAAGCGACTTAGCAGGCATGCATGACCTATCTATGCAATGGAATATTATTCCACCATAAAAAGGAATAAAGTATTGATACATCTGCTACAACATGACTGAAGCTTGTGGTTGCAAAGGCCACATATCATATGATTCTATTTACATATTCACATGTCCAGAAGAGGCAAACCCATAGGGTAGATTAGCAGTTGGTTGGGAGGTGTGGATTGGGAAGGGGGATAGAGAGATCATAGCTAAAGGGTATGCAGTTTCTTTTAGAGGTGATGAAAATGTTCAACAATTGGTTGGTGATATGTGTGCTTAGTTGCTCAGCCATGTCCAACTCTGCAACCCCATGGATTGTAGCCCACCAGGCTCCTCTGTCTATGGGGATTCTCCAGGCAATAATACTAGAGTTGGTTGCCATGTCCTCTTTCAGGGAATCTTCCCAACCCAGGGGTTGAAGCCAGGTCTCCCACATTGCAGGCAGATTCTTTACCATCTGAGCCACCAGGGAAGACTGTAGTGATAGTTGTACATATTTGTGATGTACTCAAAAGTGTTGGATTGTACACTTTAAATAGGTGAATTGTATGGTATGTGAACCATATCTCAAAAAAGCCTTTTTTTTCTCAAGCTGTAGGACTACTTACCAAGGGAAAGTCAGTTTAGAGGTTGTATTCTTTGGTCCTATGGATGTCGGAAGGAGAATTCAAAATGAGAAATTGCTCTAGGAATGTCTTTATTCCCTCTGAAAAACACTAAGCCTTGGTTGTTCGAAAAGCACAAACCCTTGTTTTCTGGTTGCTTTGGGATGTTTAAAGAGTGCCAGAAATAAAACAAAAACCCACTGAGTAGCTCTTTAATCTTTGCTAAAGTTTATGGTAAGACTTAGCTGTTGTGAATTCAGATTTAGAATCTTGTCATGCTTCCCAGTTGAGATCATATAGAATGATGGCCACTGGACTCTGAGATGTACAGATACACTGTGGATTTAACTCATCCATAAATCCCAAGTGGAAAAGTGAGAGGAGATAAACCAGATTGGAAGACAAGATGTTTGTCCTGGCATTTTCTCCCACTTCATCAAGAGTATTGTAAGGTCTCCCACCAGGATGGCTAAAATTAAAAGGACTGATATACATGCTCCCCAGTGTTCATTGCAGTACTATTTACAACAGCCAAGACATAGAAGCAACCTAAATGCCAATCAACAAATGAATGGATAAAGAAGATATGGTACAGATACACAATGGAATACTACTCAACCATAAAAAAGATCAAAATAATGCCATTTGTAGCAAGATGGATGACTTAGAGATTATCATACAGAGTGAAGTCAGACAGAGAAATAACAATATATGATACCATATGTGGAATCTAATTTTTAAAAATGATACAAATGAGCTTATTTACAAAACAGAAACAGACTTAGCAGATATCAAAACCAAACTTCTGGTTACCAAAGGGGAAATGGGGAGGAGAGGGATAAATCAGGAGCTTGAGATTAACCTATACACATTACTATATATATATATAAGATAGATAACCAACAAGGACCTACTGTATACCTCAGGGAACTCTATTCAATATCTTTGATACCGTATATGAGAAAAGAATCTGAAAAAAATGAATATGCACATATGTATAACTGAAACACTTTGCTGTACACCTGAAACTAACTCAACAATGTAAATCAACTAAACTCCAATACACATTTTAAAAATACATAAAAATAATAAAATTAAAAGGACTGATGATTCAAAGTCTTGTCATGGATGTGGGGTAATCTCTCACACATGGCTGGAGGGAGTGTAGATGGTATAACTACTTTGGCAAGACTGTTTGGCAATGTTTACTAAAGCACTTCCACTCCCGGAAACACACCCACAATCAGTGAGTGTTCTTCTTCTTCTTTTTTTAATGTTATTTATTTTTTGGCTGTGCTGGGTCTTCATTGCTGCTTGGGCTTTTCTCTAGTTGTGGCAAGTGGGGGTTACTCTCTAGCCATTAGGGAAACTCTGAATGAGGGCTTCTGTCCATCAAAGACATGTACAGGAGTGCTCAGAGCAGCTTCATTCATCATTGTCAAAAACTGGTAATAACCCAGATATCTGTCAAGAGTAGAATGGGGAACTTTCCTAGTGGTACACTGGATAACAATTCACCTGCCAGTTCAGGAGATACTGGTTTGATCCCTGGTCCGGGAAGATCCCACATGCCATGGAGCAACCAAGCCTGTGTGCCACAACTACCAAGCCTGTGCTCTGGAGTCCAAGAGCTGCAGCTGCTGAGCCTGCATGCTGCAACTATGGAAGCCTACGCACCCTGGAGCCTACACGTTGCAACTACTGAAGCCTGTGAGCCTAGAGCCTGTGTTTTACAACAAGGTTTAGTTGCTAAGTCATGTCTGACTCTTGCGACCCCATGGACTATAGCCTGCCAGGTCCTCTGTCCATGTGATTCTCCAGGCAAGAATACTGGAGTGGGCTGCCGTTTCCTTAGAAGCCATGAAATGAGAAGCCCGTGCACTTCAGTGAAGAGTAGCCCCTGCTCACCAAACCAGAGACAGCCCACGCACAGCTATGAAGACCCAGCACAAACAAGAAAAAAGCAAGTAGAATGGGTAGGGATGTCCTTGGCAGTCCAGTGGCTAAGACGCCAAGCTTCCAATGAAGGGGGACCGGGTTTGATCCCTGGTTGGGGAACTAAGATCCCACATGCTGTCTGGCCAAAAAAAAAAAAAAAGAGAGAGAGAATAGATAAATTAAGGTACATTAATACAATACGATACTCACAAGGATGGAAAAGAATGAACTACTGATATTGCTATACAAAATAATATAGGTGACTCTTAAAATGTTGAGGAATGAAGTCAGACTCTAGAGTAGATGCTGTAACAGTCCACTTGAAGAAGGTTCAAAACCAGGTCAAACTAATAATCTATGATGGTAGAGGTCAGAACAATGGTTATTAATGGGGGAAATATGCTCTATCTAGGAGGGGGCACCAGGTAGTCTTCTGGGGTGTTAGAATGTTCTACATTTTGATAAGGATTATCATTGTACAGCTGTAGACATAGGGAAAAGGTAACCCAACTTTGATTTGTGTGCTTTATCATACGTAAATTACACCTCAATATTAAGAGTATTGCAAAGTAAAGTTGTCTATGCCAGAGGTTTCCAACATGAAGTGTGCAGGACAACCCATTGGATATAGGCAGAAAGTATTAAAATCTCAATTTTTTATTTTTCTTTTAAAAAATATTTATTTTTTTGGCTGTGTTGGGCCTGAGTTGTCACACACAAGATCTAGTTCCCTGACCAGGAATCAAACCTAGGCCCCCTGCATTGGGAGTGAGGAGTCTTGGCCACTGGATCAGTAGGGAAGTCCCTCTTTGTCTTCTTTTTTAAAATTTAACTATAGTTGACTTACAATATTGTGTTAGTTTCAGGTATATAGCTTTAGGTTTTTTCCCATGATAGGTTATTAGAAGATACTAAATGTGTTCATATTTCCTCTTTTCAAAATCTCTACTAAAGGAATATACATTGGGAGTACATATTCAAACATTTTTAACTGAAGGGCATGCCATAGAAAAGTTTGGGGATCACTAGCCTATTATATCTAGGGCACCAGCATTCAACAACTAAAAAGAACCCGTTGGTTATCTTAAGCACATCTGTATGCTTACTTGGCTACTCCCATCTGGATGGACGTTTTCACCCAAACTCTTTGGTCTTATTCTCTTAAAGCTCTGTCAAAAACTACCCAGGGGAGGGAGCCAATGTGCTTACATAAGCACAGCAAGTAGATTCCAAATCTCTGGGCCCCAGAAGAAACAGTACAAAGACTGAATATCTTCCATCTTGTCAGACCAGCTTTTCCATCCTTAAAAAGGGCAAGCAGAGTGCCCCACTAATTAGATTCTTTACTCCAACTAGTCAAAGGATTGGCAATGAGCCACTTCATGCAAAGCTAGAGATGATGAAAGACTGTGCATGAGTCACGAAAATTAAATATAGTGTCTTTACTTATTTAGTTGTTGCTAAATTTCTCTTTTTGTTATGTGTAATGAGGTGCCTTCATGTGTGCATGTGACCATGAAACATTCAAGGAAGGAATTTTACCCTGAAAAATGGGTAGCCAAAATTTACTTATCTCATACAAACATATTAAAAGTCTCCTACATGAGGCACAGTTCTAAGGTTTGGAGACAAATTAATGAATATGAGATGATCAATAGAGAAGGCGACAAAGGTAACTTTTAATAGTTTTGGGAAGGAAGTAAATATGGTTATGGCCTAGTAAGTGACTGGGGAAGGGGAGAGGCTGGCCAGAGAAAAGGGAAGAGTGGGAACATTGAGGCTAGAAAGGCAGGTAGACTGGATCCACTTGTAAGTCCTGGTGTATATGGGCAGGAAATACTGGGCTGCAACTGAGATCTAGTTTTTAAACACTGTGCTTTAAAAAATGTGACCCTGGACTTCCTTGGTGGTACAGAGTCCACCTGGAGTCCCTGGTGGGACTCTGTGCTCCCAAGGCAGGGGGCCTGGGTTCCACCCCTCGTCAGGGAACTACATCGCTAAGGGTTCACATGCTGCAACTAAAGATCCTGCATGCCATAGCGAAGACCTGGTACAGCCAAATTAAGAAAAAAGAATTCGACCCTCCAAAGAAGGGTGCCTTTTCCTGGTAGATCTACTGAGAGAACTGTTTTTTTTTAATTTTTGGCTGTATCAAGCAGCCTGCAGGATCTTAATTTCCTGACCAGGGATCAGACCCATACCTCCTGCAGTGGAAGCACAGTCTTAACCATTGAACTGCCAGGGAAGTCTTAAAGAACCTTTTTTTAAATAGAAAATCTTCCTAGAGAGTATTGATGAAAAAAATCAATAGTATAAGAAAGAAATGAAAACTTTTACTCCAACCAATCTAAGGATTATAGGTTGGGAGACGGTGACTCAGAGAGCTCTGAGGGCTATTCCAATGTGATTTCAGTGAAGGGGGACATGAAATCTATCAGACATATTGGTAGAAGGTTGAGGTTAGTTACAGGAACAGACACCATAGTGGGTTTGGTGCCTTTCCAAGTACAGGAAGATGCAAGAAACTGGGTTTACAAAATTCTCTCCTGAAAATATCTAACAATCTGAGGGCCAGTTCTGCTTTTCCCAGAGCACAAAGTGCCTCAGCTTGATCTTCACCCTGAATTCCTTTCAGGGTGTGTTGTAGGTCAGTGACTACAGCAGTTAATGACTTGATTTTTGTAGAACTGGACGGTGGGCATCATTCATTTTATAACTCCTTTCTTTCAGTCTTAATTGCAATCAAGGTTTGGGAGGTATTTTGTGACCAATTTGTCCCATGATGCTGCTGCTGCTAAGTCGCTTCAGTCTTGTCCTACTCTGTGTGACCCCAAAGACGGCAGCCCACCAGGCTCCCCCGTCCCTGGGATTCTCCAGGCAAGAACACTGGAGTGGGTTGCCATTGCCTTCTCCAATGCATGAAAGTGAAAAGCGAAAGTGAAGTCGCTCAGTAGTGTCCGACTCTTCGAGACCCCATGGACTGCAGCCCACCAGGCTCCTCCGCCCATGGGATTTTCCAGGCAAGAGGACTGGAGTGGGTTGCCATTGCCCACGATGCTAGGCATGTTCATTTCTAGGTCAGGGGTGGATTTCATTGATGGGCCTTTCTTTTTTAGGGGGCGGGGGGCTGTGTTATTACTGGACTTGGAGAAGGAAATGACAACCTACTCCAATATTCTTGCCTGGAGAATTCCATAGACAGAGGAGTCTGGTGGGCTACAGTCCATGGGGTCACAGACATGACTGAGCACACACACACACACATTACTGGACTAGGCCCTATTAGCTATAACCAAAGGCCTCTGGACTACCTGTCTTACTGGTCTTCTATGGTCTAGAAAATGGTTCTTTCCTGTTGTTTCTTTCCATATCTAGAGCTACACTATTACAATCATTGATCTTATAGAACAATATTATCCATCACCTCAAAGTCATTCATTTTATCTGAGGATCAGTCATGCATTTGGCCATGCAAGAAACAATAATCTTGTGAATTAGGCAGAATACATGTAATATAGCTAGTAACATCAATAAGGTCATAAGTATTTAAGCTAAAAACTTCCATTAGGTGTGGCCCAGTATCTTCCCAGGTCGTCTGACCAGTCTGTACAGAACCAATCGTTATAAGGAAACCAATATATTGGCATTTTACATAGCACTCACTGAAGATATCTGCACATACAATGTCAGTGGTGGGTCATCATGACACTTTATAGGACTGAGAAAGGAATGGTATCTTCTAGTTACACGGCTAGTGCCAGAAGAAGAAAAATTGGGTTTTATGGCTGAGCGGGTATTTCTGCCACAGGGTAGGTCTGGTTAACTCATAATGCAGACACACGATGCATAAAGGAGGGGAGGGAGGAGGCCAACACAAGCAGATAAAGTTTTGTTTCAATTTTTCTTGTCTTAAAATATAATTTTTTGGGCAGTGCTACATGGGCATGTGGGGAATCTTAAGTCCCCGACTAGGGACGAAACCAGCGCCCCCTGCAGTGGAAGCATGGAGTCTTAATCACTGGACCACCAGGAAGTCCCAGAATATAAAATTTTTAAATTTCATCAAGATCTTTGTCTATTGACATGCCTGGTGGTAGTGGGTAAATCCGCCTGCCAGTATGGGGGATACGGGTTCGATTCTTGGTCTGGGAGAATTCCACGTGCTTCGGAGCAATTAAGCCCGCGCACTACAACTACTGAGCCCATAAGCTCTCAGGCCCATGAGCCACAACTACTGAGCCTGAGTTTTTAGAATATGCTTAGGGAAGGGGAGGGAGAATGGCTGTATGGAGATGAGTGGAAAATAAAAATAATGGTCATGGCTAATAAAAATACAATAAATATCATAACAAGAAAGATTCTAATTATGTATTTGAACTTAAATTCAAGTATATTTATATAGCAAAAAACCACTTCATTGGCATATTAAAAGCTAACCTGTGGGCTCACCTGGTGGTCTAGTGGTTGAGAAACCACCTGAAGATGCAAGGGCCACGGGGGTTTGATCCCTGGTCTTGGAAGATTCCACATGCTGAGGAGTAACTAAGCCCCTGCATGACAGCTACTGAGCCTGTGTGCCTAGAGCCTGTGCTCCTCAACAGGAGAAGCCACTGCAATGAGACGCCTAAACACTGCAATGAAGAGTAGACCCTGCTCGCCTCAACTAGAGAAAGCCCGAAGGCAGCAAAGCAGACCCGCTACAGCTGAAAAATAGAATAATAATAATAATAAAAAAAAGCTAACCTGCTACCTATCAGAACTTATGTGCATGTCTATTCATCTTCCACCAATTTATTTGATACGATTCCTAATCTAAAATTATTTTATTGTATTGAGGAATAACTGACATGTAATAATAGTTTCAGGTGTACATAACTCAACATTTGTATATTTGATGAAGTGATCACTACAATAAATCTAGTTGACATCCAGAAATTTACTCTGAACGATGAAACCAGTGTTAAGACGGAGAAAGAAATCCTTTTTAGCCCAGCTTGAGTCCAGGAAGTGCAGGCGTCCCCAACCCCCTGGGCCATGGACCGGTACCGGTAGGTGCCCTGTTAAGAACTGGGCCACAGAGCAGGAGGCGAGCAGCGGGCGAGCAAGTGGAGCTTCATCTGTATTTACCTCCACTCCGTATTGCTTACATTACTGCTTGAGCGCAAGAAAACAAGCTCAGGGCTCTCACTTACTCTGCACTATAGTAAACTATGTAATTATTTCATTATACATCACAATGTCATAATAATAAAGCACACAATTAATGTAACGTGCTTGAATCATCCCGAAACCACCCCCGCCCCCCCGACCCCCATTTGTGGAAAAACTATCTTCCACAAAACCGGTCCCTGGTGCCAAAAAGGTTGGGGACTGCTGAAGTGGGAACGGTCATTTCCATTTGTTAAGTTCTGGTGCCACCACATGACCCTTTTGTTCCTTGCACATTTATGCCCAAGAGTAACAATCACAGGCTCTACTTGTGAGCTCAGCCTTATAATTACAGTTTTCTTAAGGATTAATCACATAGATGCTAAAGAAATACAAACGTAAATACCGAGACACTATTTTCACTGATCAAATTAGCAAAAAGTTTAAAAAGAAAAACTGCCCACTTTTTGGGAGGATGCAGTAAAGGAGACATCTATTTCTGGTAGGAATAGGGTTTCGTAAAGACCTTTGGAAATCACAGTAGGTGATGGAACCAGGGGGGTCAAACCCAGACTTGTTATTTATCCAAAACCCAGGTTTTTGATCATATTACGTTGACTTTCCTATACAGAAATATTTTTCTCAACAAGCCAAACAAAGGCAAATGAATTCTAGTATTATCAGCTTCAGTTTATTCACAAGTAGAACCAAAAGAGGTGTGATTAACATTTCTGTGTGCTGGGTACTGCTGAAGGTTTGCAGCTTCACGCAGCCCTTCCAGCCAGCTTCCTTCCTGTCCTGCCAGGGGCTTACAGCCTGCAGCCTTCATCTCTCAGGCTCCTTGCCAGATGGCTTCTGTTTAGCTCTGTCATTTCTTGGCACAGGCACGGGAATTAGAAGGTTGCTGAAAGCAAAATGCTGCTGTTTTTTCCCCTACTGGAAGGGGCTTGGCAGTGCAGCACGAGCGGAGGATAACCAAGGGCTGCAGGGGCAGCAGTGCCGGGGGAGGAGGCTCAGTCTCTGGAACAGCGGCACCCCCGGCTCGGAGCGAAAGCAGCTTCTTCTCTTTTTTTCCCCACTTTATGTGCTGCTGCGGGATCTTAGCTCCTGGACCAAGGATGCAAGCCGAGCCCCCTGCATGGGAAGCACTGAGTCTTCACCACTGGACCGCCAGGGAAGTCCCCAAAGGTAGGTTCTGATGTTAGGCTAATAGCTCCTTTCCTTCGGCTTCTCCAGTGCCCCTTCTTCATCTCCCTTTTGCCTTTCAGTCCTCTTGACACCTTTGTAATCAGTTCCTGACACTCAATCCTTCTCCGCTTCAACTATCCAGAGTGGTTTCTGTACATCTAGCTGGCCACTGATGGATATGCACGGCAGCAAAGATTATAGACATATTTACTCGAATGACTATCAGTTAAAAAGACTGATATTCTGGGACTTCTCTGATGGTCCAGTGGTTAAGACTTCACCTCCCAATGCAGGTGACACAGGTTTGATCCCTGGTCAGGGAGCTAAGATCCCACATGCCTTGTGGCCAAGAAACCAAAAGATAAAACAGAAACGATATTGCGACAAATTCAATAAAGACTTAAAAAAAAAAAAAAGAGACTGATATTCTTATTTACATAGGTAGAAGAAAAGGATGTAAGCAGTTGCTTTACTTATTGGGAGAGCAAAATACTTTTCTTCATATACAGTACAAAAACACTGAGTCTCTACCAGTTATGCACGTAACTGGCAAGGAAAAGATTTATTAATTTGGGACATGAGTTGTTTATGAGGCAGTTCTGCTGTTACTAAGCATCTTAGTTATTACTTCTCGGGGAATATTTGACAATAGCTATTGCACACAGATTGCACAATTTAAAAACTGTAATAAATAGTGTCAGTTATTAACAGATTCCAAACTTCTTGTTCTTCTTGAAAAAACTTTGATCTATTAGGATCCATTAAACATCTAAATGGGAAGAAACACAAGCATTTCTATGAGTGTCAGTGTTTTAAATAGAAAATTGTTTGACAAACTACAGAAAAGACAACTATATTGCTAAAAATCTATGTATGAGGTTATTTTGCATTTTAGACAATTATGATCAGAGAAAAACAGATACATTTTAAGGGCCACAAACTTGTCTCCTGAATCAATACTCTCCCGTTTTGAAAAAGGTAATCTTATGTCATTGATCACAACAGACTGGAAATGAACGAAAGAAGTTACTAATGGATGTTAACAAAATGTAGGCTAAATATTTTAATATGCTTGATCTGGACCGAGGGAAGAAAAAACCATAATAACCTAATAATGTTTACTAAAACTACCAAAACACAATCAAAATGAAAAATTTTACCTTATACTTAAGTTCAGAACAAGAGTAAAAATGATTTATGTGTGGTTTTTATACACAAAAGCATTTGGAAGAATGCACACGAACATGTAAACAGTGATCTTATCTCTGGTTACTGAGATTTCAAGTGTTCAGTTTTTTTGTTATTATTATTTTTTTCTCCTCCAGATTTTTGTTTTTCTATACTGGACATGTATGTCTTAGCTAATTAAAGAAAAAGAAATAAAAGCAATGGAAACTCCAGCACAACATTAATCAATGTGCTTTGAAATTTAGTTTGGTGGTCCAGTGGTTAGGACTTTGCACTTGCACTGCTGTGAGCCCGGGGTTCAGTCCCTCGGTGGGGAACTAAGATCCCACAAGCTTTGAGGTGCAGCCAAATAAGTAAATACAATAAAACTTGGTTTGTCACCTGCTCCTGTATTAAAAACAAGACTCCACAAGGAGTCCTGATTCTTGAGAGCACCTGAGAGGCTGGGAGGGCCAGATCTGAAAACTGCAGGCCACTCAGGTACAGCAACTGGCCTGAGGCCACACGGCTGCTTCCTGGCACAAATGAGTGGAACCAAGACCTCCTGATTCTGAGTCTGGGACTCTGTCATACAAAAAGTGAAATGTGAAAATACAGGCAGTTTGTACATAAAAACACATTTATCTTCACAACAGGCTGGTTCAATATCAAGACCCTAGAAACAGAAATGGTGTCAGGTTAAAACCCAGTAACTTGGGCCAGATTTACCTTCAGAGTTTCACAGGGAGTGGTGCCTGGTGGTATGGGCTTCCCACAATGCTTGTAATATTCAGTTATAAAGACTGAAGCGTCATCTAAACTATGAAACCAAAGAGAAGAAGAAGGGCATAAGGAAAATGTGGGGGTGATATGTAGGTCTGCCATCTCGACTATGGCAGTGGCTTCACAGGTGTACAGCAAGATCTATCACATGACACACCTAAAGTATGTGCAGCGTAGTATATCAACGCACCGCAAAAAATACTACTTGTTCATAAATGACAACCTGTAATTACGGCTGGATCACAGGCGGTAAACAAGCAGAAAGAGATCCACGGTATGGGACTTCCCTGGTGATCCAGTGGCTTAGACTCCATGCTCCCAATGCAGGGGACCAGGGTTTGATCCCTGGAAAGGGAACTAAGATCCCACATGCTGACTCCGCATGCCACAGCTAAAGATCCTGTATGCTGCAACTAAGACCCGGTGCAGCCAAATAAAAAAAGAAATAAAAATTTTAAAAAGAAAAGAAAAAGAAATCCATGGCATGCTACTAAGAAAGAGACACTTCCCAGGGATCAGCACAGTTAGACCAAACAAACGTAGGGATGGATCTGGAAACATTTCAGTCCTGACTGAGCTTTCTCTTTTTTCAGTGCCAACTCATTTTGCCCTTCTTTTTAATTTCCAAATCTGCTCCCAACACCATCCCAAGGGATACTATTTCTAAACTTGTGGGTACTGGAAAATTAGATAAGCTTAGCAAAAATGATGTTATATCCAGTTGTCCATGCCTCTAGTCAAGTGTCTAAGGAGTAAAGTTGTAATGTTGGGTTTTAGAGCAGGACTGTGAGATGCCTATTTTGGGATTTCAGGCAGCTTGAGTAATTGTCTGATTCTAAGTTCATGTTCCAAGAGACTGGGTTACAAAACAGCTACTTCTGAGTATGTGTTAGCAGTATGGTATGCATAATGTAGTGATGCTACAGTTTAATATTCAGAGCTTTAATTACAACCAAATAGCTTTATAATTATCTGATATCTTCCTCCAAAGTAAAGATAAATTTTAGGATATTCTACATTAAATTGTTTTTTTTACATTAAGTTGTTCTTAAAAAAATTTTATCAACTTACCTTAACTCATCTGCCAAATAGTTTACGAGTTCAGTGATGTTGTTGGTATTCATCATGTGTGATTTCAACACTGGGAAGTATTTTGTCTTTGCCAAAATCCCAAACTCCTTCTTATCTATGATATTTTTCAGCACCAGACTTCTAATCTATAGAATAACAGGTATCATCATATTCAAAATGTGTTAAATGCCACACTGTCTCCTTCAATATCAAAGCATTTGTGATAATTAGATGTTAAATAATCACTGCATTGTGACTAAGCCTTCCTTTTGAGGCAGTGGGCTGGGGGGTGGGGGGGACTGCTTTGGCCCATTTTAGCATACAGTGAATAAATTAAAAGTTGTTGTTGTTAAGCATTTCAGGATTTTTTTTGAGGAAAATCTGTTCACAGTGACAAGCATTGAAGGCTACAGATTTTCCACTGTGCACAGAAGTAAACAGGACACCCAGGGTGTCTGACTTTTAAAAATTTACTAAGGCTTTAATGAGAGTGACGTAATTGTATACATTAACAAACAGATGGAGATGGTGAGTTTTCAGCTTAATCTTGGTTTGGGGAAAATTGATTACCTCCTAATAACAAATTTTTCATAACAAAAGGGAGAGGAAACTGCCACTTACTTGATGTGAAAACCCTGCCAACTGGCCAGTATTCATATGCTCCTCTAATTGCTGTAAAATGATCTGAGGGTCACACGAGCTCAGAAAATTCTGGAGGAAAAAAAAAGTCAAAATATAATTAATAGAAAAGTATAATCACTACTAATTTCTGTCAAACCTGGAAGGTTTTCGTATTTACATTTGAAATATCTTAAAGCGTATCTAGTACAGAAAAAAGACCGCCTCTATAACAACAACAACAACAAAATTACTGAAGTAAGGAAAAAGCATTTTACAAATAACTATTTCAATGGCAAAGAGCTGTTTAATAAACATTTTGTCATCCTAAGTGCCAGAAGGAATCTATTTAAATACTAAAACTCTGAAAAGCATCAACAGATGAGTTTAAGACTAGTCAAAAGAGAACAAAGTCAAGGACAGGCACAGATGGCTTTGGGAAAAAAATGAAACAAATAGAGCATGTGACAAATAAAAAATACGTGTGTTCATTTATATAGATCTTTATGAACTGGCTTATCTACCCATGGGGAAATCGTTGTAAAACAGTTCAAAATGCTTTGTTCTATTTATTCTATAGTATAAAGGGGATGGGAGCTATTTTTAAAAGTTCTGTCCTCAGAATGCTCATGTGCCTTTTTCAGACACCCACACACAACCTGACTTTTCTATTTTCCGCAACTAATCACCAAGTCAAGCTGCACTCAAGCCATCTTCCTCTGGTTTGTTTTTGTTGCCACCACCCTCCTTTGGGCACTCACCTCCTCAAGCTTCCCTGGCCTAGTCACAAGGCTGGTGTATGTGCATCAGGTGAGATGAATTTCTATCCAAATGCAAGAGCTTCTTAGGAGTTTTACTTCTTGCTCCCTCTCTCTTCTGATCAAGCCCAAGTGGATTACTTCCCTCTAAATACCGCCTGAGCATTTCACTTTGCATTTGCAGGAAAATTCACTGTTTTCCACTGATAGAGAATAAGGTCCAAACTCCTCTTAAGGCTTTCTAAGATAAGCCTTCATCTATCTTTCAGTCATACCTCCCACTAGACCCCAACACAAACCTTCTATCCTACTCATGCTTTACAGGTTTGATGAAAACGAAGTGCTATCTTTGGCAGGGGACATGCAATGTGAGACCTTCCACCTCTTTGGCAGCCCCAGATGAGTAATTTGTCAGATACCTTTATTTCCTGGTGCCTTTTTTCTGAGTGGGGCATGAGCATTAGACACGCTAATGCAAAAGCCGGAAGCTCTAACTGGACATACTGTCTGGCCACTCTGATCATGTCGAGGTCATCTGAAACTGGACATCTTCAAGAGAGCATGTTAATTAGTTAATAACCTGTCGGATTCAAGTCTATACATGTTGAGCAACAAATACTTAGAAGACTAAAAATCTATGATCTAACTATATGATTTACAGTAATCACAAAAGGTACTCTATATTTACATTAAAACTAGGTACAAATTTTAGAGAATGCGTACTGAATATAAGTTCATTAGCTGCACTGCACAAAGAAAGTAGACACTGTAAAAATAATAGAGATATTTTATTTTCAATCAAGTGGTGTGCTTAACTTCCTAGGAAAAAGGCATTACTCATAAGGTACGTTTATTAGAAAGGAATTTTATAAGCAACAAATTTGATTTGGGGGGTAGGAAAAATATTTTACTTACTCTAGAACAGCAATGAGACTCTCACAACAATCTGACAGCTGACTGGGGCTTAAAGGACAAGAGGCTGAAAATAAAAAGCAACAATCATGTGTTTAGGAACCTCCCTGGTGGTCCACTGGTTAAGACTTTGCCTTCCAATGCAGGCGACACAGGTTTGAACCCTGGTTGGGGAGCTAAGATCCCGGCAGGCCTTATGGCCAAAAACCCAAAACATAAAAAACAGAAGCAATATTGTAACAAATTCAAGAAAGACTTTAAAAATGGTCCACACTAAAAAAAAAACCACACACACAAAGAAACCAAAGCAAACCCAATAATGTGTCTATATACAAAACTATAAAAGGCTACTGTCAACATTTCAGGGGACAGAAAAATACCTGAAAGCAGTGGTATCTGAACCACACACTGCCAAGCTCTGCCGAAGTAGGGGACCTGTGGAGACACGTGTATCAGAGAACTCATGTCTGGGGTCTTATGAACTCTGCTTTGCAGTCACAGAACTATATACATTTAAGCATTTAAGGGCTTATATTCTTGACCTTAAGACCAAAATCTTAAGTTGCCATTTCCCTGTTCTAGAGCATCAAGATTCTAGAATATTCCTCATACTATATATTTTAGGATATTAACACATAATCCTGGCTGATTTATTATTGTTTTTTGCTCTGTAAAATACTCTCTTATATTTAAAAAAACTATATTATAGTTGATTTATAATATTAATTTTAGGTATGCAACATCGTGACTCAGTATTTTTACAGATTATCCTCCACTAAAGATTATTATAAGATAATGGTTATAACTCCCTATGCTATGTAATACGTCCATGCTGTTTATCTGTTTTTGTTTATTTATTTTGGCTGTACTGGGTCTTAGATGCAGCATGAAAGATCGAAGATCTTCACTGTGCACATGAACTCTTAGTGGTGGCATTTAGTTCCCTGACCAGGGATTGAACCGGGGCCCCTTGCCTTGGAAGTGCAGCCTTAGCCACTAGATCACCAAGAAAGTCCTGCTTATCTGTTTTATACATGGTAGTTCTATCTCTTAGTCCTATAGCCTTAATTTGCCACTCCCCATTTCTCTCTGGTAATCACTTCTTTGTATTCTCTATCTGCGAGTCTGTGAATATACTAAAAGCCACTTAATTGTATACTTTAAAAGGGTAAATTTTACGTGTGAATTATATCTCAATAAAAAAGGAGATCTGTACATGCTAATAGGAAACAATCTCCAAGATACCATCGTTACATGGAAAAAAACACTTCATCTGGAATGTGATTTAATTTATATGTACAAAAATGAACACACACACACACAATATACACACGCACGTACACATACACCTGCTTAGATGATACTAGGAAACTCTAGAAGAGAACAAAGGAAACTGTCAACAGGAGTCACTCCTGGGGAGATTATGAAGGGAAGTGGTAAGGGAAAATTTTCACGTTTTACTTAGCATATGTTCTAAGTTACCAAACTAAGAATAAAATATATATTTCGGGTGGGCTACGGTCCGTAGGGTCACAAAGAGTCAGACATGACTGGATTGAAGTGACTCAGCACTCACGTATTATATATTATATGTATTACATATATGTACAGTGATTGTGTATGTGAACAACACGTGAAATGCAGAAAAGATGAATAAGACAGGGTTTCTGACTTTAGGAATCTTCAAAATCCAAGATGGGCAGTCACATGTGTGATTTAAATAATTTATACCAGGACTTCCCTGGTGTCTGGTGGTTAAAAATCTGCTTTGCAATGCAAGGGACAGGGGTTCAATCTCTGATCAGGGAACTAAGATCCCACATGCTGCAGGGTAACTAAGCCCAAATGCCACAACGAAGACCTGATGCAGCCAAATAAATAAGTAAATAAATGTTTTAAAAATAAATACATTATACCACGACCAGAGTTATAGTTGAGCCCATGTATTTTAAGGGCATGAATGGAGATGTGATTCATGAGGCTTAGGGGACTTGGGGAAGTGATGTCTTGGGGAAGGCAAAGTCTGAGCTGAGTATTCTTGGTCCAGGCACCATTTTAATAGAACAGCACCCTGCAGCTTCACTGAGGAACTGACTACTTAATCCAGGGTACCTGTGAGTCACAAGGTCAGTGAGTCTAAAGATTAAATTCTATAAAATTTATTTTAGAAAACTACATACCTGCCACAGAGGATAGATGCTAGAAATGGCTGTTAAAACCTTCCTTAGATAAGGAATCTGAAAAAATGAAACAAAAGTTCTGAAGATTACCAAATGAAAAATTCCAAAGTCCAATCTAGGAGTCTGAAACTTTCACAAAGAATATCAGGCAAATGTATCTTCTCTGAGGGTCAGGAGAGAAGGTCACCTATAAATCCACAAACATCAAAAGACATCAGGGAATCTTCTGTATGTTTCAAGTGAAATTTATGTCAGTTTTGAGACTGCACTTTCTCTGGCCTCATGCCACATTCTTTAAGTTGGGCATGAACCAAATGAGAGTGAACATTTTCCACATACTTCTGTTCAGTAACAAGTATCAGTGCAAAATGTTTAGGAGATGCTGTGCAAAATCTTTAAAATATACCGCAGTCTAAGGCACTGAGTTTTACTTACCATATTGAAGCCAAGAAGCTTTTGCAAGAGTCCATTCCAAAGCTGCAGGTCATAGATTTTGTATTCTAAACAAAGCTCAGTCACCAACTTTACTGCCTGAAGCAGGGGAAAAAAAAATACTGAATCAAGACACCAGTAAATTCAACCATCTTTGGAAAAGGTAGGATAGCTGAAGACAAAATATGCTTACAGCCAACCTGTGTCTACTGCCTAATTTCAATGAAGACCCTCATCTGTCTAGGGAAAGAAAAAAATTATTTTTCTTTCTTGATGTTATGGACTCACAAACAGCATCTCAGGCTCCTCCTCCTCCCCGCTTTGTTTCTTGTGTCCTAGAACAGTTTGCCTATTGGCCGCATATCCTTCCTGCCCTGGGTTCCAGCTGCCTCAGAGACTGAACTCCCACTGGTAACTAGAAGGAAGAGGAACAAAACTTCCTGCACAAGGACAGTCTGTCTAGATGAGGACAGACAGGCTTGGGGTGGATTAAAAAAGCGTTACCCCCACCACCCTGCCCTGGTAGGAAGGGATGGCTTCAGGCCTTAGGCTTTTGGGAGAGAGGTAAGGCAACTTCCAAGTTGCCGTGTCACCAGCCAGGAGAGGAAAACAGGAAAGCTCTCAGAACAGCAGACCTGTTCAGGAATCAAGGGTTTCTTTGGATCTGTCTTTCAGGGATCTGAGTGGTGGCAGGCAGCATCTGAGACGATGGAGGCCGCCACTGCAGGTATCTTGGTGTACATACCATGGGTTCGTGGCTGTGGTTTTTCCAAAGACCCTTAATCATGCCTTCTTTAGGGCTGTTGCAAAATAATTCATAGGTGATGGGGATATTCAGCGCCTCAAACGATGCCAGAAAAGTTATACATTTCAAGTAAGATCTGAAAAACAGAGGCAGGAAATGGGAATCTCCTCACTAGCCACATTTACGTTTAAAATAAAAGCCAACACTTAGAAATATTGGACTGGTCTATTACATGTCTGTTTTAGGCTTCTAAGATATAGTCGAGAAATATTAGAAAGAAATCAACTGGAGGAAAATGAAGAAAACACTCAGTTTCTGAAAGTCTCAAAGATTCGAGAGAAACAAGATGTCCTTCAGGGCCTGTCTCCTCTCTGCCAGAACAGGACACTCGAGGCAAGAGCACCTTGTTGACACAGCCCCTCTAATGTAATCTTCTGAACTAAGAGGCTTAAAAGTTATGGTTCCAAAGAGTGACCCGTTTTCTATTAATACAATTTTAAAAATTCCACTTACTTCACTTCTTCGATGGATTTTTTGAAGAGAGATTCTATAGTTTCCTTGTCAGCCAAGTAGAGGAGACACTGCAGGGCTCGAGTTCTGTGGGCGAAAGTGAGCTGGTGCATCCTGAGCATCTGTAAGACCAAAGAAGTTTCAGAGCTGCACCCGTGGGTTTTAGTTGGGTAACTGAGCTTCAATTTAGGTGACCTGAGCCATGTTGGTTTTTAAAAGATTAAAGCCAGGAATTCTCTGGCAGTCTAGTGGTTACGACTCTGCACTTTCACTGCCCAGGGCTCAGGTTCAATCCCTTGTGGGGGAACTAAGATCCCTGAAGCCATTTGCATGGCCAAATTAGGGGAAAAAAAAAGAAAGAAAGAAAGATTCAAGTCTATGTTTGCCCTTGGGGGAGGGGGTTCAGTGGTTCTCAAATTGTGTTCCATGGTCCCCTGCCTGAGGGCTGAAGGGTTCCTCACAGTCTTTCAGAAAGAACAGGGTGAGAACCACTTTCATAATAATACCATGATGGACTCTACCATTTACACTTTGTTAATACAGGTTGGCCAAAAAGTTCAGGTTAGGTTTTTCCCATAAGATGTTATTTAACATCTTATGGGAAAACTCGAACAAACTTTTTGACCAACCCAATATTTGCACTCATGGTGCAAAAGCACTGGTGGGTGAATGCTAGGAACACCCGACTGCTGTGAAAGCCACTGCATTCTTCACATTTTCAGTATTGAAAATAAGGGAGATGTCCACATAAGAGGGTTCTTGATGAAGTAGTCAAAATTAATATATAACTGAGTTCACATTTGCATACACATTATTAATTAATCAAAATGCTTTCATTAATGTCCACGTGACATGACAGGAAGTACACATAAACACAACGCGGTGTGAGGATTTTCTCAGGGAAAAGCACTTGTATGACTGAGCTGGGAGCTGAACCTGGTACTTTTTCAAGGAATATCATTTTTACTTACTTGCCAGGATAACTATCAGATAAAACTAAGATGCAAGAGAAAGAGGGAGTTCCTTCACGCTGCTTGTCATCAAGAACAAACGATCAGCATCTTAGCCTTTCCCTCTTTCTTCCTTCTATCCTTTGACCTACATCTTTCCTTTCCCTCAGCTCCAACTGCCTCAGAGTGCACTTTTTTTTTTTTGCCCACGTCCTGTGGCTTGTGGGATCTCAGCTCCCTGACCAGAGAGCAAACCTGAGCCTTCAGCAATGAGAGCATGAAGCGCTAAGGAAAGTTCCCCAGAGAGCATTCCCATACAGACAGGCCTGAAGGTCAAAGAAGTCACATGCTTTTAGGGATAAGGGGAAGTTCTGACTAGTTAAGAGTTTAGTGGGAGGGGGTGCGACAGGTCAGGCAGGGCCTGGAGACCAGAGTGGAGACTTCTCTCACTCCTGCTGGCTGGGGGTCCCTGGTATTAGGAATGTTGACTGGGGGCTTCCCTGGTGGCTCTGACAGTAAAGTGTCTGCAATGCGGGAGACCTGGGTTCGATCCCTGGGTCAGGAAGATCCCCCGGAGAAGGAAATGGCAACCCACTCCAGTATTCTTCCCTGGGAAATCTCATGGACAGAGGAGCCTGGTGGGCTGCAGTCCATGGAATTGCAAAGAATTGGACACTACTGAATGACTAACACTGGACCAGGGTGTTAGGACAGTGAACATGGATAACCCGTGGGAACTGCCAACGCTTGCACCACTCAGTTTGCAAAATAGGATGTTTCTGCAGCCAGCACTAAATGGAGCTCAGCAGACACTACAAACCTCATCTACAGAGTAAGACATAGTTTGAGAAAGTACAGAGAAAGCATTATCTTAGTCATCTGTCAATAGTAAATATGCAGGGAAAAAATGTTAAGCTGAAATATGAGATACAAAAATGAGTTCTGACCAAATTTTTAGAGCTTACGGTTGTGGCTGATGTTGCAAAGATGAACAGCATTCTTGAACTATAATCAACTGGACGAGACAGAAGGAGATACAGGACTCTGAAAAAATATTTTTTTATTACATTTAGATTTTAATTTAGTGACTGATTAGAGACTTGCTTTATTATCCATAAAAAAACAGCATCAGACAGCCCAAACAAAGGCCTGAAGGGCTATGGGTCAAGGCCACTGTTTACTTTCCTCTTTAAAGGATGCTTAATCTGTTCTTGGGTTCCTTCACAGCTAAAGAAGATAATAAAGACACAAAAGATAGGCCTCACTCTTCTCATCTAGGAAATGGCTAAGCAACCTCTGATAGTTTAAATCTCTCTGGTTAAGAAATTAATACAAACCATAGCTGCAAAGTACACTGAACACCACTATACATGGAAACTTGTGTTTTAATTCACAGGACCTTGTTAGTGGCACGTTTTAACCTCGGGACGCAGGGCAGACTGCCTGCCTTCCCCCCAGCCCCCAAGAGAAGGGCAAGATGGATCAGGCAAATTGGAGGAAAAAGGGATAGAGATTCTAGTGGGAAAAGACAGGAAGTTATGAAATTGCCATGAATTACTCTCTGGGATCTCCATCTTGGAAGTTTTCTCTATGAACTATTCCCCCTAAGCCTTTCCGTGTTGGCTGCTTCGGTCAGATGCTCCAGGAGCTTCCTCTTGCTCAAAGGTGTTCTTGCTCTTGAAGGACTAAGCAAAGACGAGGGAGTGCCCAGAGGGAAGGAGAGCCTGGAGGGGGTACTAGACCAGTTCTGCCCAGATCAGGAGAAATCCTTTTCTGGGGCTTATCTTCCTATACCCTCTCTTACTATAGGATCTCCACGGCTGATGTGGGGTGTAGAGCTTCATGAGCGACCCGACCATTGACACTTCTGGCCTACACCAAAACGGCAAGAAGCTGGCATGCATGCCACCACTCCCTCTCCCATGCCTAAGCCAAGCGTCATTAACGGATTACCATGTTTTCTGATTTGAGCACTGATAAGTCTGCTCAAGAGAGCAAGCCATTACCAACCAGACTTATAGTACGTGACACCAGTGTGCCTTTCTGGGTCTGTCTTAGGTTAGACGTGAAAAAGGAATCCTGGTGGCCCATATCTGAACCAGCCTAGCTTGACAGGGACAGAGAACACGTCCAAGTCTGGGGTCAGGGTCCTGGCTACACAAGAGTTTTCCTTTGCTCACAGTACATTCTCTGCTAAATGTACGAACTCACAGAGGATTCAGAAACCCTGGACCTTGGTTGTTTCTTATTTATTTGACTGGAGATATTTAAACACACTCATAGTCATGTGTCAGTGAACTGATTCTTCTCAGAGGTTCTGATCCAAGTTATACTAAGAAAGCCTTTTTTAAAACCACTGGTTTTAAAATCATTGGTAAGATTCCTATTGGGCAACAGGGTGTAGACAAATATAAGTAAAGGAAGAATACCTTCGTAGTGTTTCATCTTCTTGAAGTTCAAACAATTCTGATGGTGTCTTTGAAAAAGTGGATAAACAAGTTAAAAACAGAAGAAAATTGATTGACTACATAAGATTATGAAAGTCCATTAAATGAAAAAGTCCAACATGCAAAACTGTATTTACAGGAGGGGGTGGTGCAGTGGCAGAGTGCATGCGTAGTGTGCACAAGGCCTGGGGTTCAACTCCCAGCACCTCCATGTTTGGTGACAACAAAGAAAAAAAAAAGACTTATAAAACAATTACATTTACAGATAAGAAATTAGTGTAATTCATCACTTTATGAGAAGATTCTTGCTTTAAAAATGGGTTTACTCAAATTCATTCGGTCAACAAATACATACTGAGTGCTTACCACGCACCAGGCATAATTCTGGGCACATGGGTTCCCTGAGTGAACAAAACAAATATTCCTGTCCTCCTGGAGTTTACATTCATTGGGTAACTTTTAAAAGGAAAGGACTGTGAATTGTATGAGTTGTCCATTAATTCAGTACATATTTATGGGGACTTACACAGAAATGCATTAGGTGCATTACGTGTATAAATACAGTTTCTAGTCTCACAGGGATTTCAGTTTAGTGTTCCAGATTTATGCATTAAGTTAAAACATGGGGGTTTGAGTGTCAACCATAGATTCTGTGTGGCCTGGATATGCTTCTAACTCTTCTGTTTCCACTGATACATGGTCCTTGCTCTTGGTAACACTTACAAAATACTTATTAAATTGAATTACAAGTGATATAAAAACCATGAGTTGAAAAGCTAATGTCACATCAGTTATACTATTTGTTTACAAATACATTTTTTTCTAAGGATACCTGCCTAGGTGAACAGAAGAATTACAGAATCTCCTTAAGTAAGTTCTCCCTGAAAACTGAGAAGAAACGGTGCAGAGAATTTTGCATTTGGAATGCTGAATCCCATCACAAATTTAGATGCTAATATTATTTCTAAAAAACTGACATTATGTGTCTCCTTACGTGATACACTGAAGAGAACATATCACCTACAGAATATTATTGCTAAAAATCCACAACTTGAATCTAATCATGAGAAACATCAGAAACATAAATCCAGAATGAGACATTTTGCAAACCAGAGAGTCTGCACCCTCCAAAAAAGACAAAGTCTCAGCACAGATAAGAGTCAAGTAAGAATCATCAATACAAAAGAAGTAAGGGCTATGGGTGGTGCAGGGAGGAATGTGGAGAAGAGCAGGATATTACACTGTTTCAAAACACCTCCCTTAGTAATTACAAAAGGAAATATAGTAACTGTGTCTGAGAGAAATAAACAACAGTGTAACCAAGTTATCTAAATTCACATCCTCTATTTGGGCAAAGAGGCATCATGTGCCTCTAAACCTCATACCCTGGGAAGGACACCCTATCACCCAGGTAACATACTGCCCCAAATGCAAAACTCCAGTCTTATCATGAGAACACAGAAAAGCCCAAGGGGAGGGGCCGCTGACAAAATAACAAGCCTGAACTGTTCAAAAATGTCAGTGTCATGAAAGACAGAAAAGTTGTGGAACTGTTCTAGAGTAAAAGAAATGACAGACATGACAAATACAACACATAACCCAGGATTAGATCCTGGTCTCAGAGGAGAAAATTACTATAAAGAACATCATTGGCACAACTGGTTAAACTGTAACATGGACCATAAATTCAAGTATACAAACATATACATATATGTATTTTATCAATACTCTATCAAAATCGTGTCTGATTTTTATAATTATACTGTGGTTCAATGAGAGAAAAATCTTTGCTCTTTGAATTACACACCTAATTATTAAGGGTAAAGGGGCATGACACATGGAATTTACTCTCAGAGGGTTCAGAAAAATGTTACGGGTAAACATAGGGAGAATGACGAAGCAGATGTGGCAAAATGTTTAAAAACTGACAGATCTGGGTGGAGGATACACAGCTAATTCTTTTGTACTATTCTTCCAACTTTTCTGTACCTTTAAACTTATTTCTAAATAAAAAATAATCGTATGACCATCAAGTCTAAGCATAGGCCACTTCTATTATATAACAGTTCATCTGAAACCATCAATTAAAAGGAAGAATGTATCAACTATATTTCAATTAAAAAAATACTGGCAAGTGAAAAAAGAAAAGACAGACTAGCTGCAAAATAATATTTAAAGGAAAAGAAAAAGTAAACAACTTCATTAAAACTCATCAGATAACAGAGGTATTAAAATGCTCAAATGTTCCTTCTTCTAAGAGCCTGTGCTTCTAATGAGAAGTCATATCATGGCGAGACAAATAATCACCCTCTTCTTTGAGAAGACGCCACTGGCTCATACTCAACAACAGACACCATCAAAGCAAGCACTTACTTCATCAGGTTTGGCGGACGGGCACAGCCATTTTTCCAACAACATGTCCCAGACTTTTTCCAAATTAATTTCATTGACTTCAGCTATTTCTTTAGCAGCTGTGTGAATATCTAAGATATTTAAGATAAAGAATTAAAAAAAGAACCCCAAGTTTTCAATGCAAGATACCAGGGAATCAAAAGGATAATTCTCCTTGGATGGAAAGATACAAAAAGAGTTTTGCCCTCACCAGGATAATCTTTCCCACATGAATTCTGAATTCTTTGGTTTATGCTGGGATGTTCGTACAGACTGACAATGAGATGGACTGGTTTTCCGATCACTCTTAAATACTCAGCAGTGTTCAGCTTGTGGGCTATGAGCACAGCTTCCGTGCCTGATCGCCGGTACTGAACATGAAGCTTCTTCAGCAGAGCTTCAGCTTTTTCACGTGTCTCATCCTTTTAAAAAATTCCAAGCAAACAGAAACTTGTTTTCTAAATCTTCAGTGAGACTAAGAATCTATCTTTATCAATCAAGGTCCCTTCCTGCCTTAGTTACAACCTTAGTAATCTACACCAAGCCTCATTTTCTTTCTCCAGTTTAGGTCCCCAACCCTTGAAAATATCTATCACCAGGGTGGGCTGAAAAGGGATGCTAGAGAGCACAACTTAAATTAAAAAGAAAGTGGACTCTGACAACCCAGAGAGGTGAGATGAGGGCAGGGGAGGGAGGTTCAAGAAGGAGGGGATATATGTATGCTTATGGCTGATTCTCACTGTGGTACAGCAGGAACCAACACCGTGTTGTAAAGCAAGTATCGTCCAATTAAAAATAAGTTTTAAAAAAGAAATAGAAATGTGAACCTTAAAAAAAAAAAAAGCAGAGCCTGCACCCTAATGCTCATAATAGCATTATTTATAATAGCAAAGATATACAAGCAACCTAAGTGTCCACTGAGAGATAAACAGCTATAGAAGATACAGTGTGTGATGTGTGTGTGTATTTTCCAGGCAAGAGTACTGGAGGTATACATATATATATATATAAAGGAATATACTTAGCCATAGAAAGAATGAAGTTTTGCCATTTGCAGCAACATGGACAGACCTGTAGGGTACTATGCTTAGTAAATAAGTCAGACAGAGAAAGACAAATACTGTATGATGTCATCACTTATCTGTGGAATCTAAAATACACATGAGTATATATGCAAAACAGAAATAGACTCACAGATAGAGAAAACCAACTAGTGCTTACCAGTAGGGAGAGGAAAGCTGGGAGGGGCACAAGAATAAGAGGCATGAACTACCATGAATAAAGTAAATAAGCTGCAAGAATACACTGTACAGCACAGGGAATATAGACCAATATTTTATAATAACTATGAACGGAGTATAACCTATGAAAATTTTGAATCGGTATGTTGTACACCTGAAACTAATATTGTAAATCAGCTATACTTCAATTTAAGAAAGAAAGAAAGAAAGAGGAGCCTCCCATCTTACAGTTCAGACTCACCTGAGATGGAATATTCTGAAGCCACCTCTCAGCTAAATATAGGCAGAATTTCAAACTGGACATCTTGAAGGAACCTAAAGAGATAAAGAAAAGACTTAAAAGAAATCATAATCCTTTCAAGACAATGTATTTTAGTCAAATTAGCCAGTTTTAAAACAACAGGAAGGCATACTCACTGTAAAAAAACAATTTAAGCAGGACAGGAGACAAAGCAGGAAGCACAGTCCACAGAGGGCCATCTCTGCAGCTTCTATTCCCATTCCCTAGACCTCTACATTCCTCCAGAAGTTCTCTGTGTGCAAGTGTGCACACGTGTGTACAAGTGTTTTATCCCAAATGGGATAAGATCATATATGGAGCATAATCTGTTGTTCTCACTGAATATATATCTCGGATATCTTTCCAAATCACCTACACAGTACTCTATGAATACCCTTTATTTTTTTTAACCAGTTTTTGACAAATGAGCATTTAGAAAAATTACTTATTTTCAACTTTTGTTACAACTGAAAACACGGCAAGTTTATATAAGTGTTATATAAGTTATTTAAGTGTTTGTATACCTGTTTGACCATGAGACAGTGTCTAAGGTTTCGTTACAGAAAGTACGTATGATTAGACATGAGAGAGTATGAATTTATACTCAAGTTAGGCAGTGCCTCTGGCACTGAGCGCCAAGCAAGCAACATTGCATCTTGCTTAGTTCACTGGTGCCTCTTCTTTTTTAATGTATTTATTTAGCTGCTCCAAGTCTTACTTGTGGCAGGCAGAATCTTTAGTTGTGGCGTTTGAACTCTTAGTTGCAGCATGTGGGCTCTTAGTTCCTTGACCAGGGATTGAACCCAGACCCCCTGCCACTGGGAGCACAGTCCTAGCCACTGGACCACCAGGGAAGTCCCCTCACTGGTGCCTCTTTAACATATGACAGTGCTACAAGTGAGGACAGGGGGGCAAATATATTTCTCTACTTTTATAAAAAAAAGTTTTTTAGCCATGCCACGCAACATGTATGTGGGATCTTAACTCCCTGACCAGGGACCGAACTCCTCCCACTGCACTGGAAGCATGGAATCTTAACCATTGCACTGCCAGTGGAGTCCCATACATTTCTAAGCTATCATACTTCTTCTCCTTAAAAGAAACAGAAGGAAATGAAAGGAGCATCATTTTTTTTTTTTTAACAAGTTACGAAAACAACACAGCCAACCACTTGAAGCTCAATTAAAGGAAGAATCCATACCTTCTGGGACATCCTGGGCAAGACTGATGGCGATGGCTACGGCCCACTCTGGGTTAACTATGGACAACAGGTAGGATTCGATGGTTTGCGTGATCTTGGCTATCTCCTTGTTAATCAGTGTTGAGGATTTACCCTGTGTTAACTGCAGGAGCTTGGGCTTCAGCTTTTTTTCAAAAACGTGTTTGGCTGTAGACACATACAGAGTGTCCAAAGAGAACTTCAAAGAAGGGAAAAGTTATATGACTGACTTATATGCTCACTTTTATGGGCTTTACATAAATTTTTCTGCAGAGGGGCTGAAAGAATCACAGAACAAAGATACGACTTTCACGGTTGTAACCCATTACCTTCATTAATTTGGAAACTAAGAGCAAGGTTGGGAAGGATTCTTCACTGAGTTCTGTAGCTGGAAAGGAAACAAAGATAGTATGATTTACCTATGGAAAAGGTTTTGGCTATTCAGGACAATTCAAAAGAGGTTAATGAACATACAGAGAATTTTCCAGAAGCTCTGTGCTGTGCCAAAGAATATTAGGTGAAAAGGCAGTCTGGTTTGGGCAGCTGATGGCAAAGTTATGACGTGCTCCAACATATACTGATGTTCTAGGTCCACTGGGGGAGAAATTCTTCTGTATGACTTCAAGTGTTTCAGAAGACTTAGTGCCTGTATTAAAATAAAAAGGTTTTTCCCTGTGAGATTAAACTAATCGTTAAGCATTTTATGTCTAATTCTATACCATCACAGGATTCCTGGGACAGTCTCTCCTCATAAAGATGATCAAAACCTTTTGTAGTTTTACCTTTAAAACTATTATACTAGTCTTCTAAACCATAAATTTTGTGATTATTAAAGAAATTACACTAATTTCCACTGGAAATTAAACCACAGCAACACTGTTGCTGGTGGGATGTCTTATACTCTAGAGTTCGAAGTTCTCTATACTCTCTTCAAATAGTTTTAGATGTATCTTAAAAATACTCGATTTCAAAAAAAAAAAAAAAAAATACTTGATTTCACTTTAAGTACATAGGCAGTAGATCTAAAATGAATCCTCTATGTCCTCTCTTAGGGCTTCTGTAGCTTCCCAGGTGGCTCAGTGATAAGGAATGTGCCTGATAATGCAGGAGACACGGGTTTGATCCCTGGGTCAGGAAAATCTGCTGGAGAAGGAAATGGTAAACCACTCTAGTATTCTTGCCTGAAAAATCCCAAGGACAGAGGAGCCTGGTGGGTTATACTACATGGGGTCACAAAAAGTTGGACACGACTGAGCAACTGTGCACACATGCATCTTCTTTTAAATTTATATCTTATATTTTTGGGGCTCATATAACTTTTTTTTTTTGGCTATACCTAAAGGCTTGTACAGAGAAGGCAATGGCACCCCACTCCAGTACCCTTGCCTGGAAAATCCCATGGACAGAGGAGCCTGGTGGGCTGCAGTCCATGGGGTCGTGAAGAGTCGGACACGACTGAGCGACTTCACTTTCACTTTTCACTCTCATGCATTGGAGAAGGAAATGGCAACCCACTCCAGTGTTCTTGCCTGGAGAATCCCAGGGACGGGGGAGTCTGGTGGGCTGCCGTCTATGGGGTCGCACAGAGTCGGACACGACTGAAGCAACGCAGCAGCAGCAGCAGCAGTAGCAAAGGCTTGTAGGATCTTAGCTCCCCAACCAGGAATTGAACCCTGGCAGTGAAAGTGCTGCACCCTAACCACTGGAATGCCTGGGAAATCCTTGGGGCTTGTACTACTTTTTAAATCAACCCATTTTCTTTTGATTTTTAAAAGCTAATTTAAGAAAATATATAAGCTCCTATGACCAAAATATGTAAAAGAATAGGAAGTTACTAAAAAGTGTTAGTTGCTCAGTCGTGTCCCACTCTGAGACCCCGGGAACTGTAGCTCTCGGGCTCCTCTGTCCATGGGTCTCTCCAGGCAAGAATGCTAGAGTGGGTAGCCATTCCCTTCTCCAGAGAATCTTCCCAACTCAGGGACTGAACCTGGGTCTCCTGCACTGCAGGCAGATTCTTTACCATCTGAGTCACCAGGGAGGAAGCCCAGTAAGCTACTGCAAGAACTCAAATAGAATTGAGTCCAGGACCTACCTAATATAGAAAGCTAAATCTGATTCTGGGTCTTACATGCTTTGGGATTTTTTTGCCAGATGACAAATATTTTTGCCTTAATTCTTCTATATCAGTCTTTTAGTGGCTTTGTACTTTTGGCGAGTTTTAAATTGCCTCAGTAGGACAAAAACTGGATTAAGATAGAACATGGAGAGGGGACTTCTCTGGTGGTTAAGACTTTGTACTAGACTCTGGACTTCCAATGCAAGGGGTGCAGAGTCAATTCCAGGTTGGGGAACTAAGATCCTACATGCCAGAGGCGTGGCCAAAAAATAAAATAAGATAAAACATGGAGAATAAAAAACTCTTTTTACTCTGTATCCCTTTAAAGAAAAGGAAATAGAGTAAAAAAAAAAATGTACAGTTTCAAGGGAGCTCAGAGAACAGTTCAGAAAGACACTAAATAACATTAATTTTTAAAAATGATCTAAATTAAAAACATAACTTTAAAATCTATGATATATTTGTTATACCTGATTAATATTAATGTTGGTTATCTTCTCATCAGCTCTTTCTATGACTTTCAAGACGACTTCAATCATCTCATAGTCATAGGGATCCAACTGCATAAAAACAAAAATACATCAAAACTGAAGATGTTGCCAGGCTGGTTGATGTTGCTAGTTATGTTCATTGGCACAGATTACAAATATAACACCTCAGTGCATTACCGTATTAGATTATTCTTTTAAAAAATGAACTAACATTTTCTTATCTCTAAAATCAACTCTTAGAATAAACACATGTGCTTTAAAACATCTGGAAATGAGGCAAAGTTGGTTGAATAAAGAAAAATGTTCTTAAAGGACTAAAAACCTAGAAAAATAAACATATCAAAATTTTACAATTTTATAAGATTTTTAAATTAAAATTCTATTTCTGTCTTTTACGATGAGAAAATTAGAACAGGATAAAACCGACCTTTTTTTTGGAAATGACATAATTAAAAGTGTGGGCCTCCAAGTAAAACCTTTTCAAAGGACTTCATTCCAGCTATAATCACATACAAGCTACAAAAACTAGCTGGGTGGTATCTATATATGCTTATAAAAAGAAAGGAAATATTTCCTTTGTTCCGTTTCTGCCCACATACCATTACTTAAAAAAAACAATTTAAATGGCAACTAAATTCACATGAATAATAACACTGAACAAAGTGAGAAGATGATTTCTATAGTACCTATAAATTTTGAGCTAGCCTATATTATTTTTGGCTGAATTACAGACAAAACTTTAACTGAAGTATTTCTTGTAGGCATGATTTTATTTCCCCATCCATCCACCTTCATTCCCCCATCAAACTACCCCCTGACCTCAAAGTTCCAATTCTCAGAAGATCCCCTAAAAAAAAAAAACAACAAAACAGACAAGAGCACAAACATGTGTGTATGAAGATATTCCTTGTAACAACTTAGAGTAATTAAAATTTGCAAACAATGTAAAAGTCCATTCATAAAAGCCTGGTTAAACACAGGATGTTTCATCCACATAGTGGAATAATAAATACATTATCTACCAAAAATGGGAGAGATGTCTATTTATTGACATGTAAAATATGTTAAATGAGAAAAAGAGAGTAAAAGGATAGTATATTTAGTCTAAGATCTAAGATATCTACTGAACTATTAACTTTTTATCTATAGGAGTGGGATTATAGGGAAATTTACTTTTTGATTTATACCCTTCTCTGTAGTTTGATTTTTTTCAAAGAATGTGTGCTATTTTTAAAAGTCTGGAAAAAATGGCTATTTTTATTTTGGGGGGGAAAAAAGGAAAAGTGCTATATTAAATTATAATAAGAATACAGAAATCTAAAATTTTCTGAAAATACTTTACAAAAAAATATAGGACTTACTTTTCCAATTGGTTACCATATATATCTGATTAGTTAAGAGTAGGAGGGCTGTTTGAAATGACCCGATGCATTCATTTCACCATTCATCTACCTTATGCAGTATTCCACTAAGACTGATGACCAAATCTTTTGTGCTCGTCAATAAAGGAACCATTTCGAGGGCTTTGGCCAGGAGTTTGGAACGCTGCTGCTTTGTGGATCCTGTGCTCACGTCTCCCTGGCTCTGGCTGGCATTCGTGTTGTGGAGGAGTGTTTCAATGAACAGCTGAAGGGCCGCATCAGCATCCAGCTGAAACGTGCTGAAATAGTATTCAGTTACACATGAATCTCCCAGAATGCACATCTTTCTAGACAGAGCTTCTCGCAGAAAACTCAGGTTTACATACAACAATTTTAAAGTCATTCCCTGAAATTCTAAAGGTCATCTAAATTTATTCAGTGGGGCTGCCTGAGGCAAAAGAGTCACTGTCAACCAAAGAAAAATCACCAACACCATGTGAGCATAAAGATGGTGAAATTAGCCTGACAAAATTAGAGCTCTTTAAATTTCACAAAAGAGGTCAATACCAGAAAACAACAGGCAAAAATCTCCCAGTTTCAGTTTAAAAAGAAGAGGGAGTGTGTGTACCTCGTTCTGGCTTTGCAGCAGTCCAAACAAGAATGGCTGAGTTTCGTTACATCGGAGTACAGGTAAATCAGAGCTCCTCAGAGCTATGAGTAGCCTCCAGTTCCTGACTTGCAAGTCCAGGATGGTGACAGCCGGGGACAATACTCCCCACCATCCACAAGGACAAAGAACTAGATCCCTGTCTGGTGAGGAAGGGCGCTCAGCAGTCTCACTATCAAGAACTCAAGATTCCACTCACCTGTCACAAACTGGGTGAGGGTTACGGCATCCGTGGTATTTTAGAAATGATCACTTATTATCTAACCCTGCGCAGGGCACCTGAGAGGGGTATGTTCACTCATACATAAATTGGTGATAATATACAATAAAAATGAAATGAGATGATGTGTGGAAAACCACTTTGAAACTAATAATAAGCCAACAGATTTAGTACCTAAATTTATCAGACAGATAAAACTCAAATGTAAATTACAAATCGTTTGACTGTTCTCATTACACTAAACTGTATCTATAAATAACATTTAGTCTTAGATTTTTTAAGTTATTTTTTAAAAAAATTCTCCCTAAATCATACTTTCCACCAATTTTAAGATTACTTTGAGCCCCTAAGTTGATCTGATACAGAAGTTTACTCGCTTGGAAGAATATCCCAAGCTTCTCTGATCATGTAAATGGTCTGGATTCTGGAACACATATTAAGACCAGATTCCTGGGCCTCAGATCAGCTGAATCAGAACCAACAGAGGGACCCAGGAATCTATATTTTTAACTAAGGGCCCTAGGTGATGCTTATCATGAGGCAAGCTGCGAAAACACTAAACAGTGAATTTAAAAGGTGATATATAAGAGAATTTAATCTGGTTTGGATTTACTCAGTGTGGGGTTGAGCAAAAGAAAACATCATAAGTCATGGGTCATGTGTCATAATCATTGTTAATCACTGTGTTCTTTCATTAGGATTACCAGTTTGTTACGCTAATAGCAAAAATACCATTGAGATTTAAAGAATTACCTGCAATATTCCAGAATGATGCTTGTGTCCATATCTATATTCTTTACGAGAGCTTTGATGAGGTCGTTCTTGGTGAGAAAATGTTGCCTGAAAACTGGCTGGAAAGAAATCTGGAAATAAAAAGAGCAAAAGAAAAAACCTGCTAAACTGAAATGTATCAGAACAAGGGTACCATCGTGCCGTGCCCTTTCACTGTCCACTTGTATAGAGAAACATTTTTCTATAGCTCCTTCAGCTTTTACATTGGAAACAAAGGACTCATTGTCCTTTCCTTTCGGAGAGGCTGCTCATGCTCGTGCTCAGTGACTTTAGTTGTGTTCAAGTTGAGCATCACTCTGAAATTTCAGGTGCAAAATCTCAGTCATACTAACCCCTGGCAATTCATCACTAAAGTATGGCAGTTGGCAACAAACAGTCCCATTCTGGAATAGGAATGAGGCTTCAAAATACATATTCAAAATACATTCTACAGTGGTTTCATTCCTGAGAAGCCAACTATCTGCAAATAAAATAAAATGCTTTACATTCATAGTAAAGAAAACAGGATTTTGTTTTTGCAAATTGAAAAACAAGGGCCACTTACTACTCCCTCGGAGGAGTTGCTGAAGCTTAGTATACCTGTATTTACATTTACCTATATTATCTTTAACCTACCAACACACAATAAAGTATGAGGTTAAAGGGCAGGCCTGGAATAGCTTTAAATGTCAATTAATACTAGATACATTCCTAATGAGAAGGCTTAGTAGATGAAATATCAAGCTTCTAATTTACTTAAAAATAGAGCAAAACGAAAATGAGGCAAAAGGTCCTTATTGCTTTGAGATTGAAAATGAGGGTACTTTATTTACCTAAAACTTATGTGCCACAGTTTATATTTACATATAACCTCTCCAACGGGCTTCCCTGGTGGCTCACTGGTAAAGAATCGGACTGCAAAGCAGGAGACATGGGCTCAGACCCTGGGTGGGGAAGATCCCCTGGAGAAGGGCACGGCAACCCACTCCAGTATTCTTGCTGGAAAAATCCCATGGATAGAGGAGAGGAGCCTGGTGGGCTACGGTCCATGGGGTTGCGAAAGACTTGGACACAACTAAAGTCACTGAGCACGAGTATGAGCAACCTCTCCAAAAGGAAAGGACAACGAGTCCTTTGTTTCACATTTTTCAACTGGGTAATTATCAGAATGGATGAAACTTCACAGCACTTGAAGAATACTCACACCAAGTTTACTAAGACGAATACCCCACCGGGCATCAGTACTGAGTTCACAGAACTTAAACTTCGTTTCTGTTTCCTGACAGAGACTGGCCAACTGAGAGCCCACCAGAGATATTGCCTAAAAAGTTAAAATAGAATTAAAATTCAGTTGCAAATAGACAATGTTTTAATGCTTTTTTATGCAGAACTCAACAATAAAAACCATAATCTTCAGTCTTTCTTTATGGTAACAGTTGGAATGTTACATGTTGCTTTGTAAACCATCATTACTTACACTTAGGTAATAATTACTTCAGTGATTTGGCTTTTAGTGTGATGCCATAAATTTAGTCTGGATTTCTTTCATAAGAAAAGGCCCAATTTGAGCTATCCTACAAGTAAAATTGCCACAAAGGGCAATTTTAAAACAAATATTAAAGACAAGTTTCGCATCCATTAAACTTGTCCTTTGAAAAAGAACTGGCCCGTGAATTTAAGGTTTCAAATACACTAGAGTAAGAATATGCAGTGAGGTTCTGTGGCTGCATACAGATTTAAGAAAAAAAAAATACAATTCCCTGGGTTGAGCAATGCTTAGGACCTGCATATGCAATCTCTGGTGTGTCACTAGTTAGGGAAAAGCTAATAGAAACCATGTGAGTTAGCTTGATGCTGCTTCTGCTAAATCTTGAAAATCTGGTGGCAAGACCAGTTTTATTTCTTTCGCTAAATCTTTAATTCTTCAGGAACCGAAGGTGTGCCTCCTTAAGTCATACCAATATTTTGTCGTAATTCTGCCATGCTTTATCTGTGAGCTTCCAGAGATTCTCAAAGACTTCTTTTTGCGGTAAGAGAGTGCAGTACCCCAGTGCCAAGTCGAGATCCACCAGGCGACAATTAAATACCTGTAGGGAGAAAGCACCTGGAGAAGCAAGTTCCTCACAATTAAAACAGAACTCGGTCTCTAACAGCTGATTTGCCACTAAATTTAATTTCAGACTAAGAAAGAACAAGCGTTGCACAAAAAGTTATTTATAGTAAAATAGTTCTGACTTGCTGCTTAGATTTCATGTCTTTTATCACTATTACAAATTTAAGGAAAGCAACTCTAGCAAGTTCTATGTGACAGAACACACTTACCTGCAGAAGCAATCAGGGTGGGGGCAGTGGGGAGGGAGAGGAACTTAGCACAAACAAATACTCACTTTGTACAAGAGTGTGGTGGCATTTCCCCTGATAAACATAACAGCTTTCTCTTTCAATTCCATAACAACGTGCCTGGATTTAACTAAAGGGGCCTCTTCAAACAACTTTAAAAAAAAAAAAAAAAAAGGAAAGAATCCTCAGGTCCATTTCTATGAGCATTTTGAAAACTTTTCTTAAATATTAAGGAACTTTGAAAATTCACCATCATATGCAAATAGCACTGTCATTTAATCTATAATGACAGAAAGCTGGGACGTGAAGGGGAAAGGACAAAAATAGAACCTTTTAAAATACTCTGTACCTTGATTATAGTGTTGGCAACAAGGTGAAAATACATTGGTTGACATACTTAAAATACGTGCATTTTAATTTTGAAAGCTATATTTCAATAAAGCTGTTTTTTTTTAAAAAAAGAAAAACTCACATTTAGTAAATATCAATAGCGTAGTAGAAATGAATGCAATTCCTTCTGAGACCAGCTTCATAAGCAAGTTATCAATAGATAGCTTGTCTTCTACAGTCTTTTCATAATGTTGTAATAATTACAATAGTTTGGGCCACAGTAAAAACAAACAGCAGATGGACAATTTCCGATAAAATCAAGTATACATTTTTGTAGATGTTCAACAGATGTTTCCTAAACCTGGCAAATAATCCATTTCCTCACTACAAAGCCAAATGGGAAAATGTGGGCTCCCAATTCCTTTGTTTAACAGTGCTTTTGTATTTATATTCTTGCAAACTGAACATATTTGTTCTCGAAATAATACCTTTTCGCTCAAACTGGCATTCATGAAGCTTGACACAGAGTGCTGAAGACAGGTACCAAAGGAACCAATCACAAATTTTAGGGCCAGTTCCCACTGGCTAGATTCCTGAAGGTTCTGAAGCAAGGCAGAGATGGAATTGATAACAGGTAACATTAGGCTGTCTCCTGTGAAATGATAAAAAGGAATTTTACTTGAATAAAAGTATTTTAATCTTTAGATTTTTTTTTTAAACAAAGACCATATTTGGAAACTGTCTTCTGGGACGGTCTACTTCTTCAATGCACAGAATAGTCATAGAATTGGTTCTCAAAGTTAGTAAATGAGAGTTAACAAGAGGTCTGATTGAAACCGGAAAATAGTTAAGTACATGGGTATGGAGGTACTTTGATTTTAACTTGCTTATTCTGAGATGCTTTAAGTCATGAGCTGAAGAAAACCACTTCTCCACTTGGAAGACCAAAATGTAGAACAGATTCACAAAAGTTAACAATAGATAAGCCAAATGACCCACTCTCCTGACTGTTTGGAAGAGTAACAATGTAACAGCAGTAACTAAGAAATGAGGACATTGTATCAGGTTCATATCCAGGATTTAAAGAACTTTCTGTACTGGCAAATTTACAAAAGGGAAACAGTGGTTATACATGTTTGATGCCATATACCTTCACTGGTGAAGCAGTATGGTAAACTCACAGAATCCAAGGGATATCTCTTGCTTTCTACAAAACAGAATAAATTCAATAATAACTCTTTCATAGAACACATAGTCCCAGGGATACTTTAATATTGTGCTCTTATCAAATAACATTCTAAAGCAATCTGCTACTTAAAAAATAAAAAACCCAAGTATACATACAGAAAAATACACAGAAAAGTGTACATCCAGACCAAGAAACAGAACACTAAGAGCTCCCAGAAACCGCCCCCTTGTCTCCTTCTGGTCAACCCCCCAAGAGTAACCACTATCCTCATTTCCAACAGCATGGCCGCCTTATAGCCTGTTTTTTACATAAATGAAATAATACAATATGTATTCTTTTATTCCTTGCTTCATTTGTTCAGCATTATGCCTGTAATATGGAGAAGAGCACAGCGACCCACTCTAACATTCTTGCCTGGAGAATCCCATGGACAGAGGAGCCTGGCAGGCTACTGTCCACAGGGTCACATAGAGTTGGATATGACTGAAGCAACTTAGCATGCACACACTCATGCCTACAATTGATTCATCCATGCTACTGTGAGTAGTTCCAGTTCCAAACCCAGAAATACACAGGAAAAAGATATTACACAGATGAGAATTACCAGCCAGAGGTACAAGTGACGAAATCAATTCATAGATGACAGGGAGCACCATCTGTGACTCAAGAACTATTCCATCTTCACTGAAGAAGTCACAGTAAGACCATTCCTCATATGGATCTTTATGAGTTCCGAAAGAAGTCTAAATATCAAAGTGTACAGAAAACACATAGATAAGGACACTGTGGGACACAGATACCCTCTTCACTGAGTAGAATCCAGAATCAGATCTATTAGAGCCAAATGTAATTTTAGCCAGACTATAAAGTCTGTTTCTTCTGGTCGAGGGCTTAAAATAATGCTGCTTTAAGTTAAATTACTGCTCAGGGAATTTCCTGGCAGTCCAGTGGTCAGGATTTGGTGTGTTCACTGTGGGGGTCTGGGTACCATTCGTGGTCAGGGATGATCCCACAAACTGTGAGGCCAAAGAAAAAAAAATTAAATAGTTACTCTGGACAATGTCCAGAGATGCCTTGTTTGAGGCCCACTGTTTCAAAAGAATGCAAATTAAAGCCAATAAATGTGACTAGAAAAGAGAAGTGGTCTCATGTCCTTAAGTAGTTCTCTGGTATAGAGTAAGAAAATATAAGAGGTTGATTCAGTATTTTTATAAACTATGCAAATAATTTAAAAGTGGTATATAATGGATTGGGCTGGGGTTTTGTTTAAGGGAAAGAAATTCAAAGCAATTTACTTTCGTGAGAATTCCACAATCATCCATTTGGCACTGTCTGGAAAGCTCTACTGCCATCAAAGTATATTTACAGAGTTCTAAGGCGTCCAGCACAAAATCTGAAAGTGGAGAAAAATCATTAAACTATTATTTCATGTGTTTAGAATAACAACAACAACAACAAATCTTTTTAATAATTACCATTCAAAATTCTAAGACAGGCCACAAAGTAGAGAGAAAGGTTTTCACATAGCTTTGACTACCCTAAATAATACAGGTCAATATTTTTCTTAAGCTTGACTGGAAAGTAAGATCAGATATGGGGAGGCAAGGAATTTCACCATCCCCTGAAAGTGAGTATTGTCAACAGTCAGAAATGACATTGTTGGGACTTCTCTGGTGGTCCAGAGGCTCAGCCTCTGCACTCCCAATGCAGGGGGCCTGGGTTCGATCCCTGGTCAGAGAACTAGATCTCACACGCTGCAACTAAAGACTCCGCTTGTTACAACTAAGACCTGGCACAGCCAAATAGAGAAATAAATATTAAAAAAAAAAAATGACATTGCTAACTTTGGAAATATTTTAAAATAGTAATCCCCACAGAGATTCAATTATAAGTGTCCCTTTGTGAAAGGGGATAACGATCACTCCATACCTTCACATGTCCAATTGTAAGGGGACAGCATTAGCTAGACAAAAATGGAATGAAGCAGAGAACATAAAACTATGTAGATTATAAATCTTGTCACCTGGACTGCAGATGGTGGCAGCCTGGCATGCAAGGTCATGTATCTCGGAGGGAAGATTTAGACCCACAGGTACTGTCATTGGAACGCCACTGGCCAACATGTGACACAGCTTCTGACACATCAGGAACAGGAACTGCCCAGTGTCGGTGTTGCAGTGATATTTAAACAAGTCCCTTTAGAAGAAAGCAAGCGTCAGAAGTTAGAACACTCACGTGGGAAACAGATGTGTTTGCCTTACTCAGACTAATATATAATCACTACCAACATGTACAATGTCTTTAAATGCTTTCACAGTACACAGTGAAAACTTGCTTGGGGTACTGTTGTAGTGCAAGATGACCTATACTCAATGGTTCAGTTATCTGAACCGTTCAGATACTTGGGGGGTCAGTTACTAGACTTCTACGCTCCCTCTTTCTGACTCAGGCAACCAAGACAGGCTCTTAGGGTGAGAAACCAAGAATCATTTCTGTGGAAGTGAAAGGGTCACCAGCCCTATGTATCTTTTTAAATTTTTTATTGCTTATTGAAAATTAGGCTTATAGCTTAAAAAAAATTGTTGATTATAGTTACTTTACAATGTCGTATTAGTTTCTGTTGTGCAGCAAAGTCAATCAACTATATGTATACATACATATATCCTCTTTATATATACATACATATACTCTTGTATATATATGAGAGTATATATACATACATATACTTTTCTCTTTTTTCTGATTTCCCTCCTGTTTAGGTCACCACAAAGCAGAGTTCCCTGGGCTATACAGTAGGTTCCCATTAGCTATCTATTTCACACATAGCATCAATAGTATATATGTGTCATCTCAATCTCCCAATTCACCCCCCTCCCCCATTCCCCTTGGTGTCCATATGTTTGTTCTCTACGTCTGTATCTCTAGTTTTGCTTTGTAAATAAGATCATCTATACCAATTTTTTCAGATTCCACATATATGTGTTAATATACGGTATTTGTATTTCTCTTTCTGACTTACCACCAGCCCTATCCTTATCATCAAAGAAATAAATGAAGTGGGTGTTCCTTTCTGATGAGCTGTGTGATCTGGGGACTAAGAACTCACCTGCATTTTCTCAGTGCAGCTTCCACGTTCCCATCGCTCAAGGCCCTCAAGGTCAGCTCGGCTTCCAGCTGTTGCCTGGACACCTGCAGGGTCAGCGCCTGTCGGTGCAGCTTGGACTCAGTGCTCAGCCTCTGCTCCTCAGTGGCCCGGGGCTCTGCTGGCCTCCAGGGTTTGTGTTTGGCCTGTGCAACTTGGTGAGCTTTAATGTGCTGCTCCCGGAGCTCTGCTACCAGGGAACTCTTGCTGTAATCTTCAAATGAAAGAAAGACCTCAAAGTTCTCCTGCAATAAGGCAAGCGAGACAAAGCCCCATGTCGGTTCAGTTCATCCATGGCTGAACATCACTGGTGTGTCATGAATCTCTTTTCTCCCTTGTAAATTAAGAATTTAAGTCTCTATATTTCAAAAGTAACTTATATAAAGGTTGGGACAGGGGAAAATATCACTTTAACGGAGGGTTTCCTAACTTCAGCACTGCTGAGTATATTTGGCTCAGCAATTCTGTTGTAATTCTAAACCTACAGTAATTCTCAGTAATTCTAAACCTAACCCTGAGCAGAAGGAGAAAGGGGTTAAGTATTAGGTTTGTGCAATTCCACCCTGGCGGCGTGAAGAAGCCAGCTTTGCTGTTTTCTGTAATAACTCCTGGTTGGCTTCTAACTCCAGAACTAGGATTTATTTTTCCAACCCAATAGAAAAAGTCCTCTTGAAGCCCAAGGAAGGGCACCAAGAGGCAGTGGCAGTGAGGGGGACTTTTTTATTTGACACCACACTTTGGAGCAGGGTTTCTCTATCTGCCAGATAATTGTTTCCTGCAGAGGCTGTCTGGGTACAAAAGGTTGTTTAGCAGCATCCTTGGCCTCTCCCCACTACACCTGGCACAAGGAATGCTCCACAAATAGTAGCATAACTAAACACGACTTTGCTTAGATCAAAACTGTTGCTTTAAAAGATCTGCAATTCTCAAATGTAAGAAGAATGTGGAGAAGTTAACTTATCCTGACTCCTGGGTGCTTTACATGAAGACATCTATTGTTTAAAACGGAAGGTCTCAAACTTTAGGGGTGCAGCACCTCTTTATACTCTTAAAAACTATTGAGGGGGGCTTCCCTGGTGGCTCAGTGCTCAAGAATTTGCCTGCCAGTGCAGGAGACAGGTTCGATCCCTGGTTCAGGAAGAACCCACAGGCCGAGGAGCAACTAGGCCCGGGAGCTGCAACTACTGATGTCTGCATGCCCAAGAGCCCAACAATAGAAGCCAGCACCATGAGCAGCCTGAGCACCACTAGAGCGCATCCCTCCTCTCTGAAACTAGAGGAAAGTCTGCACAGCAACCAAGACCCAGCATAACCAAAAACAAAACAGGGCCCTCCCCCAAATTTTAATGAGATATCTATCAATATTTACTGTATTGGAAATTAAACAGAAAAATTTTAAATACATGGGCATATAAAAATGCACATTCTATCAGTCTTTAGAGTGACAATGTTATCACAGCATGAAGCTTCTGAAAACCCCACTACCCTCATGAGAGAATATGGCTGGAAAGAAAAAAATCACTTCTTATTTTTGCTATAAATATAGTTTTAACCTCATGGACTCCCTGAGAGGGTCTCAGAGACCCTTGGGATTCCATGGGCTATTCTTTGAGAAACTGTGGTACAATAAATTGTGATAAGTTATTTCTTCTTCCCATACTTCGAGATAAAACAGTTGAGAGTTACATTTGCCAGTGTATTTACTTCAACCTTTCACAAAGAGATCCTTGTATGTACTCCATTTCCTACTTTTCTGTGAGCCCTGATAGCCTTTCTATTTACAAAGTCTTTTCACATTAGGAAAGACCTGGAGCCAAAATAAAGTTAATTTCAAATTTCACATCTGAAGACAGTTAATCCGTTCAAAGTAAACAGAAATTAATTTTCAAGAAAAAGCAAACTGCCTAGAATGAAACTATATAGAAAAAAAGTAGAGATCATGAAGTAGATAGTCATCTTTTGGACTGGTTTCTACATAAAATTTGCTCTCTTTCACAATATTTTGAAACGCTGTGGTTTCTCAGTTTCCTCCTCTATAAAGGAGAATGGTAATAGTAACCTCTGTGGGGAGCTACTGTGACAATTAGATAGCACATGAGAAGCCCCTGGAATCATGTATAGTACATGGTAAGAACTGAGTAAGTGATGGCTACTGTTAGCCATCATTCAGGGTCATTGGAATTAAATAATCTATACAGATACCTTAAATCAAAATGGTTTTTTAAAAAGGCATAAATGATTGATAGAATATAGTTTAAAAAGAGAGTTGTTATTTAGTCACAAAGTCGTGTCCAACTCTTTGCAACGCCATGGACTGCAGCACGCCAGGCCTCTCTCTCCTCCAATGTCTCCTGGAGTTTACTCAAGTTCATGTCCATTAAGTCAGTGATGTTATCTCATCCTCTGCTCTCTTCTCCTCTTGCTTTCAATTTTTCCCAGCATCAGGGTCTTTTCCAATGAGTCAGCTCTTCGTATCAGGTGGCCAAAGTAATGAAGCTTCAGCCTCAGCATCAGTCCTTCCATTGAATATTCAGGGTTAATTTTCTTTAGGATTGACTGGTCTGATCTCCTTGCAGTCCAAGGGACTATCAAGAGTCTTCTCTAGCATCACAATTCAAAAGCATCGATTCTTTGTCACTCAGCCTTCTTTATGGTCCAGCTCTCACATCTCTACACAACTACTGGAAAAACCATAGCTTTGACCACACAGAGCTTTGTCAGAAAAGTGATGTCTCTGCTTCTTAATACGTTGCCTAGGTTTCCAAGGAGCAACTGTCTTCTAATTTCATGGCCGCAGTCACCATCTGCAGTGATTTTGGAGCCCAAGAAAAGAAAATCTGTCACTGCTTCTGCTTTTCCCCTTTCTGTCTGACATGAAGTGATGGGACCGGATGCCATGACCTTAGTTTTTTAATGTGGAATTTTAAGCCAGCTTTTTCACTCTCCTCTTTCACCTTCATCAAGAGATTCTTTAGTTCCTCTTCGCTTATACACGGGTATTCGGGTCAAGAATCAACAGTTAGAATCTTACATGGAACAACTGACTAGTTCAAAAAAGAGAGAACATTTCTTAAAAAGTTAAAACAAGACAGAATTGCCATATGACTCAGCAATTCCTCTCCCAGGTATATACCCAAAGGAACTGAAGGCAGGAACTTAACAGATATTTGAACATCCATGTGCAATGCAGCATTATTCACAACAGCCCCAATGTGAAAACAAACTGAATGGCCATCAAGAAATAAATAAAAATGTGATAGAGCTGTACAGTGGAATATTATTCAGAGGAAGGAAGGAAGTGCTATACATCCTACAACATGAATGAACCTTGAAAACATTATGCTAAGCAAAAAATGTCAGACACAAAAGGACAAATATTGTATGATTCCACTTTTATGAAATTTCTAGAACAGGCAAATTCATAGAGATAAAAAGTTGATTAGAGGTTACCGGGCGCTGCAGGAAGAGAGGAATGGGGAGTTGTATTGCTGAACAGATGCAAAGTTTCTGCTTGAGGTGATAAAAAGCAGACACCGGTGATGGTTGTACAACACTGTGAGTGGAGTCAACACCACTGAATTGTGTTTTGAAAAATGGTTAAAATGGCCAATTTTACATTGTATGTACTTGACCATGATTTAAACAATCAGTAATGCAGTACATCGAAGAAGTTACTGAATTATACATACACTTCAAATGGATGAGATGTGTGGTATGTGAATTATATCGCATTAAAGCTGCTTCCAAAAAAAACAGACAGTGGTAAAGAATCTACCTGCCCAATGCAGGAGACACAGGTTCAATCCCTGGTTCGGGATTGAAGTGGCAGAGCAACTAATCCTGGGCACCACAACTATTGAGCCTATGATTTATAGTCCAGGAACCACAACTATTGAACCTTTGCACCACAATTACTGAAGAGAGAGTTGGGCTGTGAAGAAGGCTGAGCGCTGAAGAACTGATGCTTTTGAACTGTGGTGTTGGAGAAGACTCTTGAGAGTCCCTTGGAATGCAAGGAGATCCAACCAGTCCATTCTGAAGGAGATCAGCCCTGGGTGTTCTTTGGAAGGAATCATGCTAAAGCTGAAACTCCAGTACTTTGGCCACCTCATGCGAAGGGTTGACTCATTGGAAAAGACTCTGATGCTGGGAGGGATTGGGGGCAAGAGGAGAAGGGGACGACAGAGGATGAGATGGCTGGATGGCATCACTGACTTGATGGACGTGAGTCTCACTGAACTCCGGGAGTTGGTGATGGACAGGGAGGCCTGGCATGCTGGGATTCATGGGGTTGCAAAGAGTCGGACACGACTGAACGACTGATTTGATCTGATGTGCTGCTATCAAGAGAAGCCACCACAGTGAGAAGCCTGAGCACTGCAACTGGAAAGTAGAGAAAAATCCTGCACAGCAAAGAAGACTCAGCATAGCCAAAAGTAAATGAATAAATAAAATTACTTTTTTTAAAAAGAGAAAAGGAAAACCAGTATATCTAAAGTTCCTGAAGGCTACTGCAGAAAATCTTAAGGAGGAACTGATCATTTATGCCAAATGCACTGATTAGCCAGGTAATAATGTTCAACATGGCTTAACTTACCTGTAAGCTAGCAACAGTTTTAAACTGTTTCAAGGTTTCTTCCCATTCATCTTTCTTCTGCAGATTATCTGTAATTCAATTTTTAAAAGTTATAGAAGACATCCAAATTCTGATATTATCAGAATTTTTAAAAGCTAAAATTTTAATTCACTTTGGTTTTCTCAAATCTTCAGTAGTTCTTTTCAGATTCTGATAGAAGACAATTTAAGTAAGCACAAAAAGAAATCTAGGGAGGGAGGTTCAAGAGGGAGGGGACATAAGTAAACCTATGGCTGATTCATGGTGACGTATGGCAGAAACCATACAACATTGTAAAGCAATTGTGCTCCAATTAAAAAAAAAGAAATCTAAGTATTCTCTTTGAAAGTAGAAAAAAGAAGTTTTTTGGTTACATGAGAAATGGCAATTTTTCTGAAATAAAGTCTAGATTTTTTCCCTCCAAGAAAGTTACTTTGGTAATTATTTGTCTGTTCTAGCTTTTCTTGTTGGAAATAGTACATTTATTTTTTCAAAAATTTTGGCCACACCTCAAGGCGGGACCTTAGTTCCCTGACCGGGGATCAAACTCGGGCCCTCTCTCCACGGAAGGTGGAGTCTTAACCACTGGATTGCTGGGAAAGTCCCTTGCTAACTGTTTTAAGTTCAAGGTTAAATGGTTTTTTCCTCAGCCATAATCAAATGATAAGTGAGCAATATGAGTGAACAGTGCAAGGCACCAGAGAAATCTAGCCTGGCGTTAAACAGTCACTGAAGTATACACAAATGATGAGCTACTCTTAGATAATTCTGCTCTTACACTGCTAATCAAAAGAATAAGGCAAGGAAGGCTTTTCCTGAAGAAAAATGTGTGGGATCAAACAAGACAACCAGGGGATTTCATTGGTGGTCCAGTGGCTAAGATTCCACACTCCCAATGCAGGAAGCATGGGTTCAGTCCCTAGTCAGGAAACTAGATCCCACATGCTGCAAAAAGAGCTGGCGCAGTCAAATTAATAAATATTACAAACATGAAAACATACAGTCTGAGCCAAACAAACAAAAAGACATGACCAGAGCCTGTGCACCAGTATGGCAGATGTCACTGATACCTGCTCCTGAAAAGGATCGGTTTTAGAACTATACCAAAGTGAGGGAATAGAAATGGAAATACCTTTCTGACTGTTGCAAAGTATTTTAAGAATGTCTACTGATGTTTTCGCTACAGACAGTCTCCAGGCCTTGTCCTAAAAAGAGAAATGCAAAATGAAGTCCATTTCTTATATCTGCCATTGTATAGGTAGTGCATATATAAACAAATACATAAAAAGCACAGAATCAGAATAAATAATAGAAATGGCTGAACAATTGAGAGGTCTGTGTTATAGGGAGTTGGGCACTCAAGGAAAGGATGATATACGAATACTATATAAGCTAAATATGAAAAATACCAAACGGACTCTCTCATGTATGATTTAGGGATATCACAGAATATGTAAATCTCCCATATCACCTTTCAGTTACACTATAATTAACAAGCATTTGGATTTTGTTTAATAGCTTATACTTATTTGAGAAAACATTGGGATAAAGCTCTCTGGAAAAGTTAAAAAGAACTGAACTTGTTTAGTATAGAAATCAGAAGTCTAAGAAATAATAATTATTCTCAAGACCAAAAAAGAAAAAAAAACTTTCTTTTTTTAAGATAAGAAAAACCAACGAGGGAAAAGCTTTAATTTAAAGAGATGATGTATGTAAAAGGCTTAGTCAGGGTCGGGTTCATATGAAGTACTCAAACATTTTGATCATGGGTTGCAGTTGAAGCTGGTAATTGAGAAGACAGAGTTTTATGTGAGGCACTGCCACTTTCCAAATACTCTTGGGAAAGCCACTAATTTTAAAATTTTAGTTTCTAAACTCAATCAGTAAGGAGCTAACAACAGGGCCTCCTTCACAACGATGTTCACTGCTTTTCTGTGAACAGTAAGAGGATAATAAATTTTAGGTGTTTTAAAAAATCATTTCCCTAAAGGTAAAAGAATGACTGCAGTGGAGACTTCTCTGGTGGTCTATGCTCCCAATGCAGGGGGCTTGGGTTTGACCCCTGGTCGGGGAACTAAATCCCACATGCAGCAACTAAGACCAGGAGCAGCCTCCACCTCTTAAAAAAAAAAAAAAAAAGGCTGCAATGGGAAAAAAAGAAAAAAATTGAAGGGAAGTGAATCACTGAGAATGACTGGGAAGTAAGTATCTCCAAAGGTTTAAAAAACTCAACTCCCCTGGATAAATTAGGTTTTAGGTTCCTTATCTGTCTATCCTGAATTGGCTTTCTGGTAACTGCTAAGTTTCAAGATTCTGTTCTCAGATTAGATATACATTGTTTCTGCGGCTGATGTTACTTGAGAGTAATGATTATGCCCCATGCAATGTAAAACATTGTTTACACTTTAAGGCATTAGGGAAAACTCTATGTCCAACAGGTGCTTCAATTATTCCTTCTGATCTGCAGATCCTAGATTACTCAGTGTGGGCCCAGAGGCACTGCTCCAAGGCAGCCATATTTGTTTTTATTTCTATATGATAAATTTTTGACATAGTAAACAGGAATTTTCATATTAGGCCACTGTAGCAGTGAGAAGGACAAATACTCTTATCTGTGAGTCTGTCTTTTCTATCCTATTGATAAATAGCCATAAAAACTGGATTTATCTTCATTTTATTTAGTCAAAATCTCACCTCATTAGAAGTATCTGGTTCTTCCTGTAAAGCCAGTCGTGCCCATATGATTACTCTTTCTGCAGTTTTCTTAGCTTCAGCAAGAGGCAAAGACCTCAACAGAAGGACACAATCTTCACCCTACAGTCAGAGTTTGAAAGGAAGAAAAAAACAGCTGGTACTGGCAAGGAATGATTTGGATTTACCTCCTAACTTTATTACTTAAAGATGAAATGATATCATTTTGAAAAACAGATTATGATTCCATGGTTTAAAAATCTGAAAATTGTTTCATATGACAGAAAACAAAAAAATTAAAATACTACCCTTTGTAATTCTTGGGTATGCCTAATAGTTTAGGAACTAAAAAGCCTCTTGATGAAAGTGGAGAGTGAAAAAGTTGGCTTAAAGCTCAACATTCAGAAAACTAAGGTCATGGCAACTGGTCCCATTACTTCATGGGAAATAGATGGGGAAACAGTGGAAACAGTGGCAGGCTTTATTTTTTTGGGCTCCAAAATCACTGCAGATGGTGACTGCAGCCATGAAATTAAAAGACGCTTACTCCTTGGAAGGAAAGTTATGACCAACCTAGATAGCATATTCAAAAGCAGAGACATTACTTTGCCAACAAAGGTCCGTCTAGTCAAGGCTATGGTTTTTCCTGTGGTCATTATGGATGTGAGAGTTGGACTGTGAAGAAGGCTGAGCGCCAAAGAATTGATGCTTTTGAACTGTGGTGTTGGAGAAGACTCTTGAGAGTCCCTTGGACTGCAAGGAGATCCAAGCAGTCCATTCTGAAGGAGATCAGCCCTGGGATTTCTTTGGAAGGAATGATGCTAAAGCTGAAACTCCAGTACTTTGGCCACCTCATGGGAAGAGTTGATTCATTGGAAAAGACTCTGATGCTGGGAGGGATTGGGGGCAGGAGGAGAAGGGGACGACAGAGGATGAGATGGCTGGATGGCATCACTGACTCGATGGACGTGAGTCTGAGTGAACTCCGGGAGTTGGTGATGGACAGGGAGGCCTGGCGTGCTGCGATTCATGGGGTCGCAAAGAGTCGGACACGACTGAGCGACTGAACTGAACTGAACTGAATAGTTTTAGAATTATATAAAGACACTTAAAAATACAAAAATAAACCCACATCCTATTCTGGGAACAAAGGGTCCTATAGCATATATAAAACATGAGCTAAATTTTGTTAACTACCAAAGACTATGAAAGCTCTTTGCTTCTGCTGCTGCTGCTGCTGCTAAGTCGCTTCAGTTGTGTCCTACTCTGTGCGACCCCATAGACGGGAGCCCACCAGGCTCCCCCATCTTGGGATTCTCCAGGCAAGAACACTGGAGTGGGTTGCCATTGCCTTCTCCAATGCTTGAAAGTGAAAAGTGAAAGTGAAGTCGCTGGGTCATGTCTGACTCTTCATGACCCCATGGACTGCAGCCTACCAGGCTCCTCCATCCATGGGATGTTCCAGGCAAGAGTACTGGAGTGGGGTGCCATTGCCTTCTCCCATGAAAGCTCTTTAGGTACTCACAAAATACTTTAAAAGAAAAAAAACTATAGATAGAGGCCAATCTAATGCCTAATGTTGGTATAACTTTGCTTTAATGCTTGTCTATTTGTATAATTTGATAGTTAAATCTTTAAAAACTCAAAACAAAGAAACCATATATGGATAAAAGTAAGAATAATATAAAACTTTCACACCTGTTCTCTATCAATCAGGTCAATAATCCTTAGACTGTAGATTTCATCTTTAGGCAACATATATGCTTCAGCCACCTTCAAAGCATCTTCTAAAGCAGATGGGACATCTTGTTTGAGAATGTATCTGACCACCCTCTGAAATAGATATAATTCATATTTCTTTGTTATGAAATCTCACAGAGAACCCAGAAATCATGTTTATGTAATTAAAACAATGAGGCAAAAGCTAAACTGTATGAAGAATTAAAACACAATTTGTATTCTGAATTTAATGACAATCCTTTCACTTTTTTTTGGTTCCCCTTAGCTTTGAGATTTAATTGATAAGTAAAAATTATATATATTTAAAGTACACAAATTATGATGTAATCTGCTTCTTTAGCTCCTTAATTATCTGTTGTCTTTACTGTTTTAATAACCAAACACTCTGTTAACATCTTATCTAACAAAAGGAAAGTAGTGAAGAACCTAGGTATATGAATCTTTAAGAATGTAAAACCCGGTCACATTTCCCGTGGTGTTCTAGAAGTGGAACAAAGGTGTTAAAAGATTCTTCAATTATTGGTCTTACCATTATTTCCTTGTTTAAGAGATTCACCTCCCTTATTCCATAGCCTCGTAAAAGTTTTTTCATCTCCATTAGTTTGTAACTTTCCTGTAACAGCTTGACCCTAAAAGTAAATTTATTGATATTAACATGGACTGTCTCTGTTATGAAATACTAAGAGACACAGTAAAGGACAGAAAAAAATGTTAATTTCAACTCAAAACATAGTTTATCCCACACCAAAAAAGTAGATCAGGAGACTGTAGTCTTACTTGGGATGGTCCATCTCCAGGTGCTGTTTCACCAGCTGCTCCACAGCTGCACTCCAGGGGACCACTGCGGCATACATTATCTTGAGCACAGCATCAAATATGAGCTACAAAGACACACACGCACCAACAGTGACTAGCCCTCGGATTTACGTTTCATGCTAATTAACGATGCTGCCCAATCTACAGCAAGGGCCCTGCATCTGCTGTATGGAAACTTGAGAATACTTCATCTTCTGACAGCAAAACCATGTATTTCTTCCAAAATTCACACATATTAAGTCATTATTTTCTACAGTCTCTGTGTTTAAAAAGGTTTTTTATGATTTTATTCACATTTTACAATAATGACTAAAAACAGTGTGAAGTCAAAATAAAGGCATATGATAAAAATATTAAAAACTGTATGTTTGTAAGACCATAGAAATGCTGGAAATACATGCATTCAAATATCCACGTGGTATTTCTGCAGGTGGGAATGAGAAGACTTTTCACTTTTTATTTTCACGAGAAAAAAGAATCATGGGTGATTGTGATTTTATTTTCTTTTTATTATTTTTTTCATATTATATAAATTCTTTCTAACAAATATGTATTGCTTTTTCTTGGTTTTGCTTTTTAATATTTATTTTTTTCAAACTTTAAGCTTTTGTTCTGTACTGGGGAATATAGCCAACTAACAATGTTGTGGCAGTTTCAGGTGAACAGCGAAAAATATCTGCTGCTTTTGTGACCAGAAAAAAGAAACTTTTAAGAAAGGATGCAATGCTCAAAAAAAACCCTATATGATCACTATTCACTTACATCTGTGTCAGATAAACATCCTATTACTGCCATGGCTTTTGCTTCCCAGGCTGTATCAAAGAGTGAGGTGAACTTTGAGCTACATCTCTTCAGTAAATCCTAAAATGAGACAAACATTTTGTTTAAATTTAAAACTCACTAGAAAACAAAGAAACAAAACCAACCCACACACACATAAATAAATACAGATAAACAGCTTTTATGGATATTTAAAAAACCAAAAACTTGTACTTAGCTATGAATGATGAACTACGGTCAACAGTGCAAAATTGCCAAAACCTTGGTCTTCACTTTTACATGGCGCAGAAAACTTTGTTCACACTTCTGTTATTTCACAACAGCCATTTGCAGAAAGTCCTAATATTATCCCATTGTGTCGAGGTTACCAGCCAATGAGTAGCAGAGTTAACTCACATTCTTAACAACAATATGCTGCACAAATCCTAATGTTAAGTATCCACATTCCTCAAAGAGTTAAACATTCAATACAACGACACACTGCACGGATCCAGGAAAAAAGAAGTTACCTCTATGTACAAAAGCAGAAGTTCCTCCTCCTGTAAGTCATGTTCATGCATGTAAACTCTTATGAATTTCTGGAAGATGGAAGGAATAAGCTCGGGGGCCAGCACTTTATCAAACATTCGGAATACAATGGTGGTTGTATCCTCCTGGATATCAAAATAAAGATGGCATAAATGCAAACTCTAGTCATGTTGACTGTGGTAAAATAATTCTGATAAATCTAGACTTTTACCTACCTTCTCAAAATCAGAGAGGGCTAATTTGCAGTTGTATTTCCTATGCAGTGTGATTAACTCTCGAAGGTTATTTACCAAAGTCCTTAACTGACATACTTCCTCCATGTTTTGATTATCCTTGTAAAACAAAAATGTTGAAGTTGTTACGGATATGAAATAAAAGTATGAGGGAAAGACAAATAACTTATGCCTTTAAATTTTGTATAAGTCTAACTAAAATTAACTAGTACAAATTAACAGATCAGAATCCAATAGAAATCTGAAATTTTTCTTTCTTAAAAAAAAATAGAAAAAACTATTAATACAGTGTAATATTTTTTCAGAACCCCAAATATACTTAGGTACACAAACATCATTTAGATGGTCCTCAATGTTCTGATCATATAGATGTAAAGCTATAGATTAAAACCAGATATAAAGCTATGACATTTCCTAAAGCTATATACAAGAAACAGAATTTTCAATTGATAAAAGGCAATTAGGGAAAAGAAAAAGAGGAAAAGCTCTCTTGTGGAAAAAACATATAATGATCAATATACTTTATAGATTATAACATAAAGATTATATGATATCAATATACTGCTTGCAACCTACAGAAAAAATTTTTATTTTATTCTTAATAGTATATGCTATGCTAAGTCGCTTCAGTCGTGTCCAACTGTGCAACCCCATAGACGGCAGCCCACCAGGCTCCCCCGTCCCTGGGATTCTCCAGGCAAGAACACTGGAGTGGGTTGCCATTTCCTTCTCCAAAAAAACTAATCCTAATGCATTATTAAGTTTTGCCCTTTTAAAGGACTATGAAATGCTACTAATGCATAAAATCCCAATTAGACTACTTAGGAGTATGTTTATATATTGTTTCCCTTTGGTTCAATAAAGAAAAACAATGCATTAGAACAGGTTGAAGTTGTGACAGAAACATTAGGATTTTCCTTTTTGTGGATTGTAAATGTACACAACAAAAGAACACACAGAAAGAAAATGTAATAGGCACATATGTCTAACTACAGAGATAAACTTTTTAATATAAATTAAATACTTTTGAACTGGGCTTCCCTGGAGGCTCAGATGGTAAAGAATCAAATGTTTTATTACTAAAAATTTCTTTTTTGTATCATACCAAGGAACTCCAACTCCAAGAGGATGCCAATCCCAACTCATTTTCTGCTGTAAAAAATACCTCTGCCAGTTGAAGCCCATTTTCTGGCCAGTTTGCCTTTAAAAAAATATTAGAGACCATTAAAAATAATGTTTTTATTTTCAAAACAAAATGGGGAGTACTTGAAATGTCTCTTTACTACTAAGTATACTGGTATTACCTTATCAGTTAATTCAAGGTTCCTGGCTGCTTGCTCCAACCATTTTGCAAGAATTTTCTGAAATAGATACATCATATAAAGTACAAATAGATAATCACTGAAATAATTTAAAACCTCCATGATAATCTTTCAAAAGAGATACTAAAATGAACTACCTGGTGTTAGCATGACTTAATCTTTAACCATATAAAGTAAAAAATAAAATTGAATCATCCAGAGTGGAAACACTGACAGCAACTTACCTGTCCTTCAGGTACAGTCTTTCTCACAAATGGGATCACATCATTTTTAAGCCATGGACAAAGCTTTTGCAGAGAGATTGGTGTAGAAATTGAGTTGAGCAAGTTCTCAAGCATTTTCACATCAAATCTGCTTTCAAAGTTTGCCTAAATCATAGAGTGAGAAACTAAGATTTATCTGATAAATTTAAACTGAGAGCCTCCCAAGAGGGAAAGACTTATTAGGAAGTCATCTCAAGAAATATTTTACTGATTTAATTGACCCTTAAAGCAAATGATTCATGTTGGTAGCCAAATTCCATGAAACCTCACGGCAGTGAGTACGAGTTAATAAATCGAGGCAGAGGAACTGGCAGAGATGCCTTTCTAAGGAAAACTTAACTGAAGGTGACAGCATAAGCCCTAACAAGCATGTGTCTTTAACAGCCTCACACCCAGATCCTGCTCTTCAGACCTAATATCCTATATCATTATTCAGGTGATTTAGAGCAGCAACTGTAACAGGCAACCCTTTACCACTATCTGAGCTGCAATATGACTACCTTCCCCACCATTAACAAAGAAGGTGTGAATAAACTGTGGCAATAAACTGTTTAATAGAATGTTACCTCTTGAGCTAAGTTTAGGACCCAACTAGACTCTGAGTAATGAGACAACGTAAGTTCCTATTTTATCATCATATTTCCTCTGAGTTAATATCATCAGAGAACGGTTTTCTCTATTTTATCAAACAGTCTGAAAACGCCTCATTGCCCAGTCATTCCTCCCACCTCATTTGTTTCCAACACTGATTCAATAACATCTCTAGGGAACTATAAAGCCATTCAGAAAAAAATGCAAAAGAAATTACCCGATGTCTCAGCCAGAGGTACTGTGCACAAACAAGGTTTCCTTCTCTTAGCTGTAAAAAAATATCCTTAAGGTCATCTTCATTATTCAGAAATTCAATCCAAGAACTACCACTGCAAAGTCAAAAAGAGGAAAGAAGCTAATAGTTTAAAAATATATATTAAAGTTATACAAGTGGATATCATTATGCATTTTAACTAGTTTTTTTCCTCAGAGTTAAAAAAAAATACCAAAGATTATACAATTAGTCTCCTTCTTATCCAGACCTATAGAATTCCTGTATTTCCCTCCCCAGAAGGCACAGCTCTTCTTATAGACCCTTTCTGAAATAATCACTACATATTCAAGCAACCATTTTAAATTTTAAATGAATGATTTCAATGAATTTTTAATATATACTGTTTATACTTGAAAAAATTCATTTAATATTATTTTGGCACTTGTACCAAATGAGCAAATATAGTTATTATTCTTTTTAAGGACTACATATGATTCCATGGCATGGATTTACTATAATCTAACTAGACCCCCCACAGGTGAACCTTAGGGTTATTTCCAGTCTTTTGCTATAATCAATAATGCTGTAGTGACTACCCAGTCTTAATTAAAGCTCAGAAATACAAGATGAATACTTCCTTAAAATGACAAAAAGACAATACTCTACAAGCCTGTGTCATGATTAAATAAGACAAAATAAGCATTTTCACTAACATCAGGACTAACAGAAGGATGTCTGTTTACCACCATTATTTAATAATGTCCTACAAGTATCAGTCAATGAAACTGGGCAAGAAATGAAAAAATGAAGCAAAATTATCATTATTTGCATATATAATAATATACTTGGAAAAAGCAAGATTAACTGAAATATTACTATAAGCAAAAAAAAAAAAGGAGTTCAATAAGGTAACTGATTTAAAAGTAATTTTAAAAAAACAATAGCTTCTATATTCTTTTGAGAATATGATACAGTTCCATTTATAATAGTAGGAAGAAAGAACAAAATTCACATAAAGTATACAAAATCTACATGAAGACAACTGAGTAGCTACCACTCAGGAATATAAGAAAAGAATAGAATGAGTAGGAAGACATGTGCGTGTGGGCTCAGTTGCTAAGCTGTGTCCGACTCTTGTGATCCCATGGACTGCAGCCCACCAGGCTCCTCTCTCCATGGGATTACCCAGGCAAGAATACTGGAGTGGGTTGCCATTTCCTCCTCCAAGGAAGACACATACTGTCGTTAAATATCAAGATTTGATATTGCAGATAGTGGTTCTCCCCAAATTGATCTTAGGTTCAGCACATTCCCATTTAAAAAATAATAAAAAATCCAACAAAAATAAGATTTTTAAAAAACTGAATAAGCTGATTCTGACTCTTTCATACAGAAAAGAGTAATCCCCCAAATTCTGGAAAATAAGCATAATGAGACTAGTCTATCAGTTAATAGGACACTTTAAAGCTACATTAATTAAAACTATTGGATACTGGTGAATGAATAGAGATGAGATCAAGTGAACACAATTATATTCCAGAAACTTAAACACACATGAGAATTTTAATATGTAATTAAGGTAACATTTTCAGTTAGCACTGAAAAGGTGGAATGTTTAATGATAGTACTGGAATAACTGAAGAGCCACAAGGAAAAAAATAAAGCTTCCTTCATTGTTAGTTTATCACGATAAATAAACTTATGTTTGAAGTAGCTATACTGCATATTTATAAATGCTTTCTTGGTGCACGTTAGTATATCTAATAGAATTAATTTCCAGAAATGAATTGCTAAGGCCAAAGGTACGTGCCTTTAAATCTGCCTTCCAAACGTTTCAAACCCAATGGATGATGTCAGTTCAGTCGCTCAGTCACGTCTGACTCTTTGCAACCCCATGGACTGTAGCACGCCAGGCTTCCCTATCCATCACCAACTCCCATAGCTTGCTCAAACTCATGTCCGTCGAGTCAGTGATGCCATCCAACCGTCTCATCTTCTGCCATCTTCCTTCTCCTCCTGCCTTCAGTCTTTCCCAGCAACAGGGTCTTTTTCAATGAGTCAGTTCTTCACATTAGATGGCCAAAGTACTGGAGTTTCAGCTTCAGCATCAGTCTTTCCAGTGAATACTCAGGACTGATTTCCTTTAGGATTGACTGGTTTGATCTCCCTGCAGCCCAAGGGACTCTCAAGAGTCTTCAACAACAACACAATTCAAAAGCATCAATTCTTCGGCACTCAGCTTTCTTTATAGTCTAGCTCTCACATCTATACATGACTACTGGAAAAACCTTAGCTTTAATTGGACGGACCTTTGTCAGAAAAGTAATGTCTCTGCTTTTTAATATGCTGTCTAGGTTGGTCATAGCTTTTCTTCCAAGGAGCAAGCGTCTTTTAATTTCATGGCTACAGTGATTTTGGAGCTCCCAAAAAATAGTCTCTGTTACCATTGTTTCCCCATCTATTTTCCATGAAGTGATGGGACCGGATGCCATGATCTTAGTTTTATCAATGTTGAGTTTTAGGCCAATTTTTTCACTCAACTCTTTCACTTTCATCAAGAGGCTCTTCAGTTCTTCTTCACTTTCTGCCATAAGAGTGGTGTCATCTGCACATCTGAGGTTATTGATGTTTCTCCCAGCAATCTTGATTCCAGCTTGTGCTTCATCCAGCCCAGCATTTCACATGATGTACTCTGCACATAAGTTAAATAAGCAGGGTAACAATATACAGCCTTGAGGACGCCTTTCCCAATTTGAAACCAGTCTGTTGTTCCATGTCTGGTTCTAACTGTTGCTTCTTGACCTGCATACGGATTTCTCAGGAGGCAGGTAAGGTGGTCTGCCTTACCTGGATGAGGTAGGAAGTGCCTAAAGTTTAGCAGGGAGGATAACATTTTCCATCATTCACTCCCTAGAAACACAAATTCATACAAAGCATTGCTGTATCTTTTATGACAGTCCAAATGTACACACCTGAATTTTTCTGGTCCAAATGCTCCATAAAAAGTAGTCAATTTTGCATGAGCCCTTAGTACCTAAAAATAAACCCAACAGTCTGAATATTGTGTGCAGTAACATTAAAATAAAAAACACCCAAAATTAGGCATTGTTTTAGAAATCTTGTGCATATTTTCCTTTTATCCTGCATTACAGGTCAATACCCCTAAATATGACTGCCTTTATTTAACACAAAACATAAAACTTGGACTGATGGAAACATTTCCAGTCACAGTCATTGCAATAAAACTGCAAAGAGGAAGGTATTTGTATATGAACTGTGCCTTTAAATCTGCCTTCCAAATGTTTCAATCCCAATGGATGATGTAGGAAGTGCCTAAAGCTTAGCAGGGAAAGTGTCTTTCAAAATCAATTAGTTTTCCCACTGATTTATAAATATGACCTTCTGGTAAAACCTAGCTGGATTATACTAAACATTTACTTTAAGATAAGAGTTAAAAATTATATAGATGGTCCCTGACATGCAATGGTTCAACTTAAGATTTTTTGACTTTATGATGGTGGAAAACCAATATGCATTCAATAGAAACCACACTTCAAATTTGGATCTCTTCCTGTGTTAATGACAATATACAAGACAATACTTTCTTATGCTGGGAAGAATTAAGAAGCTGTAGCTCCCCTTCAGCCTCATAATCCCAAACAACTGATACCCTTTCAACCATTTTGTGTTTTCACTTTCAGTACAGTATTCAATAAATTACATGAGCTATTTGACACTTTATTACAAAGTAGGCCTTAAGTCAGATGATTTTGCTCAACTCTAGCTAATGTAAGTCTCTGAGCACATTTAACGTAGGCGAAGCCAAACTACGATGTTCAGTTGGTTGGGTGTATTATACGTACTTTTCTTTATTTGCATGCGGCATGCAGGATCTTAGTTCCCCGAGCAGGGATGGAAGCTGTGCCCCCTGCATTGGGAGCACGGAGTCTTAACCACTGGACTGCCAGGAAAGTCCCTTAAATGTATTTTTCACTTATAATATTTTCAGCTTAATGATGGGTTGGTCAGGACATAACCCCATCATAAGTCTAAGAAGATCTGTATGTACATGTACACACACATATATTTTTTGACACCATCGTAACTATCATAATTTATAATTATTTGAGGTAGCAATCACTAAAAAAATACCTAAGAGGAAATATTTCATTTGATTTCAAAATAACCCTTAAGTACTATTATTAATCCCATTTTGCAATAAGGAAAAATGTATTAAAGTAACTTGCTCTTGAAAAAGTACAGACCTATCTTGAATTCAAAAGCATATTCTATTAGTACATTCATCCCCAAATTAACCTATAAATCTAATGCAATTACCTCTTTTAAGCCATCAGAATAGACAAGAACAGTTTTATCTTCTTTCTTCAAAAGCTAAGATGAATAAGAAACATAGTTAGAATATTGGCTATGTCAGGTTCTCCATTCTGTGAATTAAAGTAAAAAAATCATTTTTAAAAATTAAATTGCACTGAACTGAGATGAATAAAGAAATTATATATCTTAAAAATAATGCATTGCATGAAAACAGCTCACATTTTGCCCATATTACACCTTGATTTTAAGGAATTTAACTAGCAACAGTATTCAGTCAAAGATCAGTGAGAAGAACAATCTATAGCAAAAAATGGCATCACTTGGAAAAAATATGTATATTAAAAATGCACTTTAAAAACTGATATAAAAACAATTCAGCTTTCTGGAAATTATTTATTTTGTATAAGACAAACTAACATGAACAAACATTAGAAAAACTTACCCTGGTTTTGGCATAATTTAGCATTTCATGGGTGGTTTCATAGGTTATCCACTGAGCCTCCAAGCAGTAATTCATCACAAACTCATCATCCTGTTGCATGAATGCCAGACATGGTAAGGCAACACAATGCAGATCAGTCCATCAATCTGAATATTCCAGTATACAACAGGGAAAACATACCTGGATTTTATGTAGATTTTCCTTGGCTTCATTTACAAGTTTTTGCCATTTAGTCTGCTCACTGGTGTCCAGAGAACTCAAAGCTAGTTTCTCCAATATATCATTTGATTTTACTTTGTAAACAAGCTGTAATATAAACATGCCACATCAAGAAGTCTGAAGCAAAATAACACTTGTTGATGAAACCTTATGCTGTATACTAAAAAAAGAAAAAAGTGAGTATTCATGCAGTTCAAGAATAAGCATTGCGACTTTCCTGGTGGTCCAGTGGGTAAGACTCCGTGCTCCTAATGCAGGGGGCCTGGGTTCAATCCCTGGTCAGGGAACTAGATTCCACATACTGCAACTAAAGATCCCAAATGCCAAAACTAAGACCTGGTATAGCCAAGTAAATAAATAAAAATAAATATTAAAAAAAAAAAAAAAGCATTAAAGAAGGTAACACTTAGATAACTGAAAGGTAATCCAGATTGCAAAGTTACATAAATCATTTCTACTGAGTCCTCACTAGATGTGACCAGTAGTGTACTAAGAGCTTTATGTGAATTATCTCAGTGAATTCTCATAAAAACCTAAGTAAGCATTTGAACCTCATCATAATCCTATGGGTAAATACTAAGATCCCTATTGTATGGCTGAGAAAACTTAACTTGGGACTTCCCAAGTGCTCCGGTGGTTAAGAATTCACCTTCCAATGCAGGGGACTCAAGTTCAATGCCTGGTCAGGGAACTAAGATCCCTATGCCATGAGGCAACTAAGCCTTCACGGCACAACTAGAGAAGCCCATGAGCCACAGCTACTGAGCCTGCACACTCCAGAGCCTGTGCTCTACAAGCAGCCCCCATGTGCTGCAACTAGAGAAAACCAGCATGCTGCAGTGAAGACCCAGCACACCCAAAAGTAAATAAACAAACAGAACAAAAATTTCAAAACCCCTTCCAAAAAGCCTGAAACTCAAGAGAAGGTCTGAAATTATGCTGTCCAGAAGTTAATTGAGGGACTTCCCTGGTGATCTAGTGGCTAAGATTCGGTGCTGACAATGAAGGGGGCCGAGGTTTGATCCTGATCAAAGATCTAGATCCCAGATGCCACAACTAAGACTTCGCACACTGCAACCAAAGATCCCACATACTGCAACTAAAGACTGAAGACCCCGTGTGCTGCAACTACGATCCAGCACAGCCAAATTAATTAATTAAAAAAAATTTTTTTAATAAATGGAGCTCGTTTTTAGAAGATGACCACACAATTATGTTTCATGTCTAGTTTTCCATCAAAGGTTCTTTAGCTGCTAGATACAACTTGAATATAGACAAAGCCAAATTTTCAGGTTTCTTTTTTCTTTTAATTTTATTTAATTATCTTTTAGCCATGTGGCATGTGGTATCTGTTTCCCGACCAGGGATCAAACTAGAGCCTCCTGCTTTGAAAGCATGGAGTCTTAATCACTGGACTGCCAGGGAAGTACTTCAGGTTCCTTTCTTATAAACAAAATACCAATTTTAACGTGGGCTTTCTGGTTCCGAAAACTAAAAATGATATGTATACATGATGTACATATGAACACATGTACACCCATTTTTTTTATTAAAAGAGAAAAATAAAATAAAAAAGATATAAAAGAGTAGTTTCTCTAGTTCTGTGTCTCCAGTACCTGAAAACACCTTTCACTGGTTTTGATTTTTTGCTCTATTTACCTTTTTAAAAATTAGAAACTCTCAGATGTTTAACAAGATAATAATATAACAAATATTTGTATATCTATCACTCAAATAAAAAAAAATAAAGCACATTACTTGCAGGGTTAATAGTCAGCCGCCTGTTGCTCTGGCTAAGCCATGAGAAAATAGCCATGGGAAAAGAATAAAAGCAAAATATAGCAATACAGCATCACCCAAATAAAAGTACATCGGGTTGATCAGTTGGGGTTGTCACACCCTGCTAAGCTAAGGAAAAACATAGTGTGGACCTTGGAGTGCCGGGTCAGCGCAAGCTCAGAACACTGCTTGTACACACACTAAGATGTTTTCCCAAGGCATATTCAGGTCTATGACCTCCAGCTAGGTGATAGCCCTTGCACAAGAAAATAACAAAGATAGTTTAAAGTAATCAATAAAATGGGAGACATGACCAGGGACACAGAAGGCGGACTTCATGGTAACATAAAATACTTTCTGCTTGCCAAAACACTAAATAAAAGTGATGTGGCTCCAAGGAACAGGGCTCTTGACCCAAGAGGTCTTCAGTCTCCCAGTCCCATCTTTAAGACTTTAATTCTGTCTCTAGTTTCTTTTTCCCAAACTGTGCATTGACCACTTTCGATTCCCTACCTGCTGTGCTGGCCGCAGCAATTACTAATATAGTTTAAGATCCCATTCTCTTCTTCCAAACATGTCATCCTCCTTCCCTGAACTAGAAGTATCTGTTATCTTAATTTTGGTGCTTTTTATCCCATTAACTTACTTACTTCTTTACTCATATACACTTTTAAACAATAAATGGAATTAATTCTTTTGTGTGTTTTAAAATGCTATATTTAAAAACGTTTTAATTATTGGAGTATAGGTGATTAACAATGTGATAATTTCAGGTGTACAGCAAAATGATTCAGTTATACATATGCACTGCATCTACTCTTTTTCAAGTTCTTTTCCCATTTAGGTTGTTATGTAATATAAAAGGCTACATTTTTCCATTCCCTTTTTTAAAATTTGATTACGCCAGGTCTTTGTGGCACACGGGATCTTTAGCTACAGCACACAAGCTCTCAGTTGCAGCACGTGGGGATCTGGTTCCCTAACCACAATCAAACCCCGGCCCCTGCATTGGGATTACTGGAGTCCTAGCCACTGGATCAGTGGGGAAGTCCCCAATATGCTACATTTTTTAAACAACAAACACGTGGATATTCACCACCCACAAAGGAAATATTAGTTCTTCACTACCACTAGGCTCCCTCCTTCATTACTTACCACGACTTTTCAGGGGCTATCAATGAATTCCTAATCACCAAATTCAACAACTTTCAGTTTTTATGCTTGATTTTATCGGTAATATTTGCAACTGCTGATCACTCTCCACTCAACTTTTTGTCTTCTGGCCACGTCTCATGGCTTATGGGACCGTAGTTCCCCAACCAAGGATTGAACCTAGGCCCTCAGCAGTGAAAGCAAGAAGCCCTAACCACTGGACTGCCAGGGATTCTCCTCCCTAAACTTCAAAGTTTCTTCTTCCTTGGCTTCTTCAATTGCACATTTGTGTGGGTTTCTTCCCAAATGTGTTCATCGCCCTTCTTCCTCTATGTCCCATGTGGTGGTGCCCTGTACCTCATACTCAGATCTCTTCTGACTCTCCACATTCTCCTTGAGAGGTCTGAGCCATTCCCCTGTGTTATCCACCTCCAGATTCAGCTCAGATCACTCTCCAGGTTCCTATCAGAGAGCCTCATTTTATAAGATCCCTTACATGCAATGTTTTTTTAAACATAATTTTATTTATTTATTTATATTTTTTGGCTGTGCTAGGTCTTTGTTGCTGTGAGGGCTTTTCTCTAGTTGCGGTGAGTGGGGGCTACTCTGCATGGAACTGCAGTGGATTCTCTTGTTGGGGAGTGTGGGCCTTAGGGCACACAAGGCTTCAGTAGTTGCGGCTCCCCGGTTCCAGAGCACAGGCTCCATAGTTGTGGCACACGGGCTTAGGTGCATGTGGGATCTTCCCGGACCAGGGATTGAACCCATATCTCCTGCATTGGCAGTCAGATTCTTTACCACTGAGCCACTAGGGAAGTCACACATGCAATGTTCATAGGCAGAACCCTTTATATGTTATCCCTAACTCTTCCACAACACTCTTCATTTTAAGTCATATCATCACATTCCAACTAGTGTACTGAGCAGAGTCCTGCAAGTCCCTTCCCAACATTATCACCCTGTTTGATCACTGAGCCCCACTGCTTCTACCTTCTACACACCTCTCTTGGCCTTCCCTCCTGTATGTCTCTACCTCGCTGCACTGGCTCAGTCTTCCAACTGAGATACGGGTTCAATCCCATTATCAATTTCCCCTCTTTATACAGTGAAATTCTTAGTAGCTCCCTATCACCTGCAGAACAAAACCTAAATCCTCTGCAGTGCACACAAAGCCCTCTAGGCTCTGACCTTCTTCTCCATCATCTCCTTTTCTTTCTATGCACAATGAACCTATATGCTAGTCCTGACTAATTACTAGGAGTTTCTGGAAACCATAAGACTCCCTCACTTTCTTTCTTTTTAATATCTGTGTGAATTTCTTCTTAATAAGGGATGAATTTTTCTTTTTTAAGTTTTCACGGAACTTGTTACAATGTTGTTTCTGCTCCATGCTTTGGTGTTCCAGCCTCTAGGCATGAGGGATCCTAGCTCCCTGACTAGGAATCAAACCTGCAACCCCACCTGTTTTGGTTGGTGAAGCCCCAGCCACTGGTTTGCCAGGAAAGTCCCATCCCTCACTTTCTTCATGTGTCCTAATACTTAGAATTCCCTTCCTCTCCCAGGACTATCAGGAATATCTTCAAGATAAGACATAAAATTACCTCCTCCAGGAAGTCTTTCCACCCTACTTAAAAGTTCAGTATCTCCTTTGAATCCCTTACTCTATTTGGTCATATCTTAATTACAGGTCTGATCACACTAAATCTCAATCATGTTTTACCTGTTTGTCTCCTCAGCCGCTAGTACATGAAGAAATGCTTTCAATACATGAATGAATACATGAATAATTACCTCAACATCTAGTCCAAACTGAATGGCAAAGCTCTCAGCTTCAGCAAATCTGTGTTTGTGAAGTAACCGACTCAATCTGAAAAATTGAAAAGAAATTTCAGTAAAATTTTTATTAATCAGAGAAGTCAAGTCTTTCATTAAGGTAAGGCTTAGAAAAAAAGAAGTTACCTGTTTTCTGGTAAAGCCTCTGTAAGACATCTGAGTGCTAAAACGGAGACTGAGTCTTCAGACAAACTGAAAAAAACATTTTAATATTGACATTTGTCATTTAATATTAGTAAATAAGTTTTAACTATGCTGTTATTTAATGATGCATCTGATAAACAAAATGTGACCTACCTTGGATCATTTTTGAAAATTCCTTCCAGAAGGTATATGGTATCCTACAAGAGTAAAAACATGTTTAAAATTGAGAAATGCTATCAATTCACTTTATAGTTACTACAGTAACAACTGGTTTAGGCAGAAATTATCCATCAATGGATTCTAAAATTACCGGGAAAAACTGTTGAAGAAAAGAATATTCCCACAGTCTCAAAATAGTACCACAGAAATCACTTACTAATTATCAGGGGGAACGTATACCTTTACAAGGAAGAAATCTGGTAGATCTGCTTTAACCAAGTGATCAAATTTAACAGCACCAATAACAAGATGAGTAAACTTGAGTCCCTTAACGTGATCCAGTCAGGACACAACATCACCTATGCAGGATCCTGGCCAGAAAAGCTTAGCACAAATCTAATCATGACGAGGCTGACAGATCCAAATGGAGGAACATTCAACCATTCTACTAGTACTCAAGAAAATGTGTCGGAAAAGACCAAAATAAGACTAGGGAAGTTTTAGAGATTAAAGTAAACCACCATGTGACCACAACAACAAAATTCAATTTGTGATGCTTGACTGAATCCTAGGTCAGGAAAAAAAAAAGTTCTCAAGTAATTGGCACTATTGGTAAAATTTGAATTTGGATGGCATATTTCACAATAATATTGCATTAATGTTAAATGTTGTGAGTGTGATGACTATGTTTTAGAAGAATGGCTTGACTCTTTAGGAGATACCTGCTGAAATTAGAGATGAGAGGTTATGATGTCTGAAAGTAATTTCCAAATGGTTTGGAAAAAATACAGGGCATATGTATAAAAAAGAGATGAAACATAGTAAGAAAAAACTTTTTTAGGATAACAGTTAAAAAATAAGTAAAAAGTGATAACCTCTCCCAAATTAACAATTATTTATATTCCCTGTGAACAGACAAGAAAACTGAATATGCAATTGACTGATGTCTTAGTCAATTAATTTTCTTGTCTTTTTAAATGAAAACCGACCTCCTACAAATAAATGTAGCTCAAGACCTATGATAACAATAAATATAGTTATAAACCTGAGATCTATCCAGGTATTCCACTAGGTTCCACTCATTCTTGACTCAGTTATTCTTAATTGTTTTTGCTGTTGTTGCTATAAAGTAGTTCAAAATACATGTCAGCTTACCGTGCTAATTCCTGTTTGCACCAGAGAAGAAATACCAGATACTTCCAAAGAATACAGTATTTCCATCGCAGGTAATGAACAGACCACAAGGTTTTTCATCTAAGAAAAACAAGACAGCTATGAATTTCTTAGGTCAGTATAAACCTCTAAGCACAAGATAGCACTTACAATCCAGGACATAGATGAAAACATTTGATACAAAGTTAATTGAAAAAATAAGTAAATCTGTTACTGTATCATTTAAAGGTTACATATAAAATTATATCCTATCCCATCTTCTAAATCTGCTACCTGGAGTCCATTTTACAATTTGAACCTAAGGCGAATGTAATTTGGAAGACAAATGTAAACGTAAGGCAAATGTAATTCCTCAGTGTCAGAACTATGAAGTATCACTATAATAAGCATTTTCTTATGGAAATGCTCCAATTAAAGTATGGAACAGAGATTTATACTTTGTTTTTTAGATGAGAAAAAAGAGCTCTGCAGGGTTATTTCTGATCTGTCAAGTACCTGTGTGAACTAAGAGCTAATATATTTCAAGACTACTTAACAACTAGTTTTGTATTAATGCTATTTCTAACACATAATATGGACAAATGTGAAATAAATTCTCCCAAACCTTCTTATTAGTAGTAGTTGTTAGAGCCACTAATTTGAGATTTGTAATCCCTTGCCTGAAAGAGAAAAGAAGGTTTAAGTGAATCACATAAGCCAGTTGCTAGATATAAGCTAAGTCAAAGTGATATCCTTGTATAAAAATTTATTCACACAGAAGATAATGAATTTGACTTCTCAGTGTTTATGGCCTAGACTGACACTCTTTCTAACACATTCATTTGGAGCTTTTTGCGTAACCCATTTGTCCTTAATGGCTAATAATGAAATGGTCTTTACCCTGTCAGTCTGTTCACAGTGTTATTTGTAATGTAACACATAATGGGGCTTCCCTGGTGGCTCAGCTGGTAAAGAATCTGCCTGCAATGAGGGAGACCTAGGTTTGATCCCTGGGTTGGGAAGATTCCCTGGAGAAGGGAAGGCTACCCACTCCAGTATTCTGGTCTGGAGAATTCCATGGATTGTACAGACCACGGGGTAGCAAAGATCTGATCAGAACCAGGCAAGAAACCTGGTTCTAACAGAAGGGAAATCAATGTTGAGTGTCATAATGTACCAGGTGACTGATGAAGGTGACTCTGCTTCTGTAGTGAGAAGAAACTCTTCTACATGAAGGACAGGCCAGTTCCATATGGGAGTTAGGGTGTAAATATCCCATAAGCTCAACACGTTCTGCAAAAGAGACATTTCATTGACACATCCTCTTAATGGCTAAAAATTTACATTTGGGAATCTATCTTTTGATATGTAACTGAAATAAAGTACATTACACAAGACAGTAATTCACCCCAGCTAAAGTCCTTGTCTTGGTAAAGTTTAACAACATTTCCACTGTTAAATATAAAACCAAGTGAAAATACTTAAGGCGAAATATCAGAAACATACATCAGTATCAAGAACAAAAAGTAGGTTGTCTATTAGCTGGAACTTCTTTGCACCTACAAAAGAGAAAGCAAGGTGTGTAAGGCCTTCGTTTCTGGGTTATGTATCGCCATATTTAAGACAGTAAACTAACATACTTATGAAGAGGCAGAAGTGCACTTAAACAAGAAGTTTCCATTCCCATTTATTTCCTCCCCTCTACTTTTCTGGATGACTACTAAAACAAAAAACCTCCCAAAATGAAGAGTAACAACAGCAATGCTCCAAGAAGTCAAATATGCAGACAATCATAGACTAATAAGCTGGCTTGTTCGCAAGAGTTATTTGCTAAAATGGGCCACATGCTAGACTTAGCATATTGACATGAAAATAACAACTCACTTTCAATTACCAAAAGTAGTTTCATTAACTTATTTTTACCTTTGATAATCTCTGAATCAATAACACTCTTAACTGTCATCCCTTTCCTGGAAGAATCTGGCTCCCATTTTGAGAGTGCACAACTGCCAGTTCCCTACAGAAGTGAAAACAGTATGTCAATTACAAACTTGGTTTCAGACCCAAGTTCTCTTCCAGGTAGAAACATCAAAGTTGTACATGTGACTAATTTCAAAATATATTTATATATATTCAAGCTCAGCTAGCTGTTATCATCCTGTTCCTCTCTTAGTTTTCAAGAGAACAGAATGAAAAGAAAAGTGAACTCCTACCACATGAACATTTAACAAGGAGCAGGCACGTTCAGGCAACTTAGAGACACCAGATAAGCTTTAAGACTTCCTCTAGAATTATGAGATAAATACAGTGCTTGATGAAGTACTGTCATTAAAATAATTACTATTTGAAAAAAATTCATAAATATTCATTTCAAATTATTTGACGCCCGATGAAATACTGAACAGGATACACTCACTAGATAGGGAAAAATACCTGCTTAATATATAAATTTGGCAAGCAAACATGTTGTAAATGCTGTAATAATATAATTCAATATAGAATTTTTGCCTACTCCACGAATATGATATTAGATGTTTTGTTTGCTGCTGTTGCACTCATAGCTGAAGTGAAAAGTGAAAGTGTTAGTTGCTCAACTCTTTGCAACCCCATGGACTATATAGCCCATCAGGCTCCTCTCCATGAAATTCTCCAGGTAAGAATACTGGAAGTCATTCCCTTCTTGTGCGGATCTTCTGGACCCAGGGATCGAATCCAGGTCTCCTGTATTACAGGCAGATTCTTTACCATCTGAGCCACCTGGGAAGCCCTAACTTAAAGACATGCTAAATGTCAGGTAGAGATTAGTGAAAATAAAGATGCAATAGTTTTTCCCATGTAGAAACTTAGTTAACTCTATTGAGTTAATTTCATGAAATTTTCTAATTTCCCTGTTTCTGCTATACACTACAAATTCACAATTTTACCAAAACTATGTTTTAATGAAGAAATGTTTCAGAAAAAGAAATTTGAAATTTTATAAAAAAAAGAATTACCCCAATTATCACAGGGATTTCGCTTGCTAAATCACCAGCCACAAGATTGAGACAACCGAGAGTATGATAATTCTCAGTAGAAATAAAGCTGGACTTGATTTGTCCTTGTAACTGCAAGATTTAAAAAAATAAGAATGTTATATATATGCTCCATAGTCCAAACTCCTTGGAAAGATTGATAAAAATCAGTTAAATCAACAGTTACAAATGTATCTTTTAATGGGAATGTCATTAAAATGTTTTATTATGCTAATTCCCCCAAATCAACCATTAGACAATTATGCAGAAACACTTTCCTAAACTGGCATTTAAGTTTTAAGAAGACAGTGTGGTCTTGTCTTCTTACCTTCTTAGCTGTATCGAAGTCTGCCTTTTCAATCGCTGCATGAAAAAGACAAAGTAGGCTAAATTTATAGTATGACATAAAATACATACAAGTCTCCCCTTTTGTGTCAAGATGAAATTATATACAATCTAGTGAGAAGAACAACTGGTCAGAAATTAATAAAGTGCTGGTGACTTTTCAGTTTTGCCCTTGACCAAAGAAATAAACTGTGATGGCATGTTGTACTCAGGGCACCTGCCAGCGTGTCTTATATCCTTATAGGGCCTCTCCACACGTTCACGCACCACGGTTCTTCCTACTCAGCGTCTTCTCCCTGTCCCAACTCTCCTAGTCAAGCTCTGAAGTGCTACCTGTGATGTCCTCAACACTTTGCACTCCCTTTTGGAAGAGCAGTTTCACTTGTCCAGCTCCTTCATCAAACTTAGAGAACTGTGTACCTTAAATCTCCTCATAGCCCCAGCATCTGGCACATCCTTAGCACATGTGTGCAAGCATGCTCAATCGCTTCAGTTGGGTCCGACTCTTTGTGACCTTTGTGACCCTGGCACTGTAGCCCATCAGGTTCCTCTGTTCATGGGATTCTCCAGGCATACATACTGGAGTGGGTTTCCATGCCCTCCTCCAGGGGATCTTCCCACCCAGGGATTGAATTCTTATCTCCTATGTCTCCTGCATTGGCAGGTGGGTTCCTTACCACTAGTGCCACCTGAGAAGCCTTCTTAGCACATAGTAGATCTTTAAAAAAAAAAAAAATTGTTGAATACATGCCTAGAATCAATTCCTCAATCTCTGCCAGCTCAGAGGGATATAAGATCCACACAATTCACTAACACACTCGAGATTACTGCTCTGTATTATTAATTATTAATGCAATCATTTCAGTTTACAGGTTCATTCATTTCAACAAAAAGCATTTATTACTATGTTAGCATATCGCCCGTCTCTCCGACTAAGTTGTAAAGTCCTTGAAGGCTATAAATAAATAGTTCTTCAGATTCTGTTGCAGCCCTAACTTGGAGAATAAGTATATTACGAATACTCAAAGTATGCCCAGTATCAAAGAATGGAGTTACACTAAAATATTCTCGAAGAGACTATGTTAAAATTACTTGGAAAACACATAAGAAATATTGCTGTGGGGCTTCCTTGGTGACTCAACGGTAAAGACTATGCCTGCCAATGCAGGAGACACAGGTTCAATTCCTGGTTTGGGAAGATCCCACATGCTGAGAAGCAACTAAGCCTGTGCACCACAACATTGGGCCTGTGCTCTACAGCTGAGGAACTGCAACTACTGAAGCCCATGCCCCCTTAGAGCCCGTGTTCCACAGGAAAAGAAGCCACAACAATGAAAAGCCTGCACATCGCGACAGGAGAGCAGAATTCCTGATCTCTGTAAATAGAGAAAGCACACGCTCACCAACAAAGACCCAGTGAAAACAAAAAATTAATAAAATTATTGATAAAAAAAAGAGCCCTTTGCTCAAAAAAAAATTCGCTGCAAATCAGTAATAAGAAAATAATACATTACTTACCTTGTTGAATTTTTACAAGCTGAAGGTTCGTAATATAAAAAAGTCCATTGTTTGTAAGCAGCAGCATATAATAGGTATCTATTAAAATAAAATCAAGCCAGCTTCTTTAAAAGGCACATCAATAAAAAATTTAAATCAGAGTCTGGACCTAGCTTAAAAATATGTCCATTTGCTCATTTAAAGTCTAATAACCAAATAATATAGTAGCAACACAGATAAAAGTTATTTATAGAGAGTTGGTAAATTATCTGTAAAAGCAAAATTACTTCTTAGAAACTTTTATAAACCAAACTTCATTCACCAGAAAAAAATAATCTCAGCTACATCAAAATAAAGGCCAGTTAACGTTTGTTAATCCCACTGCTGGGCATACACACTGAGGAAACCAGAAGGGAAAGAGACACGTGTACCCCAATGTTCATCGCAGCACTGTTTATAATAGCTAGGACTTGGAAACAACCTGGATGTCCATCAGCAGATGAATGGATAAGAAAGCTATGGTACATATACACAATGGAGTATTACTCAGCCATTAAAAAGAATACATTTGAATCAGTTCTAATGAGGTGGATGAAACTGGAGCCTATTATACAGAGTGAAGTAAGCCAGAAGGAAAAACATAAATACAGTATACTAACGCATATATATGGAATTTAGAAAGATGGTAACGATAACCCTGTATACGAGACAGCAAAAGAGACACTGATGTATAGAACAGTCTTATGGACTCTGTGGGAGAGGGAGAGGGTGGGAAGATTTGGGAGAATGGCATTGAAACATGTAAAATATCATGTATGAAACGAGATGCCAGTCCAGGTTCAATGCACGATACTGGATGCTTGGGGCTGCTGCACTGGGACGACCCAGAGGGATGGTATGGGGAGGGAGGAGGGAGGAGGGTTCAGGATGGGGAACACATGTATACCTGTGGTGGATTCATTTTGATATTTGGCAAAACTAATACAATTATGTAAAGTTTAAAAATAAAATAAAATTAATTTAAAAAAATTAAAAAAAAAAAAGAAGTATAATAAATATACTAAAATCCATAACAACATTTTAAAAGAATATTATGTATCCTTAATTATCTATAGAACTCTTAAAACTATAAAAAAGTTTAGGATATATTATTTAAGAAGAGTTAACATTTAAGCCTCTGAAAAGATCTAAAATAAACTTTTTTTTAAAACAATATTAATTGCACCCCAAAAGTTTAACTTTGTGTAAGTGCTAGTCACTCAGTTGTGTCCCACTCTTTGTGACCCCATGGACTATATCCCGCCAGGCTCCTCTGTCCACAGGGATTCTCCAGGCAAGAATACTGGAGTGGGTTGATTTCCTCCTCCAGGGGATCGAACCCAGGTCTCCTGCATTGCAGGCGGATTCTTTACCAACTGAGCCACCTAGTGCAAATTAATTTACCTAATATATTAAGTACAAATCTGATTTTTTGACTGAACATTATTAAGAAGATATTAAAAAAGAAATTTAAAAACTTACCTTCGCTTGAACTATCTTTCTCAATAACAAGATTCCGGTAAGTACACTGATTTTCATCGTTAGCTTTCTGAACAAATGCCTAATTACAAATTAATATCAAATGATAAGATTAAACCCAGAAAAATACAATCAAAGATTATTTTCTTTAAACTCGAGGGTTATCAATTATCATTAGCAATAATTTTACCTATATCCCAAACATTTTAGTCTTGAAATGGAAAACTGTTATGGACAAGTATACAGTCTTCAAACTGTAATTTTTCCATTTTGCACTTATGTCATGTTTTGTGGATTAAAAAATGTTGCCTGCCATTTCAGCAAACAAAGGATGCTGCAGCCACATCCAGCCATGAGGGAACTCAGGATGGAGATGAACAGGCTGCCCACTGGCCAGCCCTCAGCCACGGCAGCTACTCCCACGTGTACACGGAAGGGACTCTGGATGGGGAAGTGCCTGATACTGGCCCTGGGTGGTAAAGGTGCACATATCAAGGAATGATTTCAGTGAGCCCACTCTTGCATCTTCCCATACATAGAAAACACTAAATTCATTAACCTGAGATACCTGATTTTCTTTAGTTAACAGTACTCTTTTGATGTTCCAACTATATGGTCTGTCTTGCAAAACTCCTATATATCCTAGCTCCTCTCTTACTTCTTCAGAGCAGTCCCTCAGAGCTATCTTGAGAGACTGCCCCCTGGGCTTAAAGTTCTCAGAAAGTCCACCCAAAAAAACGTAATTCTCAACTTTCAGGTTATGCATTTTTTTCAGTTTCTAAGCTATGATTCTTAAATTCAACGTTAAGAAGCATTATTCTTGTAATTTAAAACACAAATCAAGCAAAGCTTTGCTAGAGTTTTTAGCTAAGAGATAGTTCAGAATTTAGATAATGAAGATGAAAAACATAACAAGGTAACAAGCTCTTACATTGGTGAGTAATGTTAGCTTTGACGTTACATGAATAAGATGTAGGTTGCCACTTCTCTCCCCAACCAAAAGAAACTTTCCTTCTTGACACAGGCCAACTACATCCACTTCAGTATCTGAAAATTTCAAATCAAAGTTATGCCAAGCTTCCTCCAAAAATGCTTATTTTCAATACAAAGAATCGCAAATTTTGTTATTAAAAGTCAACGATTTAAGAAGCTTCTTTTAAATATTTCAGGAAAGTAGTGATTAATGGCAAAAGGAATGCTACTGACTCTTAGTCAATAAATATTTGCTGAGCACTGATAGGCTAAGCATTGCTCAAGGCCTTTTGTATACATCTGAGAATATTACCAAGAGTCCCATCTTCATGGAACTCAAATGCTAAGGCAGAAATAGATGATAAACAGTCAGCATAACAATCTAATTATATGACACAAACAAAGGTGATGCAGAGGAGGGAAACAGAGCTCTGAAGAGCCATGTGGTATTAATTGGTGTGCTCAGGACAGCTCCCTTTGTCAGATCTGAACAAAAATTTGAAGGAGGTGAGAAAGTTATTGTTTGCACAAAAGCAAGAAGGCCAGGGGGAAGTGAAGACTGAAAGGGGAAGACTAAGACAAAAGGCAGTAGAAAGTAAATTGTTTATAACTAAAATTATTCACTAGTAATATCTGTACACAGAGTACTATATGTAGACAGAGTTTCACTTTCCATTGGTGAAACTGAATCTTGTGGCCCCATCAGGGTAGATATGCTAAGATTACACAAAATATGGGTTTTCCTCCTACATGTTGAGATCAAGATTTTATTCTCATGTGCATACCTTCTAATTCCTTTTCAGCTAAGTTTTGTTTTAAAATAATTCATTAATTTTTCAGCTCTTCTCACAAAAACACTTCAATTTCTCTCAATTCAGTTCAGTTTAGTCGCTCAGTCGTGTCCGACTCTTTGCGACCCCATGAATCGCAGCACGCCAGGCCTCCCTGTCCATCACCAACTCCCGGAGTTCACTCAGACTCACGTCCATCGAGTCAGTGATGCCATCCAGCCATCTCATCCTCTGTCGTCCCCTTCTCCTCTTGCCCCCAATCTCTCCCAGCATCAGAGTCTTTTCCAGTGAATCAACTCTTTGCATGAGGTGGCCAAAGTACTGGAGTTTCAGCTTTAGCATTCCTGTCAAAGAAATCCCAGGGCTGATCTCCTTCAGAATGGACTGCTTGGATCTCCTTGCAGTCCAAGGGACTCTCAAGAGTCTTCTCCAACACCACAGTTCAAAAGCATCAATTCTTCGGCGCTCACCCTTCTTCACAGTCCAGCTCTCACATCCATACATGACCACAGGAAAAACCATAGCCTTGACTAGACGAAACTTTGTTGGCAAAGTAATGTCTCTGCTTTTTAATATGCTATCTAGGTTGGTCATAACTTTCCTTCCAAGGAGTAAGCGTCTTTTAATTTCATGGCTGCAGTCACCATCTGCAGTGATTTTGGAGCCCAGAAAAATAAAGTCTGACACTGTTTCCCCACCTATTTCCCATGAAGTGATGGGACCAGATGCCATGATCTTCGTTTTCTGAATGTTGAGCTTTAAGCCAACTTTTTCACTCTCCTCTTTCACTTTCATCAAGAGGCTTTTTAGTTCCTCTTCACTTTCTGCCATAAGGGTGGTGTCATCTGCATATTTGAAGTTATTGATATTTCTCCTGGCAATCTTGATTCCAGCTTGTGCTTCTTCCAGCCCAGTGTTTCTCATGATGTACTCTGCATTTAAGTTAAATAAGCAGGGTGACAATATACAGCCTTAACGTACTCCTTTTCCTATTTGGAACCAGTCTGTTGTTCCATGTCCAGTTCTAACTGTTGCTTCCTGACCTGCATACAGATTTCTCAAGAGGCAGGTCAGGTGGTCTGGTATTCCCATCTCTTGAAGAATTTTCCACAGTTTATGGTGATCCACACAGTCAAAGGCTTTGGCATAGTCAATAAAGCAGAAATAGATGTTTTTCTGGAACTCTCTGGCTTTTTCCATGATCCAGCGGATGTTGGCAATTTGATCTCTGGTTCCTCTGCCTTTTCTAAAACCAGCTTGAACATCAGGAAGTTCACGGTTTACATATTGCTGAAGCCTGGCTTGGAGAATTTTGAGTATTACTTTACCAGCGTGTGAGATGAGTGCAACTGTGCAGTAGTTTGAGCATTCTTTGGCATTGCCTTTCTTTGAGACTGGAATGAAAACTGACCTTTTCCAGTCCTGTGGCCACTGTTGAGTTTTCCAAAATTGCTGGCATCTTGAGTGCAGTACTTTCACAGCAGCATCTTTCAGGATTTGAAATAGCTCCACTGGAATTCCATCACCTCCTCTAGCTTTGTTCCTAGTGATGCTTTCTAAGGCCCACTTGACTTCACATTCAGGATGTCTGGCTCTAGGTCAGTGATCACATCATCGTAATTATCTGGGTCGTGAAGATCTTTTTTGTACAGTTCTTCTGTGTATTCTTGCCACCTTTTCTTGATATCTTCTGCTTCTGTTAGGTCCATACCATTTCTGTCCTTTATCGAGCCCATCTTTGCATGAAATGTTCCCTTGGTATCTCTAATTTTCTTGAAGAGATCTCTAGTCTTTCCCATTCTGTTGTTTTCCTCTATTTCTTTGCATTGATCGCTGAGGAAGGCTTTCTTATCTCTTCTTGCTATTCTTTGGAACTCTGCATTCAGATACTTTCTCCTTTGCTTTTCTCTTCTCTTCTTTTCACAGCTATTTGTAAGACCTCCCCAGACAGCCATTTTGCTTTTTTGCATTTCTTTTCCATGGGGATGGTCTTGATCCCTGTCTCCTGTACAATGTCACGAACCTCAGTCCATAGTTCATCAGGCACTCTACTATCAGATCTAGGCCCTTAAATCTATTTCTCACTTCCACTGTATAATCATAAGGGATTTGATTTAGGTCATATCTGAATGGTCTAGTGGTTTTCCCTACTTTCTTCAATTTCAGTCTGAATTTGGCAATAAGGAATTCATGATCTGAGCCACAGTCAGCTCCTGGTCTTGTTTTTGCTGACTGTATAGAGCTTCTCCATCTTTGGCTGCAAAGAATATAATCAATCTGATTTCGGTGTTGACCATCTGGTGATGTCCATGTGTAGAGTCTTCTCTTGTGTTGTTGGAAGAGGGTGTTTGCTATGACCAGTGCATTTTCTTGGCAAAACTCTATTAGCCTTTGCCCTGCTTCATTCCGTACTCCAAGGCCAAATTTGCCTGTTAGTCCAGGTGTTTCCTGACTTCCTACTTTTGCATTCCAGTCCCCTATAATGAAAAGGACATCTTTTTTGGGTGTTAGTTCTAAAAGGTCTTGTAGGTCTTCATAGAACCATTCAAAAATTTCAGAAAAACTTTCACAATATTTTCACCTATTTTCCAACAAAACCACTGACTTGTTTGTCCCTTAGTTTACTCTTAAATCCATATTTGCATATACATACTTAAAGCTCTTTAATCCAATAGGAATTCATTCATAAGCACATTTTAAATATATATAGTGCTAGAAGTATTCAAATATTTCCTGATGGTATTGAAATTATGCATAAGATCCAGGAACTTGAACATGCGTGTGTGCTAAGTAGCTTCAGTCGTGTCTGACTCTGCGACCTCATGGACTGTGGCCCACCAGGCTCCTCTGTCCATGGGATTCTCCAGGCAATACTGGAATGGGTTACCATGCTCTTCTCCAGGGGATCTTCCTGAGCCAGGGATCAAACCTGTGTCTCCTGCATTACAGGCAGATTCTTAACCACTGAGCCACCAGGGAAGCCGTTTTCTACTAATACAAAAACCCTGCAAATCAACTGTTGCTCTCCTAGTATGCTTTTCCCTAGACTTATTGACAGAAAGGATCATCTCAGTATCCTCTCCATCTGGTACTCAAGATTCATTTCTTAAAATCAGTTTAATTTCAAGTCTTATAAATAATGGAGTAAAGAAAAGGCAATGCTGTAGAAATTGGCAGCAAGATATAGTTGACTTCCAATTTGTTTACTGCATTACGTTAGACTTACCAAATGTAAGATGTAACTGAAGAGATCTACAAATACTGTCCAACAGTATCACCGATTGGTCTGCTATAATAATAAACCCATCACTTAAGCTGCATGCTTGTATTTTTGGATTTAATGAGGCCTGGGGGAGGGAAAAGTAGGACGAAAATAAAGCATTTTCATACATGTTTAACAACAGTCATCAATGATGTCATCACCCAAGCACCCAAGTTTAAAACTTCACTTGACAGGCCTCTTTTCTTGAGCCCATATAACTTCTTAGTCAAGTGTTTCTCTTTTTTTTAATGTTTACTTATTTGGCTGCACCGTGTCTTAGTTGTGGCACACAGGATCCTAGATCTTTTTGTGGCATGCAGGGTCTTTAGCTGTGGCATGCGAACTCTGAGTTGCAGCATATAAGATTTAGTTCCCTGACCAGGGATTGAATCCTGCATTGGGAACGTGGAGTCTTAGCCACTGGACCATCAGGGAGAGACCCCAGGGGCTTGCTTCAATTCTAGGTAATGTTTTACTTCCTAAGCTGGTGGTAGATATTCTTTGTATCATTTTTGCATACATCTGTGTTTCTAAAATGTCAAGAGGATGTATGAAAAGTTAGGTTTGGAATATTGACCTTAAAATGATGTATGGGGAATTCAGATGGAAATTTCCAGTAACCTGACACTAAACTTTGAATCCCCGAGAAAGGACTATACTCATTTATAAACAACTACCTTGTGGCTATCAGTCTTAGTAAACACAGTAAAAATTTTGTGAATGAAAACAGCAACATAACCATTACCTTTTCAGAGGAGATCTTTGCTAGTAAATCTACTTGATATAAAGCGGTTCCGTGTTCTTTTCCTGAACCAACACTTAGGTACCCACTTCCTGTATCATCATTTGTTAGCAGCTCAATATCATTCCACATGTTTCTGAGATTGTTTTCCTGATCAGGAATCACTGCCTTCCCTATGACAACTGTAAAATCAGACCAAATTACATCGTTGCATAGACTCCAGCTCCTTGGGAAATAAAAAGGCTTTATTAAATACATATATATATATGTATACAAATATACACATACACACCAATAAACAGAGACTTCTCTGTGTTATTTTTGTGGTCACTAGACACTTTGGATCAATAAGATATATGGAACTAGAACTATGATTATCACTAGAGAAGAACATACTGGTTTAGGGACACGGGCAATTTCGATCTTACCAATGTGTCCTAGAGTTTCTAGTATTTTGTATACCTAGGTGAAATTATAACAAGCTTTCATTTGAAAAACATCTTTAACCAGAATAGCAAAAAACAGTGAACTTTCTGAATGCATATTGTCTGGGATACCTTAGGTTGGTTACGGTTCCAGACGAACTTAAAAAACCATGTCCATTCATGTTTCCAGAATTGTTACGCCATAAATCTTAACAAGAGGTGGAAAAAAACGGATCAGGCTTCTGACTGGACCAAAGAGTGTGTCTGCAACCTTAGGAGTCACTTAACTATTTCATCAGCAAGGACTTAAATAACTCATTTCACTGGGTCTCCAGGGCATAGAATACTAAAATGAAAAGCAATGCTTGGATCAAGACTGGAGGGGAAAATAACCAAATAGTTACAGTTGTTTTGATAACTGCTCAGATATTTTTTTAAATCTTTGACAGTAACAGTACAGGAAAGAAATGATTTTTGACTTGGAGCTCTTTTACATTTAATAATCTGTTGTGGTCAAGCAAGTAATTTAACCTTTCTGTTCCTCAATTCTCTTCTGTAAAATAGGAATACAGTTGTACATAGCCAGAAAGGTCACTACCAGTTTCAAACGTTCACAAAACAATGCTTGGTTTCACGGCAAGCACTCACTTTTAAGTGCAGCTAATCCACTACTGTATTGGTGGAAGAAGGTAACATTTGAGCTAGTACTTACAGGAGCTTTTTAAATATTGGAAGAGCTCTTACTAGGAATGTAAGCAAGGGCACGAAAACAAGGCACATTAGAATAGACAATAATTTTAGTGTCTGTGTTTGGGCGGGAATTGGGAGATTAAGACAGGCTGAAGTAAATACTTCTATGAGTTTCGGAGTCCCACATCTGTAAGAACAGAGAAATATTATCAGCCTCCCAGGTATGTCACACTCGTTTGACAAAAGTTTACTATGTGTCAGGCACTGTTCTAGGAGCTGGGAATACATCTGTGAAGAAGACAGAAAAGGTCTTTGTCATTATGAAATTCATATCCCATAGGAAAGACAGACAAAAATAAATGCGGTATTTAGCAGGCAAAATAGTTTGAATGTATTATTCATTTAATCTGCACAATCCATTTTACAGGTGAGAAGCATGAATCAGGAACTAAGTAAATGGCCATGGTCACCTAAAATGAGTTAACGATGTCGCTAGAGAAGATTCAAATTCATGCCAGTTATTAACTGTTATACTGCTTCCCTATGAAAAAATAAGTAAATGCACAACTACAAATAATGCTCAGGTGAACAGGGGGTGGCGCATAAGAAAAATCTGGAAGGGGAAAGAGATGACAACTGAGCTGAGATCCCAATAACAAGACAAGGCAACTATGCAAGGCTCAGGGGGGACAAAGATGCAGGCCAAATATCAAAGATGCAGAGGGTGGAATGAGTTTGTGGCTGCTGTAGGGCCATATGAAGAATGGGATAGTGCGGGGGCTAAACCAACAGGTGGAACCAATGAATCCTTGATTACAAGATTGGCTTTCATCCTCAGTGCTAGGGTGGAAAAAATACTAAGTAGGCCTGTGAGTGATGTGATTAAGTCTGAGATTACTCTGGGTGCTAAGTGAACACATAAACGAATTAAACGAAATGAAAGTTTCAAATAGGCTCTCAGCTAGACATGGGCCAGCAAGAAACAACTCCAACCAATCTCCCGCCGGCGTCTTAACAGGATAACACCCCAAACTGAGCTGAGGTTTCTCCTATTTCGACCTAAAACCACCCCACCCCCCAGCTCCTATAGTAGCGTGGTTCCCCCTCCTCACCTGCAATTGAAGAAATTAAAGAACACTCAAATTTACCTCCCCCGCATCCACGTTCCCACAACCGCTACTAGAGTCTTTAGGGTCTTTGCCACAGGTTTAAATTGGCGGGAGAAAACCAAGCCCAACCCCTTCTACGGCGACTAGGGGAGGCCAAGATTGCTCTAGAAGCGAAATAGGAAGTCGCCCCACCCTAAATTCCACCAGTTCTGAAATCCAGGCAGATCTTTCTGTGGTACGTCCTTGGCCCCGCCCTCTCCCCGCCTTACCGGCTCCTTCAAAAGAACAACCAATCACCGTCTAACCGCGTTGCTACAGAAACTCTTATCCCCACCCCTTTTCCTCCCAGCAAGCTGTGCTGTGCGCCGGGCCTTTTCCCCCTTTGTGCCATCCGGGTCTCTTGCGCGAGCGATTCAGTCCGTGGCGAAGCGTCGAAGCGGCCAGTACTGTGGAAAGTGGCAAGTGGAGGCGCCGCCGTTGCGGCCAAGACTCTGGACTATGGCGGTGGGTGCCAAACTTGAGTTTAAAATCATGGATAGTTTCCTGTTACTCTCCAAAGAAGGGATGAGCGGCTTCCAGGGCTGTTGTCCGCACTTGTGTGTGGACAAAATGGCGCCTTGGCCTTCTTCTGCGCCCGCCATCATGGCTGGCTGCTGTAGGGAGGGGGAAATAAGGCGCTGTTGTTGGGGGTGGGGAGCAGCAGGGAGTGTCTTTTTTTTTTTTTTCCAGAACTTTCCTGTCTCTTTCCCAGTTTTTGGTTCCTTCTGGTTCACAGGACTGACTGCAGTTTAGCTTACTCACTAGTTAGTGGGTTATATTGAATTTCGTTAAGGCTTGGGCATTTATGTTCGCAGTGGGAGAGGGCTGGGGAAAAGAGAAAAGGGATCAGGGGTCGTCTCTGAAAAGTATTGGGTCAGAAAGGCGGTACCTGTAAGGGATAGAACGCGAAAAGAGAGCAGTCTAGGAGCGATCATTTTGCCTACGCTCAATGAGACAATTCTAATCGCAAAATTTCAATTAGTGTTGGCGTCTGCGTAAACCTTAGTTTATTCCTTAGTAAGCATCTAGGGAACGAGTTTCTGGAAGGGGGTAGAAATTCGATTTAATTAGGAGAAGACTTTGAAACTACGAATTCGGACTGATGATGCTCCGTTTTGAAGTCTTTGAGAAACAATCAAGCCCTATCATTGGCGTTGTTATTTTAAATTTGAGTCCTTCATTGGCCCGTTTAATTTTAAATGAAAATTACAATTTTTCAATTACCTCTTGTGTAAAATAAGCCTACTTTGGATATGATACCCAGTCCAGATGGGTCGCATTATTGTGGGAATATTTCGTTTTACTTTATCCGGTTAAAAGAAAATTGCAAACATTTTGCATCCTTTTCTACTGATTAAAAAGTTGTTTTCTCGCTTTCGAAAATAAATAGGATTATTACATATAGAGTACTCCATCTGGCATAAGAAATCGTTAATCTGCCCCTCCCTGTCACCCCATTCCTAATCGATTTGATTTAGAACTGGGTTTTTTGATAACAATCGAACCAGTTTCAAACAGTCGGCAGGCTATTTGGTATTTGTGCAAATAATCGATTTGGTGTTTTCTTTTGTTTAAATAGTGTCTTGGAAGAATATTGTTTTACCTGAGCTCAGATATTAAGAAAACATTTGTTTCTTCAGTGCCTTGTTCGATAGAAAGACACGATCCCCTGGAGATGTAGCCTAGTATTAAGTCCAATGTACTTCTCTTTGCACTGCGAAAACATAGGTATATTGTGTCTTGAGCGTCATTGAGTAAAGATGTAAATTTTAAGAAACCATGATGTTTTTCTAATAGAGCAAATGCTAGAGTGAAGGGCATTTTTGCAGTTAGCATATAAGATTTACAGAACTGAACTTATTAAATTGAGATCTTAATTACTGTAAAATATCCTAAAGGACATAAAAGCTTAGGGTGGTCTAAGTGGCCGCCTATTATTCATCTGTTTAGTGATACGATGGTTTTTGTTGGCGTCTTGTTGTATATATTTTACAGATGAAAATGGCTGTTTGATGTGTTATTACCCCGTATTACAGAGTGCCTTCCTTTAAGTCAAGGACATTGGGCTTCCCTGTTGCCGGACTTCCTTAATGTTAAGCATGTAGTTAAATAAACCATTGACTGAAAACTTAGGACCTGGGCTAGATGCTGGCATTTCCATGGAAAGATTTTTAACTAGTCATGATGTCTTAGAAGTGAATGAGATGTGCCAGTGGTTTCAGGTATGCTGTCTCAGTTGGACAGAAAAGTGGCATGCACTGAGAGAAGAGATAGCAGTGCTTGAAGTTTTTGCTGTTGCTTTATTTTATATTCAGTGTAACTTGACCAACATATCATAAACTTGTTATAAACAATCCTTAAGAATAGTGATGAGGGCAAGAATAAAAGAAAATAACCAGTATTAGTGTGAAAATCAGAATCCTCTTTTGTTGTGTGATAAGAGTATCATATATTAATAGACAGCAGATAGAGTATCTTCTGTGGTGAGTCAGCTCATATTGCTGAATCCCATCTGTGGAATGAAAGTTGAGTCTGATTCTAAGGGATGAGAGCCTTTCTGCACAAAAGTTTTCTGACTCTAGATACGACCCATACATAAAGAAGCAAATATGCTCGAATGAGCCTCCCCAGTAGTTATGTGCTTCCACTTGTTTCTTGTTTTTTGGTAATATTGTTAGACGCTTAACACATAATGTCTTTTATCCTAACCCAGTCTGTAAATACATCCCTCCCTTTAAATGTATTAGTTTATTCCTGAAGTGTCCAGCTTTGAGTGAGTTGGGTTCATTTTTGACCCTCAGAAAAAAGTTGGTGAAATAATGCAGCCTCTCAAACTTCACTTGTTAAATTACTGTCCATTTAGTTTACTTGGTGTTTGTTTTCTGGACTAATTTTCCTAAGAGAAGAAGTTCATTATCATGTGATTATTCCTTCTGCTGAAAATGTATAGTAATTCACCATTGAAATTTGTTTCTGTAAAGAGCAAGTTGGTAAATGATTTAGGCATTGTGGACCACATACAACAGATAGTCTCTTGTCACATTTCTTGCTTGCTTGTTTTAACAACCCTTTTAAAAATGTAAAAGTCATTTTTAGGGGCCATACTTTGCCAATTCATGCCCTAAGTAATTAGCTCCTCAGGCATATTAGCGTATTGACTCTTTCATATTCCCTCTTTGGTCAGATGGGTCACCACCTTCCACATATACTGAAACTGTTTTCCCTGCCTTTTATCAGAATCTGACTCAAGAACATTAAGGTTCTAGTTTCTCCTTATGACTTACTTAAATCAATTTCTTACAGAAATACATTTGTTAATGGAAAACTAATAACTGGAATTAGTTTCTTCATTTTTTGGTTGATCTCTGTGCTGAGTACTATGTCATGATCAAGGCACAGGAAGTTTCCTTTTTTAAAAAAAAAGATGTTCCCTTTTGTAAACTGGGAAACAAAGAGCTGATAGTTAAATGAAGGACCCTACTGTCTCAGGTAAATCAGGTCTCTCAGAGTGAGTGTACACTTGACTGTTTCTTTCCATTTTTAAAGTTTGTATTGTGTAACTTATAATGCTTTAAAGCAGAAACAATTTTTCCGTATGTGAGGAGAGGCAGACTTGGAGAAGCACTGTGCCAAGGGGCTTTCATTAAAGAGGGTTAATGAAATTAATACTGGGTTCTCAGATAGGTAAGTTAATTTTTTTTTTTCATGTATAATATTCTAGAAGCATTCTGCTTTTTAAGATTTCACAGTCCTCAGTCTTTTTAACCTTTCACAGCTCATTTAAAATGCCTTTTTGTTATGCCCATGTAGTAAAGGCAACTAAATGAATTCAGAGATCTAAAATGGACTCTTTTCTCTGCTTAAGTATTTATTGGAAATACTTGGACCCTTATTTTTCCTTTCCTCGTTGTTTTGAAAGATGTAAAAACAATGAATAAAAAAAATCCATCCAGTTACATACGTCTGTTTGGTATTGGGTTAGTCGTTTCAGTTTACTCAGACTTACTAAGTACAAAGCATATTTAGCCACTTGGAAATCAGCTGTTCTGGTTACTTGATTTTCTGTTTTTAATTGTGTAAAACCCAAGGATAAGTGTCTTTCTTTCCTCCTCTCTCTTTTAAGAAATTGAAAACATTTTTAAAGCAGTTAAGAATTTACAAAGATTTTTCTTTGAACTTGTAGGCTAGTGACACAGAACGAGATGGACTAGCCCCAGAAAAAACATCCCCAGATACAGATAAGAAAAAAGAGCAGTCCGATGTATCTGTTTCTCCTAGAGCCTCAAAACATCATTATTCAAGATCACGGTCAAGGTCAAGAGAAAGAAAACGAAAGTCAGGTAAGAATTGCTAGAAAAGATACCACTACCAGCATTTTTATAATCCATGTGAAAATGTAAAAGATATTAGTTTACTGATACAGTTTATATGTGTTCTTCGAATTGAGAAATGAATAGTGAAAAGTGCGTTGGTAATTTGGTGGAGAAATTTTCAATTATGAGGACTAAAAATGTCCTAATACATACAGAAGTTTCATAATTTTTCAAACTGTATGATTAAACTTGTGTCACATTAATATTAGCCCTAGAGGTTTAAATTTTGTCGTTTTAACACAGGCAAAACAATATTTTGAAAGATGCAGTCTGGGCAGTGGCGTATTCTGAATTTATTTCACATCTCTGACATAAGTTACAAGAATATTTTTAACCTTGATTTTCTTTTTAACTTAATGTTAGATTATTTCTGAAAGCAAGAGTTGTGTTTTGAAATGGTCTTTAACTTCTTTTTTTAAAAACTAGACTGATGTGGCATAGAAAGCATGCTGTATTGCTAATGAATCAATACTTAATGAGGTACTTAAATGAGAAGTAGAATAGAAATGAGTTTAATAAAAGTTTTAAGACCCGGGATCTAGTTATATATCTTTTGTACCCACAGATAATCATCTACAAAATGGTTTTAAGTGTGATTTTTTATCTATATATTGGAAACTGTGCAGTATCATCACAACTACTTTTTAAAGGAAGTCTTCTGTCCTTTTGACTTGCTGTGTAATAGGAAACAAGATGGACTGGACAGAATGTTTTGTAAAATACTAAGAATCTGTGGCTACCTAAAAGTTTCTGTTTGGTCATGTGTCATAGAACATGGACTTTTTGTGGAACTTCCTTTACTTACTTACTTGATTATATTCTGGTTTACTCAGATTGCTTGTTTCAAATATCCCACCCCTGCCATAAAAAATAGGCTTTAGAGGCTTTACTTGACTAGTAAATATTTAATAAATTCTTTAGTTAGGCAAATGGACAGAAACGTTCTTTGTGTGAGTTTTGGAATTTATGTTTGAGATGTCTTTATATGTTTATTTATAGTGAATTTTTGTGTGTTCACAGATAATGAAGGAAGAAAACACAGGAGCCGGAGCAGAAGCAAAGAGGTAATTAACACTTTGTAGTGAATAGGCACTTTAAAATACTTGTAAAGTATTTGGTAGAAATGTTTGTGTGAATATATGATATTGTCAAGGTAAGTACCAAAACTTGAAATTTAAAAGGTTTAATTGAGTTATAAAATAAGCATGATTTGGATTCATCGTTTTTTTCAAGAAGATAGTTGTTTATATGAAAAGTTCATTCAGAAACTATTAATATGTTATGTTGTGAAAATATTCACCATAAAAATTTCATATGAAGAATATAATTGGTTTTTTAGGCCTGTTGCACAGAGCTTCCATTAATCTGAGGTCCCGAGTCTCCTTATGCCTTACGACTGCTCAGGATTTTTAAATAGCAATCATTCTTAAGTAGCAGTACTCTGGATATCTATGGGCTACTTTTTCTTTGTGGAAGGTAACAAGAGTCCTTTTCATTAGTAAACTAGTTCCCTAATAGTAATACTGAATTTTGAAATAAAAGCGTCAGTGAGGGACAGCTGGAAAGGTGGCAGTGACAGCAAAACTTGAGGATACAGACAGCAGCTGTATTGCAGAAGAGATAACTTGCCCACCTGAGAAGACAAGGAATGAGCCAACAAAGGAAGAGCAGAAGTAGAAGCCAAAAGGGAGGAGAGTCTCCTGGGGGCTGGGCAAGGGACTCCTTAAACAAATGTGGGCAGGGACTTCACCTCTTCCCCTAATGGAAGCTCTGTTACATTTTTAATTTAGGAGAGTTTTTGTGAAAATGACTATTTTGTTTAGCTCACATGATAACATTTCTATAATAAATCATACTCAGCGTGCTAATGCGCGAAGAGACTGAACTGAAGACGCTGCAGACTCAGATAGCAAAATAATAAGCCTACTTCATGATAAGGTAACTATTAGTCATTCAAACTCCTATTTCCCTTAAGTATATCTTAAATCAGTTAAGGGTTTTAAATGGTTTTTTTTCTTTTTAAAATAATAGTAATGTTATGTTTGGAAAACTGGTTTAAAATAAACTCTAAAACTTTTGCAAGCTTAACCACTTAAAGCTTTTCCACTTTGCCGCCATATGGCAAAATCAAGAAAATAGTGTTTTATAAGCTCATACAGAGAACTGGCATTGAAACTAAACTTTAGCTGTGTCTCCAGGTCTCTCATTTTTCTGCAAAATAATGAATTACCTACTATGACCCTTTTCAAATGTATCATCGTGCATGTTCCAAAATGTTTGACTGAGTTTTTTGTTTTTAAGAAAAGTTAATCTTGGAAATATGCTAAGGTCTAGTTTGGAACCTATGAGCTAACTGTCCTCTCGTAGTCTGGGCATCAAATATGGGGTCTGGTTTCAACTCTCCTAATACGTAGCTTTGTGACTTGAGGTCTTAGTCTTATATAAAGTAAGGGGAATTGAGGATCTGAGTTTCCTTCTAGCTTTAAAATTGTGATTCTGAAATGTCCAGGATTGTAAGCTTTAGCTATAGGATGGATCTAACAAATCCTAATGTGGGGGAATCTAACATTTAGCACTTTGTAATTCAGTGAGTGTAGGATGGAGACTTGATCATACAATTGATTTAGCCCAGTCTCTGAATGCATATGTTGTGAAAGGAAAAGCCTCAGTTTTTATAATTCTTCAGAATATGGGGGAAGTATGTATTATATAATGGTATAGGGATTAATTGTGTTATACCTAGTTTGATTTCATAAAAATTAAAAGATATGGTTGCCATTTTCTACCCTAGGTACATGAAATGTAATAGAACTCCAAGCCTGTTGGGATATTGCAAGATGAAAAGTGATTGCTTCACAGTGTAGACATTGGGAGAAAAATCAAGAGCCGTCTTTAAGAAAGGATGTGGCAGTATAGCTATATAAAAAGGACACTTAACTCTGCGTAAAGTAATTTGAAATTGCAGAAAATATTAATACTTAGATTAATTTTACTTAACTGCCTAATTGGAAATGCATTTTCTGCTGCATTTCTGTGTCCTTATCTTCACTATTGTTAACTTACTATGTACTCTGGATTTAGAAGTTGTTGTGTTTATATATATATATATATGGTCTGTTTCTCTAAAAGGTTTGTTGGAAATTTGAAAAAAATTTGATACATGTGTACTTCCCTTTTAGATAAAAGAAACAAGAGGGATTTCTGTTTTTCTGAAATAATGGTTTATATTATTTTAACATTGAAAGTCATTGTTTTAATTGTGATATTGAAAATATTCTGGGGTAAAAACTGCATTTGGGGGGTGTATAAGGAAAAAGTAAAATTAGTATATATTTGCAACATTTGGGTGATGTGAAACTAGATCTTTTTTAAATTTGCCACACACTCCTAAGGTTACTAATGTTGCATCACAACATTTTTGCTTCTGATACCCATACTAACTCTCTTTGTTGCACTATTTTCCTGAAAGAACCAACTTCTTCTTAAAACAGGCAAGAAGACATGAATCCAAAGATAAGTCGTCTAAGAAACACAAGTCTGAGGAACATAATGACAAAGAACATTCTTCTGATAAAGGAAGAGAGCGGCTGAATTCATCTGAAAATGGTGAGGACAGACACAAACGCAAAGAAAGAAAATCATCAAGAGGCAGAAGTCACTCAAGGTCTAGGTCTCGTGAAAGGTAAGTAGTTTTTCCTAAGTTAATGCCTTCTACAGAACTTCTAAATTACATAAAAAGTTTACATTAACAGAGCAATGCAACAAAATCTTGGTTAGAATATTTGGAATTTTTAACTTTTTGATTTGTCTGTCTTTTACAGTGGAAAAAAAAAATATTGCTGAAAACTATATATAGTTTGCCCATATAACAGTCCTCTTACATTGCTGGTATAGGATTTGTTTGCTGCTAACTATTAAACTAAATCTTAAATTGGGGTAGGAAACATTCCATTTTTGACATTATCACGTTATTCTCTAGGAAGCATCATCAAATAAGAACAAAGGTCTATTTTTTGTGTAACTCCTTTCATTAAAAAACTTCAGTTATACAACACAGGAGTATTGGCTGCATATGCTGCAGATAATTCATAATGTTTATAATTGAACACAGAACTCTTAAATAACTGAAAATTTGTGTGCTTTAATTTTAGGCGTCATCGTAGTAGAAGCAGAGAGCGGAAGAAGTCAAGATCCAGGAGTAGGGATAGGAAGAAGTCAAGATCCAGAAGCAGAGAGAGGAAGAAATCACGATCCAGAAGCAGGGAAAGAAAACGTCGGATCCGATCTCGTTCCCGCTCAAGATCAAGACACAGGCATAGGAGTAGAAGCAGGAGTAGGACAAGGAGTAGAAGTCGGTAGGTACTTATCATCTTGAATAAACTCAGATAGGAACAGGGTCTGATAGGTCAGACTTAGAGAGGTTAAGTAACTTGCCCAAGAAGTTCAGTATCATACTCTTCTTAAATGGTAAAGCTAGGACCTGGTCCGAGAAGCAAAGTCAGTACATGGGCTCTGTCCACCATACTGGTTTATTTTCTCAGATATTCAAAAGATGAGCTTATTAGTTCAAACTTGTCTTGATTGGAAGGAGGCTTCAATTTGTTGAAACTGGAAGTTCAATAAAGATCACTTCAAGTATTCAAAGAATAGGTTTATTCCCTACAAAGCAGTTATTAATAGTGTTCAGTTAGGCCACACGTATTTGACTCTTTGCGATCCCATGGACTAATAGTATATTATATCTGTATTCACAGGTACTGGTATAAAGTTAGTGGGGAAGCTTCTTTGTTAATTTATTGCTTCTTAAGTCAAACAGCCTATAAAAGGCTGAAATATGGGTATAAGTGCACTTAAACTTATTATAAGAACTTGGGTTTGTCACTTGTATGATTAACCTATTGATTCCACTACTAGAAATTTATTCTACATACTGACCTTGCTGTTTAGTGGCTAAGTCGTGTCCCACTGTTTTGCTACCTCATGGACTATAGCCTGCCAAGATCTTCTGTCCATGGGATTTTGCAAGCAAGAATACTGGAGTGGGTTGCTGTTTCCTTCTCCAGGGGATCTTCCTGACCCAGGGCTCAAACCTGTGTCTCCTACATTGGCAGGCCTATTCTCGACTGCAGAGCCACCAGGGAAGCACATATATTGACCTACACGTGTAAAATTACTAATGTACATATCTTTTAACTTTTGCAACATTGGGCATAATAGCAAGAAATTGGAAACAACCTAAATGTCATCTGAAAAAGGAGTGCTTACATTGAATTTATGGAAAACTAGTCTTACACAGTTTGAACTATGTAACTGTGATTTTGACTTAGTAAAGTATTACTTGGCCATACTGACATGTAAAATATGACTTATTAAAGAGATAGGAAGAAGAGAATTGAAAAACCAAGAAGATTTAGCAGAAGTTTAAGCCGAACTCCTAGTCCACCTCCCTTTAGAGGCAGAAACACAGCAATGGATGCACAAGAAGCTTTAGCTCGGAGGTGTGTATATTTTTGTTTGATGGATTTTTTTTCTCCTTTTCATCTTGAAATGGATACTCAATTGTGTAGGGCAAATGAATGCTTTCAGTCAGAAGAATTCAAACAACTAAATGTAGCCATGACTACTTGGTGCTTTGTGATACAGAGCTATGTAAGTGGTTTGTTAATTCTGGAAAAGGTACTTTGCAGCAGTTGCTCTTTTTCTCTTCCACGATTAATTCATTCATTTTTCTCCAATCTAGACTTATAAATATTTTCAGTTTGCAATTGGAAACGTTTTTAAAAACCCTAAATCTGATCTAAGAACTCTGTCCATTTTGTCTCTAAAACTGCTTTGTCATTACTTTCTTTGTTCCTAAGAACACAGTCTCAGAAACAATAAGTAGAATTCTGTCAGTAATTTTCTTATTTTGAAGGTGCCAAATAATGAACCACTTCATTTGATCTTAAAATTTTTACTGCTAATACCGTAGAAAGATCACTGTATTTTTAAGTTTTATAATATTTCAAAGATGGGTGACTGTGGGACCACACAACAAACAACAGGGCTATCTAACTAAATCTGCGAAACCATTGACTGAACTACCTGATAGAGGCAAGAAGTAAAGTAAAATACAAGCCCTTGTTTGCAGGTTTTCCCATATTCTGAAAACTAAATCTTTCGATTTTGATTTTTTTTCTCTATGAAATTGAGTTTGTATTTTTTTTTTCATTACAAAAATACAGTTATCACAATGTAACCTGATGGGCTGCTGCCCTGCGAACCCAGCCTGGCAGAAACTCCAGCTGAACAGCAGCAGCAAAGGTGTGAGCTCACCCCTTCCTCATTCCATTCACCTTAGTGAATGGTGTTGATTCCAAACCTGCAATGGCCATTTAAAATATGCAAACAAAAAGTTGTCAAACACTTTCTTCCTGAAACTAAAATCAACGGAGTTAGGAAATAATTTTCCACAATATCTGAACTAATGTATGAAGAATAGTTCATTAACTTTGATCATGAATTTTTTTGTGTTTTATTTTTTGATTTTATTAAAGTTGAGTTTGTGACTAGCCTCTAAAACTGACTTAGTCTCCTGAGTGATTTTCAGATGACAATACATGAAATGCTCTAATTTCAGAATACCAAATTATTCTTTGGCTACCTTGAAATTTGAAGGGTGGTTATTTGTTGTTAAACTACAGTACGTAGACTTTTTGTTTTTGTTTTTGAATAACAGAATTCTAAAACTACGTTTGAAATATTTTTAAGTATTTATAAATCTATATTTTAACATTAATTCTAATCAGAAACTTTTGTTTCCAAGGACAAGTTCGAGGCTTTACTACATGCCTTTCCTTTATGTGTGCAAGATTGCTATATTCCTTTTATGTAAATTTCAGTAATTGTTAAAAAGGGAATGCCAGTTTTCTACCACTATATTTTACCCATCCTGCCCACTGCTCCCCTCCCCCAAAAAACTTTCCCCAATCCTTGCCTCTTTATACCATGTTAAAAGGAGGGAGGGGACAGTGTTTAACTTATGATTGGTAAATCAAGGAGTCTTCAGAGAAGAAAAGGGGTTTCTCTTTCAGGAACTCATTATGAAGATAACATTACTTAAGATTTGTAATATAGCAGGTGCTGACTTGACAGCACATTTTGTTTAGTATGTGTATTCATTAGTGAATTTAGTGTGAACCAGAATTTGTTTTTATTTTGCTTAGGGATGAGTTTGTGTTTCATGTTTCCAATTCCTTTACTAATTTCTTCATCTCCTAAAAATAATTTTCTAATAGTTTTTTCCCCTGTTTTATTAGATTATAGGAAGGGTTTGCTTGCCCTTTTAGAAATTTTATTTTTGCCTTTTTAATTTCCTTTAATTTAGAGACAATAAAGTCTATTTAAATATAAATATCATCTGCATGTTTTGATTGGCCTTACTCCCAATCAGCCTCACTTAAGAAGCTTTTAGGTAATTCTGTAAATTATTGAACATAACCTAAAATTTACTCGGATATATTTTTTCAGTGTTTCAAATTTGCAAGGTTAAATTTTATCCTTCTCCTGTAACCAGCACTGATGAAGACTGAATAATTTTTATCTCTTAACCATTTTAACTGTTCTCTGGGAACTATACATAAAAGCAGTTAGAGTTGTTGGCTATTCAGTAAATTTAAAAATGTTTAAAACCAGTATTGAAATAACATTGGATTGTGACTGTGATACCAGCTTAAGAATGATTGCTTTTTTTCTCACATGCAGATGTCAGTTTGTGGAAAATACTAAATTTATTTAAAATTCTATATAGTGTTTTGTGCCTACACATGTATACATATAAAGATAAATGTTGGCTGTATGTTGTTATTTTTTATTAAATTGTCTTTGACAGGTTGGAAAGGGCAAAGAAATTACAAGAACAGAGAGAAAAGGAAATGGTTGAAAAACAAAAACAACAGGAAATAGCTGCAGGTAAATCTTTCTTCTTTATTATGGATGTACGGCATTTTAAAAACCATTACTGACTTGTGAACGTGTTATTTTTGTTTGTTGTTTGTGTGTGTTTAGCTTTTTTTTTTTTAATCATTTTTGGTTGCACTGGGTCTTCGTTGCTGTGCACAGGCTTTGTCTGGTTGCGGTGCTCAGGCTTCCCGTTGTGGTGGCTTCTCTTGTTACAGAGCACATGCTCCAGGTGCACAGTCTTTATTAGTGGCAGCACACAGGCTCACTAGTTGTGGTTCACGAGCTTTAGTTGCTCCACAGCATGTGGAATCTCCTTTGACCAGAAATTGAACCCATTTGCCCTACGTTGGCAGGCAGGTTTCTATTCTCTGTAACACGAGGAAGTCCTAAACATGTTATTTTAATTTTCTACCTCATAAAACTTTTTTTGTGCTGTATTTCTGACTTGGTCAGTGTAGATAATTTTGACAAGTGAATAGTGACTACTATTGTTCACGTAGCATGTTAGCCATCACTGCTTAAGGAATCCAAGCTTTTATATATGACATAAATGCACTGCCTGTGGATGTCTTAAGGGTGATCAAAGAGAGCTTGTATGAAATGTTATTTGGAAGGTAGAAGTACCAGACCTGATACTTTTTATTTTGGGCCAGGTATCTATCTGTTAAGTGAGTGTAATAACCTGTTTGGGTTTCCCAGGTAGCGCAGTGATAAGAATCCACCTGCTAGTGCAGGAAATGTGGGTTTGATCCTTGGATCGAGAAGATCCCCTGGAGAAGGAAATGGCAACCCACTCCAGTCTTCTTGCCTGGAAAATCTCATAAACAGAGGAGCTTGGCAGGCTATAGTCCACGGGGTCACAAAGGGTCAAACACAATTTAACAACTCAACAACAACCTGTTTAATAGTTTTAAATATTTCATATGAGTTTCAAATGATATAGTGAAATCATATTGTGACCTATCAAGAACCATTCAAATGAAAGTTATTAAAAGTTTAGCTACAGTCACCATAGTTCATTTCCATTGAAATCGTACACCTTTTTCATGTTTACAGAATTCTCTTTATCCTCAGAGAAGAAAATGAAGTTTTAGTTCATACAAGGAATTACATACAGCAATGTCTATTGATGAATACATTAAGTGTTTGCTAGAATATTATTGCTTTATAAGCTTAACACTCAAGTCATTTTTTTATATTTGGTGAAAATACTCTGCCTTTTGCACCTTAGTAGCTCTTGCATATAAATAATATGTTACTGTAAATTAAGATGCTTGTTTTCATTAAAATCCATACTTGCTTCCTCATCAGCAGCTGCCGCTACTGGAGGTTCTGTTCTCAATGTTGCTGCCCTCTTGGCGTCAGGAACACAAGTAACTCCTCAGATAGCTATGGCAGCTCAGATGGCAGCCTTGCAGGCGAAAGCTTTGGCAGAGACCGGAATAGCTGTACCTAGCTATTACAACCCAGCAGCTGTGAATCCAATGAAATTTGCTGAACAAGAGAAAAAAAGGAAAATGCTATGGCAAGGCAAGAAAGAAGGAGTAAGTTTTCTTATTCCCCTGTTTTGTTCTTGATTTCTAAGTTAGAAAAATTCATTTGGATTGGAATAATTTAGTTTGGGTTTCTCTTTCTTGCTACTATTATTAATACTGGGGGGAAAAAATGCATGATCTAAGTCAGACTTTCAGAGAAAACCAGTATGCCCACATATTTATTAAAGGGAAAGAGTTCCTTAGTTTTTATGTTTTATATAAGACAATTACCAACTCCATTGATAGAATGTCATTAATGGTTTTTTTACTTAGGCTGTATTATGGAAAATTTGAGTATCCTAATAAAAGATATTTAAATTTTACATGTCTTAAAAGTGCATTGTTTCTTAACAGGACAAATCCCAATCTGCTGAAATATGGGAGAAATTGAATTTTGGAAACAAGGACCAAAATGTCAAATTTAGGAAATTAATGGGTATTAAGGTGAGTTACACATTTTGCACACTTTGTATTAAAACTCATGTAAATTTATATCTTTAGGGTAACATTGGTTCTCAGTGTTATTTTAGTGATATGCCATCTCTGGATACTTTCTAATGCCTTTTTTTTTAAATTTTATATTGGAGTATAGTTGATTAAGAATGTTGTGATAATTTCAGATGAGCACCAAAGGAACTGAGCCATACATACACATGTATTCATTCTCCCCTTCCCTTTCCATTAGGCTGCCACATAACATTAAGCATAGTTCCCTTTGCTATACATCTAGTGCATTTTTATTTATGTTTTCTAGGTTAATTTTGAGAATAGAACATAAATGAAACACACTAGACCAATAAATTATCACTAGCTGACAATAGAGGTTGTTAAATTTGATATTTGTTGATAGAGTATTTGTTAAGATTTAATTGTCATCAGACCTTTATTTTTTTTTCAAGAAAGTTTTTTTTAATATTATTATTTTTGGCTGCATCATGTCTTAGTTGTAGCATGCAGGGTCTTTTTTATGGACTTAATTGCCCCATGGCATGTGGTATCTTAGTTTCCTGACAAGGAATGGAACCTGCGTCCACTGTTGGAAGGCAGCTTCCCAACCAGTGGACCATCTCCTTTAAAGGAGATGTAGAAGGTTGTGTTTTTTTGTTGAGTAATGTATAGATAAACAAATACAGTCTTAGGTTTTATACAGTAACCTGATAATGTCCACAAATGTTCAAATATTGGTCAGTACTAAGGGAGTTGGTTTTTCATTGAAAAGATGAAACTTGATCCCCATTTTCTTCTAGACATTTATTTACATAGTTTTTCATGTTCTAAATGTTCTTTCTCATTCCCACTGAATGAAGTTGATTTTTGTTAACATCTTCTATCCCAGTACCAAGAAGGAACATTGCCTTGAATGACGAATTGAAGCTAAGTGAGATCAAATATATACTGCAAAAATATGATCTACCAGGACTTTTAAGTGAGAGAAGTACTTGCTAGTCTAGGTGAATTCATCTTAATAGTATATTTTTGTATCTGTTGCTTAGAGTGAAGATGAAGCTGGATGTAGCTCTGTTGATGAAGAAAGTTATAAGACACTGAAACAGCAGGAAGAAGTATTTAGAAATCTAGATGCTCAGTATGAAATGGCAAGATCACAAACCCACACACAGAGAGGAATGGGTTTGGGGTTCACCTCATCAATGCGAGGAATGGACACGGTTTGAAGACCACACTATACTGGGGACTCTTACAGACTGGTTCTGATGCCAGGTCCTTGATCACCGAACAGCTGGCATTCTAGCGTGCATGGGCGTTGCATTGACTTTAATTTATTGAAAAATATGATTTTTTTGTAAATATCAGATCAGTGATACTGGTGTTAGTGTTGTAATCAGGTTAAACCCACTTCCATTAAACTTGACAGGACTATAGAAGGACAATATTTTTTAGTTCATGAATTCTACTTTTCAAATATATAAAAGCTGCAGGTGGGATAAATATCTCATACATGAATTTTTGGTGTCCGCTGTCTTGTGTACTTTTTGTACTTAACCTTGTACAGTTATTTTCATCTCTTGAAACATGAAAGAAATGTTATGTAGATGTTCTTTAGAAGATCTGGCCATTTGGTACATAATCCAGCACAAATAAAGCTGGGTGGTAATGATAATAAAATTGGTTTTTCTCAAGACTGGTGTTAATTTAAGTTACCTGGAATTCTTATTTGAATTTGTTTTATGGTTTCTATGGCATTTTGCAATTTCTGTTAGAAGACACTGGCTGGAAATTTCTTTCTTTTTTTCTTTTTTTAAGAACAACTACGCTATAGGCAATACCATGGTGAGCAAAAATGTAAAAAGGAAGTTGGGAGCAGTGAAAAAACTTACTAAAGTAATACTGTTTTCCTACTATTATAAGGGACAGAATTGGTGTACAGTATTTGTTAATATTCCATATGTTATTCAGGAAATAGATTAATACATTAAAGGGATGTAAGCACTTTTATTTTAATAAAGTGCCTTATAACAAGTTCTTTGTATGCCCTTTCCTCATTATCCATTTAGAATTCTTCTATCATAGACTGAAGTGCTAAAAGAGACAACCATCTACTTTGTCACTAAATTGAATAAATTTAGGGCATAGATTTGCAGGAGGGGACTACAGAACTTGTACTTCATTTACTTCTATTAAATTCATAATTTTTAGCTTTCCCTGGAAAAGTCCTTTGAAAAACATCTCCACAATGTAGCAGCACAGTAGAACAAGGGAAGACTACTTAATGCATTCTGATAAATGTTTAGTTTTCCCAGAGCACAGTAAGTCTAGGGAGAGATGCCTCTTAAGTGACAAAGTTAAGTTTCTGGGGAAAGAAACACTGGTTTTTCATTTTGGAAGTCATCCCAGATTCACATTTGCTGTTGAGCTGTACCTTCTGAAATCTGTTTTGTTAAAGTCTGTGGGCTTGTAATGCAGTGTGGTTATGGAGAGCACACATTAAACTTCCTGTATTTTTCTCTGGTATTTTAGGTGCTGGCCATAAATTATGAATAACAGTCCATTCTAAGAATTTTTGTAGCCAGTTTTAAACAGGGAGCTAATTTTGATTCATTTAGTATAATGTCTAAATAATTGAATAGGTAATACGTACTTTTAATTGAGGTTTCATTTGTTATTTTCATGTTTATTTTTGAAATCCAGTGGCTGTTTTGTATTTTAACCCAGTTGGGACTAGCTACATTTATAAACAGTAGGGGCTTCCCCGGTGGTCCAGTGGTGAAAACCCCGTTTTGGGCTTCCCTTGTAGCTCAAATGGTAAAGAGCCTGCCCACAATGCGGGAGACCTGGATTTGATCCGAAGATCCCTTGGAGGAGGAAATGGCAACCCACTCCAGTATTCTTGCCCGGAAAATCCCAGAGGAGCCTGGTGGGCTATAGTCCACTGGGTCACAAGGAGTAGGACATGACCGAGTGACTTGGACTATTAATAGCCACATACAGCCAAGGGGCAACTGTCCTGGACAATAAATTTAGAGGGAGGCATATAGATTATTGTAATTTGCATGATTAAACTTTAGGAAACAATTACTGGAGTCCTGGAGGCAAGGGACAGTTAACTGCTTGGCTCAGTTGGAAATGACTTCATAGGAAGATAACACTCCATAGTTTTTTTTTTTTTTCACTCCATAGTTTTTATGTGCTTAAACTTTGTTTCCCCTTTTTCCTGGCTACTACTCTGCTTTCTTTTTCAAAGCCTGGTACTTTCTGATGGATGTTGGCTTTACTTTTGTATGCAACAGGAACATAAGTTGTCCAGTAGGTTCTGTAAAGACATGGTAGCTAGGCAGGCAGGAAGATAAGACCACACTGTTGGAAGCAAGGTCTGATAAACTATGTAAATGCAGTTGGCTTGCAGGGTAAGTAAATTTAAAGATGAGGGTTCCAATTTGGGTTATGATTGTGATTTAAATTAGAAATAATGTAAATACTCCCAGTTTCTTTTTTAATGTAAATTCCATTTTAAGTAGTAGGTTGGTAGAAGGAGGTAGAAACAAATAGTGTTATCATTCCAAGTTACATTTCATAGGCCAAAAGATGATTTTAAGAATACGTAATTTCCCTGGAGCCCTCTCCAAGTTCTCCCATTGGCCATTCATCAATTTCTGCAGTTGTCTCATCCTTCTCAATCCCAGCCCTCTAGGACTCAGTCCCAGACTTCCCATTCTACATTATGCAGTCTCATTCTCCTATCATCCTTGTATTGACTTTGCATAAAAATTTGAACCAAATGCTAATCTTTAGTTCAGACCTCTTTCTGGAGTTTAGTCCCAAATACCTGATTAATACATGCCTCCACTGGGGCCTAAAATTCTACCTTCAATATACTAATACACCAGTGCTTCAAGAATTTCTTCCACTAGTTTATTAATAGTTTCTTACCTCTAAGGATAAAATTAACTCAAGGTACCACATAGCGAAAATGGAACTCGCTCTTTACTCCCAAACATAGTCAACATCAATTTTTCTCTATTTCAAGCAGTCATTCAGCCGGTTTCTTAAGTCAGAATCTGGGCAATTAATTCACTCGTCTCTCATTCTCCTTATACAACCCTTCAGTTATCTCTGTTACTTTATCTTATAAATATCCTCTGCTGCTGCTTAGTCATTCCAGTCTGTGTGACCCTAAAGACTGCAGCCTGCCAGGCTCCTCTGTCCATGGGATTCTATAGGCAAGAATACTCTTCCAGGGGATCTTCCTGACCCAGGGATCGAACCCAGTCTCCTGCATTGCAGGCAGATTCTTTACCACTGAGCCACTAGGGAAGCCGCTTAAATATCCTCTATTTGAATATCAACTTTACGTTACTGTTGACACTACCCTAATCCAAGCAAACATTTGTTATTTTATTGCAAAATATCAATCTGTCTACTACAATCAGAATGTTGTTACTGCTCCATGCCAATCCTCTTCCAATCATGGAAACAGGATCATCTTATCACAATGAAAATTTGTGGGTCATGGATACACCACTTGTTTAAAATGTTGAAATGACTTCCCAATTCTAGGAGTGGAAAGAATATCCCTACTGTGGTCTGTGAGTATTTGCCTAATGTTCCAGCCACATTTTGCTCCACTCTGCCTAAGACTCCACTTCTTCAGCCTAATACTCATTTACCTATTTTTGGTTGTACTCGGCCTTCATTGCTGTGCAAGCTTTCTCTAGTTGCAGAGAGTGGGGGCTACTTTTCATTGTGGTGCACTGGTTTCTCAGGTGGTGGCTTCTCATTGCAGAGATAAGCTCTAGGGTGAGCAGGCTTCAGTAGTTGTGGCGTAAGGGCTCCAGAGCCAATCAGTAGTTGTGGCACGCGGGCTCAGTTGCTCTGAGGCATATGAAATCTTTATAGACCAGGGATCAAACCTGTGTCCCCTACACTGGCAGGCAGATTCTTTTCCACTGTACCACCAGGGAAGTCCCAGCCTAAGACTCTTAATACCATCGCCCATGCTCACCACCAACTTTGCCCTCTTAACATTTCATAATTCAGTTCAAACCTCAATTCCTCAATTTAGACTCCTACAGAAATCTTAAATTTGTTACATATCAATAATTTCCTATGTTTTTATTACGCATATTTATTTCTTAATACAATGAATTCCCATCAACATCCATTTTGACCCAAGATCAGGAACATTTACGTTTACTTTTTGTTTCTTTTGGGCTTCCCAAAAGGAACCAGAGATCAAATTGCCAACAACTGCTGATCATCGAAAAAGCAAGAGAGTTCCAGAAAAACATCTATTTCTGCTTTATTGACTATGCCAAAGCCTTTGACTGTGTGCATCACTACAAACTGTGGAAAATCCTTGAAAAGATGGGAATACCAGACCACCTGACCTGCCTCTTGAGAAATCTGTATGCAGGTCAGGAAGCAACAGTTAGAACTGGACATGGAACAACAGACTGGTTCCAAATAGGAAAAGGAGTTCGTCAAGGCTGTATATAGTCACCCTGTTTACTTAACTTCTATGCAGAGTACATCATGAGAAATGCTGGACTGGAAGAAACACAAGCTGGAATCAAGATTGCCAGGAGAAATATCAATCACCTCAGATATGCAGATGACACCACCCTTATGGCAGAAAGTGAAGAGGAACTAAAAAGCCTTTTGATGAAAGTGGAGAGTGAAAAAGTTGGCTTAAAGCTCAACATTCAGAAAACGAAGATCATGGCATCTGGTCCCTTCACTTCATGGCAAATAGATATGGAAACAGTGACAGACTTTATTTTGGGGGCTCCAAAATCACTGTAGATGGTGACTGCAGCCATGAAATTAAAAGACGCCTATTGGAAGAAAAGTTATGACCAACCTAGACAGCATAGTAAAAAGCAGAGACATTACTTTGTCAACAAATGTCCGTCTAGTCAAGGCTTTGGTTTTTTCGGTAGTTATGTATGGATGTGAGAGTTGGACCATAAAGAAAGCTGAGCCATGAAGAATTGATGCTTTTGAACTGTGGTGTTGGAGAAGACTCTTGAGAGTCCCTTGGACAACAAGGAGTCCAACAAATCCATCCTAAAGGAAATCAGTCCTGAATAATCATTGGAAGGACTGATGTTGAAGCTGAAACTCCAATACTCTGGCCACCTGATGCGAAGAGCTGACTCACTGGAAAAGACCCTGATGCTGGGAAAGATTGAAGGCGGGAGGAGAAGGGGATGACAGAGGATGAGATGGTTGGATGGCATCACCGACTCAACGGACATGAGTTTGAGTAAACTCCAGAAGTTGGTGATGGACAGGGAGGCCTGGTGTGCTGCAGTCCATGGGGTTGCAAAGAGTCAGACACAGCTGAGCTACTGAACTGAACTTGGGCTTCCCTGGTAGCTCAGCTGGTAAAGAATCTGCCTGCAATGCAGGAGACCCCAGTTCGATTCCTGGGTCCAGAAAATCCCCTGGAGAAGGGATAGGCTACCCACTCCAGTATTCTTGGGATTCCCTGGTGACTCAGTTGGTAAAGACTTGGCTCGCAATGTGAGAGGCCTGGGTTCAAACCCTGGGTTGGGAGATCCCCTGGAGAAGAGAATGCTATCCACTTCAGTATTCTGGCCGGGAGAATTCCATGGACAGAGGAGCCTGGCAGGCTACAGTCCGTGGGGTCCCAAAGTTGGACACTACTTGGCGACTTTCACTTTTGTTTCTTTTGCTAGACTGCACCCTCTATGAAAGCAGGGCCGTCTCTATTTCGCTCCCTCTTGCATCCTCAGCTCCTAGAACAGTGCCTGGCACACGGAACTCGGTAAATAAATGTTGAATGAATGAGTGCTGCTGCTGCTGCTGCAAAGTCGCTTCTGTCGTGTCCGACTCTGTGCGACCCCATAGACGGCAGCCCACCAGGCTCCCCCGTCCCTGGAATTCTCCAGGCAAGAACACTGGAGTGGGTTGCCATTTCCTTCTCCAATGCATGAAAGTGAAAAGCGAAAGTGAAGCCGCTCAGTTGTGTCCGACTCTTAGCGACCCCATGGACTGCAGTCTACCAGGCTCCTCCGTCCATGGGATTTTCCAGGCAAGAGTACTGGAGTGGGTTGATTGAAGGAGAGATACCACCAAAAGCTTCTAGCGACAAATCTAAAATAATCTAAAATCAAGCTAGCTTTTTATGAAAAAGTGAAACAAGTCCAATCAACTGAAGTACCTTCTCCAAGAACAAAAAAGGTAGTCTGTGGCAAAACTGGAGTTCTTTATTGCTGTTTGGCACGAACACCAGAATCTGTGTCAAGCCATGCATCGTGCTCTGATTTTTTTTTTTTTTTTCCTGCTTTTGAGGCAAAACGGGAACAACTCGCATTGTAACACTTTCTGAACTGGTTCGGCTTTCTTCACGTTAAAGCCAACCAATCCCAGTATGCAATGCAAACAATGAGTTAACAGTCGCCTAGAAACCACATATCCCAGAATGCCATGGTCTCAAGCAATCTCGGAAGTGGGTAGAGGAGACGCCACTGCATTCTGGGAGTTGTAGTCTCACAGGACTGGCCCGCCCCTCGTGCAACTTCGGCGGCCTACGTTTGGAGGAAACGCTGCTCGAGTGGCTTAGCGCGGTGCGGGCCATAGAGAGCGGTTCCGCCCAACAAAACCTTCGCCTCCGGCCTGGTGGCCAGCTCCGCCTCTTCTCGTATCTTTCCCACAGCCCAAAATGGCGGCGGAGGTGGATTTTGGCGACTTAGAGCTGTTCGAGGCGTTTGACCACCCAGAGGAGTCGACTCCGAAGCCCGTTCATACCCGCTTCAAGGACGACGACGGCGACGAGGAGGACGAGAATGGGATTGGCGACGTGGAGCTGCGGGAACGGCTTCGGCAGTGCGAGGAAACCATCGAGCAGCTCCGCGCCGAGAATATCCTTCCCGCTCTCTGGGCCCTGTCATCAGGGCGTGTGGTGGGGCCCGTGCCCGGAGGGCGCGGGCGGAAATTCCACAAGGGCCAGAATTCAGCCTGAGAATCTAGGGTTCGGGTTGCGTAAGCTGTCCTCGAGGCCTCGGCGCAGACCTCTCCCCTTGTGGGATTCGTCTCCTGGACCTCATTCGTTTCTCCCGTCCGCGAGTCTGGGGCGGGATTTTAGCGTTATTCCGGACTCTTTCAACTGTTCAGTTGCAGACTGTTTACCACGTCTGTTCCCGTCTTTTGAGTCATTATCCGGTCTCCTTTTTTGGAACCAATGTAAAGTTGATGCAGTCACGCTATGTGGTGTGTTAGGAGATACCGGCTACATTGACCTGGGCGCCTGTGTCTTTAAGGCGCGGCCAAAGTTAGTGGCCCCATTCTGTGGAGTTGGGGTTCCTAAGGAGTCGAGGCATGCACAGAGAAATGGTTCATTGCTGATGACCATTGGGGATTCATTTGAAAGTTCTTCCACTTTGAAACAGCTTCCGTGTGGAATGTGCATTTAAGTTTCCGTTTGACTTTAGTTACATGTCCACAGCCTTTCTAGCAAAATGTGTTAATATGTTAATACATTCTTAGAAGGTGTTTGCGGGTGGGGTTTAACTTATTTTAAAATTTTTTGTTTATTTTTACTTAGCTTACAATTTTGGTTCAGGAACTTTTTTCTAGTGTAAGGTTTTCGAAGCCATTTTTTTTCATAATGCCTTTTTCCTGGACATTTTATTGTGGAAAATTTCTGAAGACAGTAAAGTTGAAAGGATTTGGCAGTGAACATTCGTAGATTCCATCCTAGATTTTTCAGTTCTTAACAGTTTGTTATGCTGCATTTACCTTGTTGAGTTATCATGATGCTTTTGACCTGGAACGTCTTCTTAAGTGGCTGTTTAACTTCTGACGGTGCACCGTTGACCGAATAGCATTTTTGGTTTCAGTCTGTTAGTCTATTTTGAATTACATGACCCCCGTCTTAGAAATACCATGTTGGAAGGGTATGTATTTTAGTTTTTTAGATCCAGATACTAGTCCTGCAACAGAAAAGGTCAATAAGTGTGTCATCCTCAAAACATTTGTCTTTTAACTTTTGTAACATACGTTTATAACATTGACATCAAAAGTGAGGTTAGTAGTTGTATTTTATGATCTTATTTCTGTTTAATGAGGGCTATAGTCCTTAACAAGTAATAACATCAAGAACTTAAAAGAAAATTGAATATTTTGACTCGACCAAGGTATGAGATCTTGAAATTGCACTGTAATGTACTTTTTATTTTGTCCTGATATTAATATTTAATCACAGGTTTTTGTTTTTGTTTTAAAAAGTATTTGGGATTTCTGTATCGCTTCTATTTGTTCCATGTACTCGGAAGAAATCAGAGTAATGATCCTTTAATTTGTGAGGGTAAAATTTGAATTCTCATAACTGCGTTAAACTTTGAAACTGACTGGGTGAAAATACGTGTGAAACACAAACCAGAAATTTTTTACTTAATCTTCAGAACAAGTTATCTTCAGGCAAGTTATCAACCTGTTCACGTTGTTTCTATTCAATGAACATTTCTGGGAAGTTAGAATTCAAATTTGGAGAAGGGAGTGGCACCCCATTCCAGTACTCTTGTCTGGAAAATCCCATGGATGGAGGAGCCTGGTAGGCTGCAGTCCATGGGGTCGCTAAGAGTTGGACACGACTGAGCGACTTTACTTTCATGCATTGGAGAAGGCAATGGCAACCCACTCCAGTGTTCTTGCCTGGAGAATCCCAGGGACGGGGGGGAGCTTGGTGGGAGGCCATCTATGGGGTCGCAAAGAGTTGGACACTACAGAAGCGACTTCGCAGCAGCAGCAGCAGCAGCAGAATTCAAATTACGGTATTGATATAGCTGAAGATTTATTTATACAATTAAAATGTGTCTGTAAGTAGAAACAATGCAAGATAAATTTTAGAAGAAGAGAAAGGAGTTGCTTTTGAAAAAAGTGCAGTGAGTAAATTTGCTTTCAGGCATCTAATTTTAATAGATAATCACATGTTGATATTTCCTTTTTTATGTAATTTTATTTGTTGGCTATGCTGGATCTTCATTGCTGCACAAGCTTTGCTGTAGTTGCAGCAGCAGCTGCTGCTGCTGCTAAGTCACTTCAGTCATGTCCCACTCTGTGCAACCCCATAGACCGCAGCCTACCAGGCTCCCTGGTCCCTGGCATTCTCCAGGCAAGAACACTGGAGTGGGTTGCCATTTCCTTCTCCAATGCATGAAAGTGAAAATCGAAAGTGAAGTCGCTCAGTCATGTCCAACTCTTAGCGACCCCATGGACTGCAGCCCACCAGGCTCCTCTGCCCATGGGATTTTCCAGGCAAGAGTACTGGAGTGGGGTGCCATTGCCTTCTCCCTAGTTGCAGTGAGAAGGGACTACTCTCTAGTTGCAGTGCGCAGGCTTCTCGTTGCCGTGGCTTCTCTTGCAGAGCATAGCCTCTAGGGCTCAGGCTGCAGTAGCTGTGGCAGTTGGGCTCAGTAGTTACAGTTCGAGGACTCTAGGGTACAGGCTCAATAGTTGTATCACACAGGCTTAGTTGCTCCGCAGCAAGTGTGATCTTCCCGAACGAGCGAGTGAACCATGTCTCCTGCATTGGTAGGTGGATTCTTTACCATGGAGCCACCAGGAAGGCCCCAATATTTCTTAGTGTGCATTTATTTAGTAGTCACTAAATCTAAAATATTTGTTAAAACAGATTTATTACACAGAGTGGTATATTAAGGCTTTCAGACTTTGGGGTGCCATGATGCAGTTTAACATGGAATTTTTTGTCCCTGTACCAGCTGAAGTAACCTGCTACATTGGTGACTAAAATTTTAGAATTAAACATATTTCAGAATATGTCTAAAGAATAATTTCTCTATGCCCTACCTTCCTTACTATCTACGTGAGCACAGTCTGTGGATCTACAGTTGTTTGTAGTTAGGTAGTAAATGTATTGGATGTGAATAGGATTCCTAAAAAAAAAATCATAATTTTTATATATGTAAAGATATTTTATTTAGACAGGTGCATGCTTTGTAATAGAGTCGATCATTTGAACATTAAATATTTATAAGTGGGTTACAATCACCTGAGTTCAAACGATTAGAGCATTATAGGCTTTGCCAATTCATGAGAAGGAAGCATTAGTATCCTGAAAAAGGAGTAATCTATATATTTATTTATTTAATTAGAATTAGGGTTCTCCACATTCTGAGACTGACAGAACTTTCTACAGAAAACCAAGGAAGAAAAAAATTTAGATAAAATTTGTACCCCATTTGTCTTGATTTAACCCTTATTTTTGGAACTTGCATATCAAAGTGCTTCTTTCTTTTAGCCAGTAAACATTGTGAGTTGGTTTTTGTTGTTGTTTCTTCTTTATATGATGAAAATTTTAAATGTACAGAAAGTGGAAAGAATAGTATAATTAATACTCATGTTTTTATCACTTAGATTTAACAATATTTTGACATATCACCTTCTTCTAATTCCATATACATATTTTACCCCAAATATTTCAGCATGTATTCTTTTTTCTAAAAACTTTCATATACTACAACAACACCATTATCACACTTAATAACTGGCATGATTTCCTTAATAATATTCTCAGCCATATTCAGATTTCCCCAACTGAATGTCTTTATCGCTGATTGCTCAAACTGAGCTCCAATCAAGAGTCACACAATTGCATGTGGTTTTTAAAAACATGGTGTTTTGTTCTGCTGGATAGTTTTATTTCTTTCTTTATTTTTGGCTGTGCTGGGTCTTTGTTGCTGTGTGGGCTACTCTAGTTGTGCTGTGCAGGCTTCTCATTGCGACAGCTTCTCTTGTGGAGCATGGGTTCTAGGGCGCTTGGCCTTCAGTAGTTGTGGCACAGGGGCTCAGTAGTTGCAGTTCCTGGGCTGTAGAGCACAGGCTCAACAGTTGTGGTGCATGGGATTAGTTGCTCTATGGCATGTAGGATCTTCCTGGACCAGGGATCGAACCCGTGCCTCCTGCATTAGCAGGCGGATTCTTTACCACTGAGCCACCAGGGAAGCCCACAATGTATTTTTTTTTTAAACTGACGTTTGTGCAAATTGAAACAAGTGTCTGGATGTCTTCATATTTTAATTTTATTTCTCTACTTGATGTGAGCAGTTCCACATACAGATTGATTGATTTCACATGCTGTACAGGTACAAGGATTTGAAGAAGGTGTGGAGAAATCAGATACAGCTGCTCCCAGGTTACTGAAGGAATATATAGCAGATTTCAAGGCTGCAGTCTAGTTCTATTTTTTCCAGTTTTTGAAAGTCACATCCAGGAATAGTGTAATTTTACATCATTACTTTAAAATTTGGATCTGAGATGTTTAGTGGAGTGTGCTCTGCCCTCCAAAAAGAGTCTACCCATTTATTTATAAAGTGTTTCCATTTCCTATATATTTCCAAGCCAAATTTATTCTGATTCTTTCAGAATTATATTCTTTGTAACCTGCTGGTTTACTCAGTTCCTCCCTCTCCTCAGTTTATAAACAAACAGCCATTAGGTAAAGAAACTTTTTGGTTGAAAACTGAACTGCAGCTTTTAATTTTTTATGAAATATTTAAAATACATATGTAAAGTAAAAGATAATCTTTATAAAATTGTTCAAGTATGTAAAATTGGTGAAAACCGGAGTTCCTGGTGGTTCTTGATCTTATTCATAAAATATTATATGATCTTTGGTACGTAGAAATGATAAAGGTTCAGTGTTTATATATACATATGCAAGTTTTACTTTAATGTCTTCTAAGAATATGTTTTAACTTTTGTTTTAGTGGAATATTGGTGAACAATACTAAGTTAGATGGACCTTTATTACAGATTCTATTTATGAACAATGTTATTTCAAAGTAAGTAATTTTTTCTTTCCTAAATATTATGAGCTAATGTGTTTATGATACACTATTTGTATAAATATGCTGTTTTCATCTGTATTTATACCATCTGTATTCTTTTACTTAAAATTTATGGAATCATGATAAGAGCCAGATTTTGGCTCTTATTTTTGCAGTCGTATAAACCTGAATTTGAACTCTGCTTTCTACATATGTGAACCTGGAGAGGTCACTGACCCTCTCTGCATATCAGTTTCCTTACTGGGAAACAGGACACTAGTAGTAACCACCTTTTAGGGAACTGAATGAGCACCTGTAAGAGCCCAGTGTTGTTGTTCAGTTACTAAATGGTGTCTGACTCTGCAACCCCATCGACTATAGCCCACTACGTTCCTCAGTCCATGGGGTTTCCCAGGCAAGAGTACTGGAGTGGGTGGCCATTTCCTTCTCCAGGGGATCTTCCTACCCAGGGATTGAACCTGCCTCTCCTGCAGCTCCTGCATTAGCAGGTGGATTCTTTACCACTGAGTCACCAGGGAAGCCCCAATAGCCCAATAGACAGCTGCTAATAAAAGTCACTGCTACCACCATTTCGCTACCAAAATCAGGGAGCTGAGTTTTCCCTGTTGATTATGGTGAAAACTTACCATGTGATTTTTTTTTTTTTTGACTATCAAAACTAGACCTTTGCTAGTTTTCAGTATTCTTGGGTCTAGGGTGACTCAGTGCTTTCCTACGATGCTTGCTAGAATGTTCTGAAATGGTTTGAGGCCTTGACCCATGCCTTGCTTGAAGCATGGTCATAGACATTTCAGATGGTTGCTTGCCCCCTCACGCATCACATGTTGTTATCTTAGACACTGTGCAAGGTAAAGGGAGCATACTTAGGTGTTACCTGCATGGCAGATCCATTGGCTACTTTATCTCACAGAAGTGGAACCTGAGGCTGTGTGGGGTGGTACAGCCGGTGGCATGGTGCTGGGCACGTGGGACTCCAGGGCTACTGTCACCATCAGAGTCAGCCTCTAACTCAAGCTCCTGGCAGACCTTTTTTTTTTTTTTTAATAAAAAAAAATATATATATTTTGGCCACGCTGCACAGCATGTAGGATCTCAGTTCCCCGAACAGGGATCGAACATGCACTCCCTGCATTGGGAGCGCTGAGTCTCAACCAAAGAACCCCCAGGGAAGTCCCTCCTGACAATATTAATGTCTGCACCACTCACCTGGGGTTGTGCCTGCAGAAATCTTAGAATGTCAGCTAAAGAGACCTGACAAATCATCAAGTCCACGAAGAGGAATTTGGCTCTTTTGGCCCCTTCTGAACTGAGTACTGAAGAGTATTTGATGAACATGGTTCTTGACCTGGAAAGCTGGAGACCATAGACCTCGGTCATTTTACTTGCATTGCATTTTGGTCTTTTTTTTTTTCCCTCCAGTGTCATATTTACATAGGTGTTGCCTTGTGTGTGCAGAGTCTGTAGGAAGAGGCTGTGGAAGAGCTGAATGCATTGATTGTGTGTGTGTTGCAGAAATAAGTTGCTGTGAGACAGGGTAGGAAGGGGGCTTTTTGTTACATAACTGACTCTTTTACTTCTTTTGAATTTTGAACCATTTCCATGTGTTATATATTTACAAATTAAGTTCGTAAAATTTATAAATCCATGTAGTCTTTGTGTAAGTATCTGCCAGCTGTTACATGCTAGGCACTATGTTAGATTATCATCATCATTTTGTTAACTTGGCAAAAATGGGTTTTGTTTTTTTTTTCTCTAAAGAATAGATTAGACTGTTACATAGAGTCAGTGATTTGATATAAACTCTGAAAAACAAAATAACAGTATTTACACATGCCATCTTCTAAAAATGCATGACTTCAGTCAAGTCAGTGTTTGTGTGGGTTCTGACCATTTTGTCCTCTTATGCAGGCAATATCATCAAGAAATAGAGGAATTTGTATCAAATTTAGTAAAAAGATTTGAGGAACAGCAGAAAAATGATGTGGAAAAGACTTCCTTTAATCTTTTGCCCCAGGTATTTCAAACTTAAGAGACTTTAGTAGGTTTTGCGTTTTACTGCCAATTATTAGGTGGCTCCGGGGATCCTCTTGACTCAAAACCAAAATGGTTGTTGAGATTGTCTGTTCACCTTCTATCCTGCAACCTGGCTTCCTTCTCCACAGTCTGACCAATGCAGCCATGGGGCTTTCTTTGGGATTGTGATTGCTTTTCTTAGGGAGTAATATTCACACCTGGCTACACTCAAAGCCTTTCCCCGTGCGTCATTCCCTAACTTGGACACATGGTTTGGGACAGAAAATTAATTTTAGGTCAGGGAAAAACATCTCTTTTTGTGGGGACTATAAAAAATGGATTTTCTTGTTTGTTTTTTTTCCTAAAATGAAGAAGTTCATATATCATCCTTTTCCCCCCTCTACTTGTTTTAAAAATCAGTAGCATGCCCAAAGAAATCTGAGAGATTCCACTGTGTGACTATTAGGGCATAAATTTATCTCAAGAGAATCAGGATTATGATTTCTGGGCTTTTTTTTTTTACTTATAAGTTAAGGTAAGTAAAGGCTCTCAAATAAGGATCTTTAGCTGTTTATCCTCAGAGGTTGGAGAATGGAGTATTCTGATTTACTAAATTTTTGTCACCTTTAGTTTTCATCTATTATATATAATTTTTTTTAAAGATTCAAGGAACAATACATTTAACAATAAAAACCGTAGTGAATGTTATTTAATTTTTGATTCAAGAAACACTTCAGAATTTTGTGCCTTGAGTATCAGTGTTGACCAGCAATATCAAGTTTATATTTTTAAATTTTTGATTATCTGATTTGAAGATAAAGCCTGTCTTGTCAGTTTAAATGTTGAAAGTTCCATAATTAATATTTACTAACATAAAAGTCATAGTGTAAGCTAATGCTTCAGAAGATACTATCTTTTATATCTTTTTTAACTTTCCCACTTGAGAAGTAGCTTTCATAAACTTTCCTACCTAGCTTAACTTCTCACTCACCCTAATTATCACAGCAATGAATTCAAACTTTTATATACCTTAATGGTATGTGTTAGAAAATAAAGTGAATGTATTCAGATTTAATTATGAAATTTAAAGTTGTTAAGAATTGTTTAGCTTTTGTAACTTGTGTTTTTCTTTGTGTTAGCCATCCAGTGTTATGCTAGAAGAGGACCATAAAGTAGAAGAATCCAGTGCCGTTAATAATAAGGAAGCTTTTAGTGTAAGTTTGGACGCTTCAGTTTTGAATTCTGCAGATACATTTCCTATCCTCTGTCCATTGGGTAGCATTTAGATGGTAAACTGATGTGTCATCTAATGATCACACATTCTTTCATTAAATTTGTTGTAAACAACAGTGTAGGCTTCAGCCTTCTAATATTATAGTTTGCTTTTTAAGAACTATTTCATTGTGACCTAGGGGTACAATGGATACACCGCAGAGGACTTTTTCTCCTGACTATCCTCTCTGTTCATTCTCCTTTCTTTTTTTTTTTAAATAGATTTTATATTTTTTAGAGCAGTTTCTAATAGATTTTATATTTTTCTCAAGTTCACAGAGAAATTGAGTGAAACGTACCGGGATTTGCCATGCATCCCCTGCCCCCACACGTTTATAACCTCCCCCTCTATCAACATCTCCCACCAGATGGTACATTTGTTACAATTGATAAATCTACAGTGACACATCGTTACCACCCAGAGTCCATGGTTTATGTTAAGGGTCACTTTGGTACTCTGTGTCTATGGATTTGTACAGTAATACGCATCTACCATTAGACCTTCGTATGGAGTAGTTTCACTGCCCTAAAAGTTCTCTTTATTCCACCTGTTCATCATCCTCGCCCCACTCATCATTTTCAAGAACTTGGATGAAAATATAGAAAGCATGCTTGTGGAACTTATAGATGGGTGAATCTGAGAGGGATAAATTACTAGTATAACAAGTGACAGCTTGGAAATGTTAAATATTTGAAAGACTCATATAGTGAGTGAAAAACAGAAGATTTTTAACAGATGAGCCTGTATGCAGGCCTTTTGTTTGATACCTGTGCAAAATTCAGAAGTGTCAGTGCAGTGTCATGTGTGATTTTGCAACTTAAAAGTTTTTAAAGAAGATGATGTAATCCTGGATTCCGTTAAAGGAAGACCAGTTTTCATGTTCATGGAGTATTGTGTGCCATTGATATATCACAATTTAGACTAATAAGTGTGCAACATCCTAGGCAGGCACCACCTTAAATCCCAGAACCTTATTGTTTAGAAGGGAGATGAAGTTATCTAGTTCAATGTCAGGGATCTTTCTTTAAAGCGCCCTGATAGCTAGCATCCTGGTCTTTTTTTTTTTTTTGACTCTTCTCAGTAACGTGGAATTCACTTAAAAAAAAGAGAGAGACATACTTCTTCATTTTGCACATCTCTGATAGAAATTTGCACTTTCTAAAAGTTGAGCTGAAATGTGCTTCTTATACTAACTGGTCCTAGTCTTGCCACTTGGCACTCTATAGGGTGATCTCACATGATACCTTTGCAGATATTAGCCTTTATCACATATGCAGAGTTGTGTCCATGTCTTGTAAATCTTCTCAGTAAGATCTGTTGGCTCTTCATCCTCCCAGCACAGACAGGATATAGATGATATAAAGTGTTATTAGTTTTCTCAAGTGTGATGGTGGTATCATGATTCGTAGGAGAATGTTCTTATTCTTAGGAGGCTCATACTGAAGTATTTAGGGGTGCCATGTTGTGAATGGTGCAGTGTTGTAGCTGGTTATATGTGGAAGATGGAACTTGGGTAGGAAGTTGTTAGTCTCCAGCAGGAGCAAATAATAGCTTAGACTAAGGTGAGAGTGGTGGCAACTTACTTTTTAAAAATGGCTCAGTAAAAAGTATGTTTTTGTGTGGAGAGAGCGATGTGCACACAGAAATGTCAGTTAACCATTGTTGAATCTAGATGAGGGCTCATGGTGTTCCAACTTTTCTGTATGAAATTTTTCTAAATTTGTATGGAATTTTTCTCCTATTGGGAGACAAGGAAATGGAAACAATGAATATAGAAATAAAGACAGCTTTCAGAGGATCTTGCTACAAAAGGAAGCAAAGAAATGGGAAATAGAAGAATTGTTGACAAATTTTTGCTCTTTAAGTCTGGAGGGAGTGCCCCTGACAGTAGCGATCCAACAGGAAAAACTCCATGGTCTAGACACCCTGAGGGAATTCAGTGATGGAGATTTTACTGACACATCAGGATGTGACTCCTTCACTAAGGAGTTGATTATTATTTCTAGTAATTTCATCATCCAGAAATAAGTTGGTAAAACAATTAATCATAGTCTTACAGTATCTAATGTCATCTTTTTTTTTTTCTGCTTAAATAGCAATATTTTTTGACTTGTTTTCTGCAGGTTGTAGGAAGTGTCCTGTATTTTACTAATTTTTGCCTTGATAAATTGGGGCAACCGCTACTAAATGAAAACCCTCAGCTTACGGAAGGATGGGAAATACCCAAGTATCCTACATAGTGAATGAAGATCTTTATGCATCTTGCCATTAAGTTCACCTTTAAAAAAAAACCAAATTGTGCAGACTATGATAACTATTCCTTAATAAAACTCACTAAAGGTACCAGCAAGTCTTCAGCCACATTGTTTCTCTAGAAGGGCAAGAAATACAAGTAAAGGCAAAAAGGTTTGTGTGGGGAGTTGCTTTTGTTTTCTTCTTCTTCTTTATTAACCAAAACCATAAACTCTTATAGCTTGAAAAGTTAATATTACCGGCTTACTATAAATAAACAGATTAAACCAGAATTTCAGTACATAGACATAGAGTAAATCTCTAAGTCAGTCATATTGCAACTCATTGGTTCAGGCCTGATGTGCCTGGGTGGGTGGAAAGGAATAATTACTGCTGTCTTTGATTGCTGTCTTATAACCATCTACCCCTTTCCAAATTTCCGAAAATATGATAATCTGTTTGCCTCAGATCCTTCTGTTATCAGCCACTGACAAAATTCAGAGGTAACAGATCAGTCGGGAACATAAGGGCTCTTGGTTAAAAGACTTGATCAAAAGTAATATTTGTGTAACTCATTAGGACAGGTGGTGAAAGTGAGGTCATTTCTGCAGATATTAGTAATTGGTGATCTGCGTGCTTTCTTGTTCTGATACACGTTGCTGTCACACAGAATTTTATTGATTTGCTTTGATATTTCTATTTACATTGTGAAAATCTTTGTTTTTTGACCAAATAGGCCAAAGCCTCACTGTTTCAATTGTGGTTCTGAAGAGCATCAAATGAAAGATTGCCCAATGGTAAATTTTTCTCATATAAAAAAAAAATCTTTGAACCAGAGCTTTCTAATATTTTCAATGCATCTATAGCATTGTGCGATATAAAGAAACTTCCTGTCTTACTTTCCTATAGTTCTTAATTTTTAAATCTTTCCAAATTTGTCCATAAGTTTTAAGACATTATTTTAAAAAATAATAATTTATTACAGTGGTCTCTATTTGAGATGAATAAAACATGATGAGAATTCATGTTTAGACAATTTATTTTAAAAACTTTGTGATAGTACCAAGGTAATAAGAAATTGAAGGACTGCCTCTCTTCCTTGCTTATTTTTCTAAACTATCCAGTCTCTTTTATACTTGCTCCTTATGCATTAAAACTGAAATAATCTGTGTGCTTGACCTAGGGAAAGTGCTTATGTTTATTTAATTTCTGAACTATTTCTACACTGCTTGATACCATTCTTTCCAAACACATTACGATTTAGCCTCGAAATGCTGCTCGAATAAGCGAAAAGAGAAAAGAGTATATGGATGCCTGTGGTGAGACAAACAATCAGAATTTTCAGCAGCGATACCACGCAGAAGAAGTAGAAGAGAGATTTGGAAGATTTAAGCCAGGAGTTATTAGGTACCTGTGTCATGTTACCTTAGAATGTCGTTTCTGTGTCCCCACCATTTGGAACAAGTTCTGTGTATCTTCAGGGTAATAATCAGGAAACAAGTGTTCTCCCACAAGTCTCTATATAAAAGGTACATCAGTTAATCCAAAAAATATCTACAGTAAGTCCCCTACATATAAAGGAGTTCTTTTCCAGAAGCACGTTCGTAAGTCCAGTTTGTTCATTCATTAGTCCAACAAAGTTAGCCTAGGTATCCCAACTAACACAATTGAGTGTATATAGCTTAATAGGTTTCTAACATTTTTCACACAAATAATACATTAAAAAACTAACAAAAAATAAACAATTTTAATCTTATAGTACAGTACCTTGAAAAGGACAGTAGTTAACACTACAACAGCTGGCATACAGAGGCAACTCGAAGGTTCGTATGTAGGGGACTTGACTGTACTGTGATTGAGAGGCGCTGCTGTACCACATGCTGTGTAGTATGAGACATGGAAGTGGTTTGGTTTTTTTTTTTAATTTATTTTTAATTGAAGGATAGTTGCTTTACAATATTGTGTTGTTTTCTGCCATACATCAACATGAACCAGCCCTAAGTGAACATGTGTCCCCTCTCTCCTGAACCTCCCTTCCACCTCCCACTCCATTCCACCCTCTAGGTTGTTACAGAGCCCCCGTTTGAGTTCCCCGAGTCATGCAGCAAATTCGCGTTGTCGGTGTGTTTTGCGTATGGTGATGTGTATGTTTCCATGCTGCCCTCTCCGTTTGCCCCGTCCTCCTCTTCCCCACCCCTGCCGTGTCCACAAGTCTGTGCTCTAAGGACATGGACGTGTTTGAAATACTAGAAGAGTATGTATCTTCATCCAAGCGAGAATACAGTATTTTTTTCCTCCTCTTTTATTTTTACTCAGTGAGGAACTCCAGGATGCACTGGGTGTGACGGACAAGAGTCTTCCACCTTTTATATATCGAATGCGCCAGCTAGGATACCCACCAGGGTGGCTCAAAGAGGCCGAACTGGAGAACTCAGGGCTTGCGCTCTATGATGGGAAAGGTATAGTATGTTCAGTTAGATAAGTCAACTTAAGGGTTCTGTCCTTTCTGTTTTTTTTTAATTAAAGAATAACAATAAAATAGAATGGGAATGGCTGTCTTATTTAATGTCTACTGAGTTAACTAAAAAATATCATGATTTTCTTTTGTTTTACAAGGAAGGAACTAAAACTTCATTGAGAGTTACCAAATAATTATCTGGACTTGCTCAGTGACTACCTAGCAAGGTATTAGCTCTCCAGCTAGACCTCATAAACTCTTGCCTTTGTCAGTAATAGTAACAGAAATATGACCCATCTCTGCCAGGAGATCTATAAAAGTTACAATAAATAAACCGTCTTATTAATCTAAAACTTCTCTTAGGAATCTAGAAAAATATTCATAAAAAAATAAAAATATTCACACATGTGCCCAAGGAAATGTATGTATATGAAGATACTTTTTAGCATTGAATATGATAGTGAAAAATAAAAAACAACATTAAGGGATCTTCCCTGGTGGTCCAGTGGCTAAGACTCTGTGCTCCCAATGCAGGGGACTCCAGTTCAAGCCCTGGTTGGGGAGCTAGATCCCACATGCCACAACTAAGACCCAGCGCAGCCAAAATAAATTAATTTTAAGAATATATATGTATTTTTTAAGACAACATTAAGGCCGTAAGGGAGAATGGCTAAGTAAACCGTGGTAGAAATAGGGGATAGAATCCTTGTAGAATGTATGTAATAAATGGAGTAAATCCATGGAGCTCCCATGGCAAGATTCTTATGCAATACTGAGTTTAAAAGATAAATTTCTGGAATGCTTATTTATTATGATACTGTTGATCTTCCTGGTGGCTCAGATGGTAAAAAATCTGCCTTCAATGAGAGAGACCTGGCTTTGATCCCTGTCTTGGAAAGATCCCCTAGAGAAAGGAATGGCAACCCACTCTACTGTTCTTACCTGGAGAATCCCAGGGACAGAGCAGCGTGGCAGGCTACAGTCCGTGGGGTCGCAAAGAGTCAGACACGACTGAGCACTAACACTGCTACTCCTGCTGCTGCTCCCACTGCTGTTGATCTTAAAAAACAAAAATCCCGAAAAAAAAGAAAAGAAAAAAAGAAGAAAAAGAAAAGAAATAAAAAAGAAAAGAAGAAAAAAAAAAAAAAAAAACAAAAATCCCACATGGATGAAGCCATGCTGTATATTTTCTATGAGGAGTTATGTTTGTAGAAGATATTTTGAAAAGAACCGTCTAGATTTTAGGGTTTAGACTCGCAGAGGCCTCCCCTGACCAGCTTCTTTAAACGTCTGTCTCCTGCGTTCACCTGCGTGTCCTGCCAGTCTCTCTCACTGCACCCTGTTTGTTTCCTTCATGCCCTGTCACAGTTCATGTATGTCTGTCTATCGTGTAGCACAGTGCCTGACACCTGGTAGATAGTAAATAAGTTTTTAAAAGTTGTAACCAATATACAGCAAATCAACAGTGGTTATCCCTGAGAAGGAAAACAGGATTGCTCTTAAGATTTTAGTATTATCTCTAATGCTCTAAATTAGAAAAGAAAGTGTTTCTAGATATTACTTAGGTCATTAAAATAAAAACAAAACATTTACCAAGCCCCCCTTCTCACGTAGTACCAAAAAGAGTATATTTAGCACAGTCCTTTTAATATTTTATGTCCCCAAGTCATGCTGACATTCAAATTATCATTACTCATGCCACTTTCTGTAGGTGCTTGCAAGTCTGCTGTCCTCTCTTTAAAAAAGACAGAATTTATCTGGCTGCACCTAGTCTTAGCTGCAGCACACAGGGTCTTTGATCTTCCTTGTGGCATGTGGGATCTAGTTCCCTGACCAAGAATGGAACCTGGGTCCCCTGCATTGAAAATGCAGCGTCTTAGCCACTGGACCACCAGAGAAGTCCCCCCACCGGTCTCTTCTTAAATTTCTCACCTAGGGATTCTTTGGACACATGAGTGTAGATAATTGAGAGTCTCTTAAATGTCTTTTAATCTGTAAATTCCTTTCTTGTTTTTAACAAAGTTCTGAGTTTTGTCCTTCTGGGTTTTTTGAGGTTTTGCTGATCATCCCCATGGTTTCTTTCAGTATGTTTCTCTGTCCCTGTTTGCTGTGAATTGTTGGTGAAATCAGTCATCAGTGAACGTTGCCAATATCTAGTTATTGAGGATGGCACAGTGGTTGTATTCTGATTCTTTGATTACTTCTTGGCTTATTATCCTGAAAACTTCTATAAAGAGAAACTTCTCATCAACCATTTGGTTACCTTAGGTATATAGACATGGGATTAGCAACATAAATGTTCGAAAAGAATGAAGTAGTTCTCAACCATCCTTCAAGGATTTCTGTCGTCTGTAAAGTGGTATTAGTAGTAAGTACCTCTTAGGGTTGTTGTGAAGAATAAGTGAGTGAATACTTATAAACTGTTTAAAGTACTATCTGAGAAGAAAACATTTTTCATATATAGTAACCATTATATAAGTGTCTCTTAAATAAAAGAACTGGAATAGAGCATTAGGCAAATCATAAAATCAGTGCAAGATAGACTTTTAAGCAATTCATGGAAGAACTAAACTTTCCAAGTTTTTCAATATTTATATTTTTGTCAAAATGGTATGTCCATGTTGTTTAAAAATTCTAATCTTTGTTCAGACAAATTATAATGAAAGCCATTCTCAGAATAATTTTGTGGCCATAAATATAAGCACTTTCCAGGTCTGCTTTTGGTCCAGAAAGGGGTTTATATGGGCACTTAGCAATATTCACCTTTTTGATGATCCATAATAGATGGTGCTGATGGAGAGACAGAAGCTGGAGAAGTACAGCAAAATAAAAGTGTCACTTACGATCTCTCGAAATTGGTAAACTATCCAGGTTTTAATATATCTACTCCCAGAGGAATTCCAGATGTAAGTATATTGGTTTTATATTCTTCTGGGATATAAAAGTATTTGTGTAGATTGTTCAAAATGTTACCTTACATAGCAATTACTGTCTCATAAAGAAGTTAAAGTTGAGAATTCCCTCGCTGTCCAGTGGTTAGGACTCTACACTTTCAGTGCTGAGGGTGGGAGCTCAATCCTGGGTTGGGAAACTAAGCTCCCATAAGCCATGCAGTGTGACCAGAAAAAAATAGTAAATGTGACATGAATTTGGGCAAACTCTGAGAGATAGTGGAGACAGAGGAGCCTGGCATGCTACAGTCCATGGGGTCACAAAGAGTCGGACATGATTTATCAACTGAACAGCGACAACTAAATGTGTTACTTATGAGTTTAACTTTTTAATTTCTTTTGTGTTGACTAGAATGTTAAGTGAAATCTTGAATTCGTCAAAAAGAAAACCCAGTTTTTTCTGATTTTATGCCCTAAGGAACTAAAATAGAATGATTAGATTCTGTAAATCTGGAACTGTTCTAAAATTAAAAGATTATCATTTCTTTTTTAACAACATGGGGTGGTTTGAAGCAGTATTGTAAGTTTTACAGAATTGCTTGGGAAGTATTTTTCTACCTTTAATCAATCTATGTGTACTGTAACTTTTTCCTACTTTTCCTTCTTTTCCCCCCACAAAGTAAAATTTCTCCGATACAAGAAAGGTTTGCTATACTTAATCTTTTGCACCTTTTATCTTATGTTTCAGGATTCAACAACTAACTGTGGTGGTGGTGGTGGTGGTATTTTAGTAAAAATGCGTTCTAGGGACTCCCTCATGGTCCAGTGGCAGCGCCTCTGAGCTCCCAACACAGGAGGCCTGGGTTCAGTCCCTGCTCAGGGAACTAGATCCCACATGCTGCAGCTAAGACCCAGTGCAGCCAAATAAGTAAATGACTTAAAAAAAAATTCATTCCAGCTATTCTTAGGGACTGGGCAGTAGAGAAGCAGCCAAAGGTCTAAATTAGAGTCTGGTGAACAGATCTGAAGATGTGTGTAATTAGTTAAGGGCTGGCTAAATTGCATGTACAAACCATCGGTGCCTCTGGAAGTTGGGTCCAAGTCCCAGCCTACATCAGAATCCCCTTGAGGTACGCATTAGAAGTGCACATTCCTGAGCATGCCCTCTCCTTAGACTTAACTTAGTCCCTAGGGTCTGTTGGTTTCACAGGAGCCCAGAGTGATTCTTGTTGAGAGCCGCTGTTAAATGTGTTACTGGCAATAAGAGAGAAAGGAGTGATAACTACTCAGTTTGAAGACAGAAGGTGGAAAACAGCATGAGTGAGCAAGTTAGGAGAAAGGGACAAGAACAGTCTATGGGCAGTACTAGTTAGTATCAGGAGGCGGGTGGGAACCAGCCACGCTGCTGAGAGGCTGTCGTCACTGCCTGTAACTTCTTGATAGTAGGCAGAACCTTTTTGGCCCAAGTGGTTTTGTCAAGTAGTCTTTTAGTATTCTGTCCTGACTGTTGGATAGGCCGAGTTGGTTTTTTTTTCCCTTTCAGTGCACTATTATTTTTAACCCCCACCCCCTGCAAAAAGGAAAAGTCACATATGAAGCAGGAATGTAATTTGATATCTCCACTTCACCTACTGTAAGCAGACTTCAGAGCATGACATTTTCCAAATACACACTTCTTTTTCCCTTCTCTTTTCATTGATAGGAATGGAGGATATTTGGGTCAATACCAATGCAGGCGTGTCAGCAGAAGGACGTGTTTGCCAATTACCTGACTTCTAACTTCCAAGCGGTAAACAGATTTTCAGAGTGTGGTTTAGAAAAATGTCTTGCTTTCATCCATGGGGTTTTGTAACTCATAGGCATCTCGTTGCCTTTTATTGGTTTTGTAACTCATAGGCATCTCGTTGCCTTTTATTGTTTTGTATATAAAGCGCTCTATGTTTTCTGATGAATCCAAAGGAAAAAGGTAACTACATTCACCAGTTACCTGGATTGGTTCTCTGTATCATGTTTAAATGGAGGGATGGAGTGTAATTCTTTGTCTCCCCCAACTCACTTGTGTTTGGTTTGGTTCTCCATTAGCCAAGCATGAAGTCTAGCAGCAAAAGGTCTTCGTCTCGGTCCAGCCCCAGTAGTCCAAAGAAGCAGAAGAAGGAAAACAGCGCAGCAGCCTCACCCGCCGACATGGAACTGGACTCGGGTAGGTTCCACCCCGTGGTTTTGCTTTCATTGAGAAAGTAGGACGAGTTTGTATGCTGATGAGTTCCCTAAGAAAGAGGAAGCTCTTAATGAGCAGTAACTCAAGAGTAAATCTTCCCTTTTATCCTTGGGTATCAGAGCACCTCCACTATTGCTGATCAGAGCTGAGTTTGGAAGGCTTATAGCTTTGCGTGAGAGCCGGATGGGCCCGCCAACCGGGCTCCTTAGACCTTTCCACCCAGTCCCAGGGCCCTGGATCTGGACTGGCCTCCTGATGGGCAGGGCTTTGAGACACACAGTGGAAAATACTCCCCTTTGGCAGCTCATTCCCAAGAGGAGGAAGGGCAGGACTGAGGCAGGCTTTCTCAGTTATTCTTCCTGAGTATATAAATTCACGAAATCCCGTCTGCCCCCAGGAAAGAGAGACCGTGAGGAAAGTCCATCCTTTCAGAAAGCCAAGGGAAGGGAACAAAGACCTTGCCCTCTGTTCTCCCTTAGTCTTTTGCTCTCTGAATCCTCTGGGTTTACCATGGAACCTGTGGTCAAGCAGGGTTGTGATGGTCCTGAGGGATGTGACCAGGGTGAGATGAGCAGGGTTAGGGCATTCGAGACAGTGAGAAATGCAAATACAGAAGCATGAAGCATCACAGCATGTTTGTCTACCAACAGTGTGATAGCTGGAGTTCAGACCCGGCTGTAAGAAATGACGTAGTCAAAAAAGGCAAGTTTTTGGTTGTAAGAGCCTCATATGGTACAGAGGAGATTGAACTTCTTCCTCTAGATCATGACAAGGCACTAAAGGGTTTCTAATGAGATGGAAAGGTTAATAGGACCAGATTTGTGTTTTAGAAAGACTAACTGTTTGGATGAGTATAAGGAAGATGAGTCGAGAGGCAGGAATGACTCTGATACTCCTGACCAACAGTAATGGTCCCAAAATAATGTAGCAGCTGTGACAGGCTGTGGGAAAGGGTGGACCCCAGAGAGCTAAGGACCGGGTGTGGGCTGAAGGAAAGGAGGAGGACTCTGGTGACTAGGTTTCGGTTTTGGAGACTTAAACCAGATACTACTGATGGTGCCAGTGAACGAGTTAACGAACGGGGGAAGAATCTGAGTTCTAGGAAAAGATTCCTTGTTTTGTACAGGTCAGATCTGTTGTGTCTGTGAGACACCCAGATAGTGATGACCAGTGACCAGTTGACCACATGAACCCACAGTTCGGTCAAGCAATCTAGACTGAGATACAGAACTGGGAAATAAGCCAGGGAGTTTCCAGTTACCTCCTCCGCTGCTTCTTCCACCTCTGCCCACTTGAGAGTCTAGGCAGTCTCATTTCCAGCCAGATTTCCTACTGTGTTAAAGGTTACTCTCGGTTAGAGTTCCTGGCACCAGAGATCCTGACCTCTCCCCCTGCAGATGTTCTTTTCAGGTGGATTGAGGCCATTAAGCAATGATGATCGTATGCTTCCCAGGGGTCTCAGTGGTAAAGAATCCACCTGCCAATGCAGGAGATGCAGGTTTGATTCCTGGATCGGGAAGATCCCCTGGAGAAGGAAATGGCAACCCACTCCAGTGTTCTTGCCTGGAGAATTCCATGGACAGAAGAGCCTGGTGGGTTACAGTCCATGGGGTTGCAAAGAGTCAGATACCGTTGAGCACACCTTACATATGTGATATCTGAGGATCCAGTTTTCCCCTCTTGAGCCTTTTATTTTGCCATCAATCCTCTGGGTTCACCTGAGTTCAAATAATAAATAATAAATAAAGTAAAATCAAGTGCTGTATGACAACTCAGTATCTCAACATCCTCATTTCAGATGCCGAGGTCCCGCATGGGTCCCCAAGCAGCGAAGCTTTTCAGTTTCAGCCCCCGCTGCCCCCTGGCACGCCTCCTCCGCTCCCCCAGGGCACCCCTCCACCCATCTTCACTCCTCCGCTCCCCAAGGGCACCCCGCCGCTGACTCCCAGTGACTCACCCCGGATGAGAACGGCATCCGTGACCATGGACGAGGACGCGCTGACTCTGGAGGAACTAGAAGAACAGCAGAGGCAGATATGGGCGGCCCTGGAGCAGGCCGAGAGCGTCAACAGTGATTCGGATATTCCTGTAGACACACCTTTAACTGGGAATTCGGTGGCCTCTTCACCTTGTCCAAACGAACCTGACCTCCCTGTCCCAGAGGGAAAAACACCCGAAAGGCAGGTGCCAGGGGAGGCCGAGGTACTAGACACTGCTGCAAAGAAATCGGAAGAGGAACAAGCCTTGAGCCCAGATTCTGAGACTGCTTTGCTTGGCCAGAAGGAAAAGGAAGAGTCCACTCAGGTAGACCCTAAAGGTGCTCATGACCACGGCAGGGTCGAGTCAAACAGTGAGGTCAGGAATGGAGGGAGCAGCCAGCAGCTCCTTCATGCGGACTGCAGTCCTGCAGCAGCCACGAAGGCCCACAGTGCTATCCCCGACATGAGCAAGTTTGCAACCGGAATAACGCCGTTTGAATTCGAGAACATGGCGGAATCTACTGGAATGTACCTCAGGATAAGAAACTTGTTAAAGAATTCACCCCGAAACCAGCAAAAAAACAAGAAGACTTCTGAATGACTGCTTGGCATAGCACCCAGTGCTATTTAATTATGACTGTGTTCTGGTAATTAGGACTAAATTGTTTTCCTATTGGCCCCTCCCATGTGAAAGAAAAAAAAAATCTACCCAAGGCTTAATTGTGGTCTAAGGTCAGGCCTCTTTTAAAGAACGGAAAGACTGAGCTTGCTGGTTTACTATATTTTATTCTCATTGATAAAAATTTGGGGGGAGGTAAGTAGGAGCCGGTTTAGAGATAGTTTGTTAAGGTTTATACTATTTTTGGATTGTGAATGTCTGTCAGGAGTGATGGTTTTTAATCTGTCTTTTGTACATCGTTTTCCCTTTCTACATTTTGCTAATTATCCTGTACGTAAGTTTAATATATCACTTTTTAAAAAGAAAAAATTCTAACCATTTAAAATTCATATTTCAACTCTTAACAACCAAATGAGAAAAATCAGGGATGAGCAGCTTTATACCATTTGGGGTATTTTTGTAAATGATTTACATGCATCCGTTTTAATAACACTTTTACTTTTTTGTAACTTCATTCTTCATATAAGCTTGCTATACAGGTATGTTCATCTTTGTGTACAAAGGTTTAATAAATTAGTTTTCATATACATAATCTAAGACTTTGAATATAAAAAAATGACTCACAGTTAAATTAGTATATACAACCTTGTAAGTTTGGTAGTAAATTATGTGGTTGCAAATCTTAGTGGTAGCAAAGGAAATTAAGACATTACAAGTTTGGGTATTTTCAGTGGATTTCAGCCTTAAATATATCAATAGAAACAGCAGAATCTTTTAAAGTAATTATTTTGAAAAAATAAATGGTGGGCAGCTAGCCTTTGTACAAAAATAATTTTCTAGATTTGAATGATAATTGTTACAAACAAAAAGTAGGCATACACATATTGTGCTTAATTGTCTGATACATAATATAGAGCTGAAACTATGTTTTTGTCTTTATGTGGAATGCCATGACATCTTTACAGTCAAGTCCATGAAAATAAACATATAGATGATCTTGAATTAGTCTTAGGTAATGTTATTCTCCTCAGAGGCCAGCAGAGGGTGCAAAATACAACCCTTCCAGGTTTAGTTTTCATTTTGGTAACTTGAGTATCCAAATTTAGTGTTCTATGAACAGTAAAGAGAAGGGAAATTATATGAAAAGGGAAAAATTATTTTCAAGGCCCTCATAGAACATGCTAAAAATTGAATAAAAATGTTTAATCCTTCTGGCTTTTTCTCTGAGTCAAAGTCCATAATAAAACTGATCTTTTACCATAGTTTACATAGTGTTTTTACATGCATTATCGTACTCAACATTTCTGTTAGGTAAACATCTTCTTCACATTATGTATATAACCTGAGGAAACTTCAGCAGCATGGAGAAGTCAAGGGGACTTGTCAGCATTCAAGAAGTGGTTGTTGGGACTTCCCTGGCGGTCCACGGGTTAGCTTCCACTTCAGGGAACACAAGTTTGAACCCTGGTTGGGGAACTAAGATCTCACATGCCACAAGGCACAGCCAAAAAAAAAAAAGTGGTTGTTGAGAGGCCAGTCCAACTAAAGACTTGACCATTCCCTAAATCATACACATAGTTGTTTAACTACCCCCTTAAACATTGCATTGCAGTCTCCTGTGACCAGAGATAGCTAACAGTTATTTCTCTAGCATGTCCCACAGACAGTTCGTGTTGAGGTTCTTTGTGCATTAATATCCCATGGTAAACTCCAGTACTTTGGCCACCTCATGTGAAGAGTTGATTCATTGGAAAAGACTCTGATGCTGGGAGGGATTGGGGGCAGGAGGAGAAGGGGACGACAGAAGATGAGATGGCTGGATGGCATCACCGACTCGATGGAAGTGAGTTTGAGTGTATTTTAGGGAGGCGTGGAGTGCTGCAATTCATGGGGTCTCAAAGAGTCGGACAAGACTGAGCGACTGAACTAAACTGATCCCATTGTCACAATCACCATAATAAGCAGGGATCGTTAACTTCATTTTTAGAGAAAATGCTTGAGACACAGCAGGTGAGTAATGTGGTGAACCTAAATCTTGATCACTCAGACCCCCAATATCCATATCCATTGTACTACCTCTCTGTCAAAAGCTCTAGAAAAGCACTAGTTTCTCAGTTGATTCCTATTTCTCCATTTATTCAGTTACGTATTAAAGGTACACTTGTGTTGAGTTGTTCTCTCTGCTTTGGGGCATTAAAAGAGGAAAACTGTAAAATAGAATCTGTTTTAAGAAGAGCTTGGATATTAGTAGGAGAAAATGGATGGTTTCCTCTTAGATTCATCACATGGCCATATGAAGTGGGCAAGGTACCTCAGCTATTTTGGGGTGGTGGGAAAGGCAGCTAGGGAAGACTGCCTTTAAATTCACAGAGCCAGGCGTTTCAGTATTCATTTGGAGGGCATTTGAAAACTTCTGGAAAAAAGAACCTTTGAGCTAATCCTTAGAAAAGGTAGGTAGAACTACAGATTTCCATAGACAGAATGAGCATTGGAATATACAAGAAATGGCATGATGGAAACCAAGGAGGAACACTCAAGAAATGTAGGATGGTAGGGGTGGGAAAAAAGACTTAAAAGACGTCATTGATGCTAAGGACTCTAGGTTGCTTTACTATGGGGTTGGAATTTTATTAAGACTAAGGATCTACTGAAGATCTTGCAATGTGACTTGACCTCATCCAAATGGTTTTTGAGGAAGAGAATCCTAAAGCAGAATTCAGAATAATTTGAGAGGAGACATTTTATGGACGGGAACTCAGAAAAGCAGGAAGCAGTTGCCTTAAGAAGGTGCCCCATTTTTCATATGTATTCTGTCCCATGTATTGGAGTCTTAGGAAGAGTGTTGGGTGGAGGAGCAAGTTATTGTTTGGACTTAGCCATGTTGTGACAAGTCTCTAGGTGTGGGGAGGTGAGGTCATAACCAAACACTTGTACTTCAGGATGGACTTGGAGCCAGGGTGGGGACCCGTATCTAATCTTTGCCTTTCAGTGAAAAGGAATGTGAATTGTCACACAGGCTGCTAAAACAAGGCCAGCTGTTTGTCATCTCCTTGAGCAGGTAAGAAGGCACTTTGCTTTCCAAAATACCAAAGGACTGATTTCTTTTTTCAGAAGGTTGCATGTCCTTACGTGGGCAAAAGTATAGTCTACTTTGTGCCAACAAGAAGCTTCCTCCTAGTTGGTTCTGTTCTTCAGCTTCTCTGTTGGAATCATTTTGCCCTTCTGCCTCATACTTGGTAGATTATCATTAGCACATAAAACCAACAAGGGTGTTATAACAATTGTGAATTTATAAGGTAGGACTCAGTTCCTAAGAACTTGTGTTTTTCTTTAGCCTCTAGGAAAAAAAATTTTTTTCAATGTATTCATTGGACTTACTGGTACAAATTCACTTATAAAGGTTTAGGGTTAAATTATTTTGTTAAAGCATTTCTAAATAGTTCCTAATTACAGAGCTCTTTCTATTAATAACATGGAGATCTCTGAATAAGCATGTTTTGAAAATCACCAGCATTCTAGCTAGAATGTTTATATTGAAACATTGGAGTAGAGGGGGGAAAGTGACAGCTGTCTTAAAGAAAAATATCTTTTTTTATTTGTCTCCTAAAAAAATAACTCTTGTGGGAAGGAGATGAGAGAAATGGAGTGAGGCTATGAAATAAGATTAAGCTAAAATACCTCCCTCGTATTGATGAAAAAGGTAATCCATAGTCAGTCTAAGAAAGAAACAGAATATTTTATCCAAGCCAACCAGAGGATTATAGCCTGTGAGACAGTCTTGCAGAAATCTTGGGACTATTCCAAAGAGGTAAGGGTGGAGGTCAGGGAAGATGTGATTTTGGCAAAGGGGTATGTGTGCATACCTTCGAAACTGACTGCTATTCGAAAGGAATAGACACCTCACTCAGTTAATGGTTTGAATGCTTTTCTAAGTATGGGAAACTGCAAGAAACTGGGTTCATAAAATTTTCTCCTGAAAATATCTATCCAAGAGCCAGTTCTACCAGTTTTCCCAGAGCACAAAATGCCTCATCCTGGTCTTTGCCCTGAATTCCTTTCAGGGTGTGTTGTACGACGACTACAGTGGCTCGTGACTTGATTCCTGTAGAACTGGATGGTGGGCAACATTCTTTATTTTACAATCCCCTCCCTTTTTATCTTAATTTTGACTAAGGTTTTGGGAGGCATTTTGTGTTCAATTTGTCTCACGACACTAGGAATGCTCATTCCGAGGTCAGATGGGGATTTTGTTGATAGGCCTCTCAATGTGCCATTGCTGAATTAGGCCCCTGTTAATCTCTCTTACTGGTCTGTTATTGTCCAGGAAATTGTTCCTTCTTATGCTTCTTCCCATATCTAGAGCTATACTATTACAATCATGGATCTTATGGAACTATACTTTGATTAAGTCACCTAATAATTTTTATCAGAGGCTCAGTCACACATCTGGTAATGTAAGAAAAAATAGGCAGAATGCAAATTGTAAAATAGGCAGAATATGAATAATATAGCTTGTGACATTAATAAGGTCATCAGTAAGTAAATTATCTTCTAAGGAGTTAGGTTTGGTGTCAGAAGGGAAAATGACCTTTATGGTTAAAGCAGTTATTTTTGCTGTGAATATCTGGTTAACAATGTGGATGCACAGTACACATTAGAGGGGAGAGAGGAGACCCAAACCAGCAGAGAAAATTTTATGTTAACTTCTTCTTGTTATACCTTAAAATATAAATCGTATTTTATCACTCTATGGCTAAGCCTGTCTCTGTCATCCACAAAATCTCTAAAATTCACCTCCTATACCCTTTTGTTAGCTGATGTTCAATGTCTATGAGTTGGATCCAACTTCTAAGACATTTTTATTTTCAATTAAGTTACACCCTTTCATAACCATTTAAAGAATAAATATGATGCTTGATTTCTCTTGGTTTAAAATGTTTACTTTTAAAATTATAAGCAGAAAGAATAACAAAGCCATAAATTTGAAGGAAAATAACCCATAAAGAAAGCCTACATCCTTTTTTCTTCATAAGGTATAGAAATGTATTTTCTCACCAAATAATTTTCTAAACCCCAAACTTTTTTTTCTTTCCCAAAATGGAAATTCTTGATTTTGTTGTGGCTTATAAATGTAATAAACACATTTGCTTTATAAATTGAGATATAGAATACTATAAACATCCTTTATAACCACAACTTTCAGAGAAAATTTTGTTCATAGTTCGGTATATTGTCTTCCTGAGCAAATACATGTAACTAAGAATTTTTTTTGTTAATGTGTTGTATGTATAAGCGGTTTTTAACAAAAGCGAGGTTATACTGTACTTTCCTTGTTGGTATTTGAAATCTGAATGTTTATTATTAATGGCTGCACAGTAGTGTACCATATTTTATTAAATATTGTTTATAATAATAATACAATGAAATCTGAATATTTGTGGAAATATGTGCATGTGATGTATCATTTCTAGATTATAAGTCTAATTCAATATCTTAGGTTTATGGGCTATTTTTATTCTTCTATGCAATGTCTTTATATCCTTTGCTCATTCTTATACTAGTTTACTCAATGATATATAATCCTTTCATTAAAAAACTTATCTGTTTTCAGGTGTACTGCAAAATTATGTTCTTAATTTGTCATGTATATTTTAACTTGTTTATTATATCCTTTAAAGTACAGAAGTTTCACATTCTTATAGGATATTCACCAGCTGATATTCCAATAATGTAGCTATTGACTGAAGCTGCTATTGAAAAATTACTTCCCCTCTAGTATTTGTGTATTAATTTGTTAAATATCTATTTATTTTTGGCTGTGCTGGGTCTTCACTGCTGAGCACAGACCTTCTCTAGCCGTGGCAAGCGGGGGCTGCATGTCCAGCTGTGGTGTGTGGACTTCTAGTGATGGCTTTTCTTGTTGAGGAGCATGCGCTCTAGGCTGCACAGGCTTCAGTGGTTGCAGGGCACAGGCTTAGTTGCCCGAGGCATGGGGGAACCCTCGTCCCCCGCATCGGCGGGTGGATTCTTAACCACTGGACCACCAGGGAAGTCCATCCCTACTATTTAAATTGTGTGATTAGTAAGACTATCCCACTATGCAATTCTGCAGTTTTATTTTCATATAGATTTGACTAATTGCTGTCTAGATTTGGTCTGCTGCTGCTGCTGCTAAGTCACTTCAGTCATGTCCGACTCTGTGCGACCCCAAAGATGGCAGCCCACCAGGCTTCCCTGTCCCTGGGATTCTCCAGGCAAGAACACTGGAATGGGTTGCCATTTCCTTCTCCAATGCATGAAAGTGAAAAGTGAAAGTGAAGTCACTCAGTCATGCCTGACTCTTAGCGACCCCATGGACTGCAGCCTACCAGGCTCCTCTGTCTCTACCCTAATATATCACTCTCTTTTGGATTTTCTTTTGGAATAAGCTGGAAAGACAATGACATTGTCCTTCATTTTATTGGATTATTTTTACATAGGATTAAAAAAAAAAAAACTACTCAAAACATCTTATAATCCAACCAACCAGAGAAACAGATCAGGCTGGGGGAAAGAAAAAAATGTTATGAACTTAATTCTTTTATTATATCTATGGTAAAGGGGAGATTCTGCTTATCAGGAGTGCATTTTAAAAAAATTTTATTTATTTATTTATTTATTCCAGAATTGGGTCTTAGTTGCAGTGCTCAGGGTTCTCTGAATATGGTGCACGGGCTTTGCTGCCCTGAAGCAAATGGGATCTTATGTCCCCAACCAGGGGTCAAACCCATGTCCCCTGCATTTCAAGGTGAGCTTTTAACCACTGGACCACCAGGGAATTTCCTGGAAATGCACTTTTTAAAATAAAATAAAATTCAACAATCTGGCCACATTTGGGATTTTTGTAATATGAAGAATTACTGAAAAAGCAAGAGTCTAACCCTGACTCAGCTTTCTGTCACAGTAGACAGCTAGATTGCTCCTCCAGAGGGGTGACATCATGCCAGAAGCTAGTTCATGAGTCATCAGCAAGAATGACAAATGAAACAAGATTAGGACAGGTTGTGGGATTAGACCTGGGGCAGATTTCTCACGGCCTTCCAACAAGTGTCCTTCTGTTCCTACCTCGTGCTTTCCATGCCTGTCCTGATCTTTGACTCTAGACCAGTTACAGTTCTGCTTCTTGTATTGGTCCAGTTTACTTTAATGTTTGGTATTGGTGGTAGTGGAAATTTGGGGGTTTTTTTTGGTTTTGTTTTTCGCTTTGGTTATGGACTTTTGAATTTTCTGTTGATGTTTTTTAACATAGGATTGAATTTAATTAATGACAGGCAGTAACATCCAACGAACAAAAGAAAGGGTTCGCACAGTTGTTTGTTGCAAACCTCTGTGATCTCATTCAACCCCATGGCTTTCAATACCAACTAGGTACAAATGATTTTCAAATCTACATGACTAGCTGCTAAAATCCTCTTGAATTTAGAATATTTTTTTCAATTATTTAATAAGCAACATCTCCATGTGGGTGTTTTTGTTGATTTTTTAAAAAATATTAATGAAGCATAGTTGATTGACAGTGTTGTGTTTAATTGCTGTTATACAACAAGGTGACTCAGTTGTACATATATAACTCTTTTTCACATTCTTTTCCATTATGGTTTATCACAGGATATGGCATAAAGTTCCCCTGTGCTATACAGTATTGTTGTTGTTTAGTTGCTAAGTTGTGTCTCACTCTTCGTGACCCCTTGGACTTGTACCCCAGCAGGTTCCTTTGTGGGATTCCCAAGGCAAGAATACTAGAGTGGGTTGTCATTTCCTTCTCCGGGGGATCTTCCCGACCCAGGAATCCAACCCGAGTCTCCTGCATTGGCAGGCGGATTCTTAACAGCTGAGCCACTTGGGAAACCTGTGCTATACAGTAGGACCTTGTTATTTATCCTGCTTTAATGCTTTTATATGAGAATATACAGAGGAATCCTGAGGCTCTACTGTGTTAGAGTGGTTGAAACAATGAATTTTCATGACATAATGTGGTTTCATAATTTAGAGAATCAAAGATTAGGACAGTCAGCAGGCATTGGTAGGAGCAGAAAGGGTTGCTAGCATTCATAATTGAAAGAAAGAGTTTTCCCTGAATTCTATCCTGCAGTTGTGGTGACTCACAGTTAAGAACCTCACATTAGAGCAATCAGAGAGGAGGGGCTGTCTAGGGCCTGCCTTAGGACTTTTGTTCTGACTGTCTCCTCTTCCATGACTGCTTTTTCCCTGAAATCCAGTTGGCTAAGTCCCTCAGCTCCTTCAACTCTGCTTAAATTTCATCTCACTGAGACCAGCCCAAAGTCCACACACTCGGAACTTCCCTGGCAGTCCAGTGGCTAAGACACTGCAATCTCAATGCAAGGGGCTCAGGTTTGATCCCTGGTCAGGGAACTAGATCCCACATACTGCAACTAAGAGTTCATATGCCACAGCTGAAAGATTCTGCATGCTGCAATGAAGATTCCCACGTGCTACAACTAAGACCCAGCACAGCCAAATAAATACTAAAAAAAAAAAAATAAACCTCCACACACCCAATTACTTCCAATATTGATTTACTCTTCTCTGTAAGGATTTTTCACTCTCTAACATATTATCGAATTAGTTGGGTTATTGCTTATTGACTTTTGTCCCCTACCAGAATTTGAGTTCCACAGACTCAGAAATTTTTTTGTCCAGTGATATATCCCAAGCACCTAGAACAGTGCCTGGCGCATTAGTAAATGCTCAATAAATCCTTGTTGGTTAAGTGACTAGATTAGAAGTTGGAATATCCTACTAGTTTATTACCTTTTAAAGATGGGCTGGCATCTTGGCAGAGAAGTGTATTCATGCACAAGGAAAGAGTGTAAACTCTGTGATCTCTAAGATCCCTCCCAATTTAATGTATTTCTGGGTTTTGTCCTCACTTAGGCTTCCTTCACCATGAACCGGATTTCATTTTTGAGGAACCAAAGCCATTTCCTAAGCTCATTCTTTATTCTGAGCAAAATTGCCCTCATGTTTAATATGCTTTGTGTGAATGATTCACTCTTGGGTGTATGTAGGGTGTGTAGGCAAAGACAGATCATATTGTGCTCTCAAGGAGAAGTTGTAGCCAAGTGTATTTCACAAAAGTGAAAAACTGGAGACACAGAACATGATCTATTGAACAGTCCTCAGTTACAATGGGATAGGTCGTGTTGATTTCCTAGTTCATTTAGCCTTTTCTCATGAAGCAGTATTGAAGTTTGTCAAATACCTTATCTGCATGGAGATTATCATGTGTTGTTTTTTTTTTTAAAAACCTTTCTTTTTAAAAATTGTATTTATTATTTAATTTTTTGGCTGTGCTAGGGGAGAGAGTCATTTCCTAGGCAGGTTGATAAGGAGTCTAGGGGTCCCCAAGGAGAGAGGGATCTGGAATTCTCAAGGAGGAAGAAAGGACAAATCTTTTTTTTCCTTCTCTACATTCCTTAGGATTATATAACAATAATGTATCCTGCCTGAGGACAGTCTCTGGATTAAACCTTCTGTTATCTTAAAATGTAAATTATGGGAGTAGACCTGGTCTTTACAAGGATGTATCCTGCCTGAGGACAGTCTCTGGATTAAACTTTCTGGCTAATTCTGTTATCTTAAAATGTAAATTATGGGAGTAGGTCTGGGGAGGTCTTTACAACCTCCAGACATTCTGTGGATTCGTTGGAGAGTATATAACTTCATTGTTAACACTATCAAGTGGGTACTCTTTCTGCCCCCTTCTGATGCCTAAGTCAGAAGCTTTCTCTATCTCCTTTATACTTTAATAAAACTTTATTACACAAAAGCTCTGAGCGATCAAGCCTCGTCTCTGGCCCCGGACTGAATTCTTCTCTTCTGGGGGCCAAGAATCCCGGTGTCTTCGTGTGATTCAACAACAACCTTTCATAGGTCTTCGTTGCTGTGCAGCCTTTTCTCTAGTTGCTGCGAGCGGGGGCTATTGTCTAGTTGCGGTGCACCAGCTTGCCGTTGTGGTGGTTTCGCTTGTGGAGCACAGGCTCTAGGGCATGCGGACTTCAGTAGTTGCAGCTCCTGGGCTCTGGAGCACAGGCTCAGCAGTCGTGGTGCGTGGGCTCATTTGCTCTGAGGCATGTGGGATCTTCCCGGACCAAGGATCGAATCTGTGTCTCCTGCGTTGGCAGGAGAATTTTTCACCACTGAGCATCATCATGCAAGCCCCTATCGTGTGGTTTTTGTTCTTCATTCTATTGATACAGGGCTTCCCTTGTGGCTCAGCTGGTAAAGAATCTGCCTGCAGTGCGGGAGATCTGGGTTCACTCCCTGGGTTGGGAAGATCCCCTGGAGAAGGGAAAGGCTACCCACTCCAGTGTTCTGGCCTAGAGAATTCCATGGACTGTATAGTTCATGGGGCCACAAAGAGGCATACATGACTGAGTGGCTTTCACTATTGATACAGTGTATCCCATTAACTGATTTTCAGATGTTAAGCCAACTTTACATTGTTGGGATAAATCCCACTTGAACATAATGTATAATCCTTTTTATATATTGGTGGATTCAATTTGCTAGTGTTTTGTTGAGAATTTTACATCTATATTTATTAAAAATATTGGTGTGTAACATTCTTTTTGTTGTATTGATTTTTAAAATGCAATGAAGATAAATGAGTCTGTGGATAGTAATCCAATTGTCTAAGAACTTGCATCCTTGAACAATTATTTTTAAAAAATCTTTCATCTTTCATTCTTATGAGCTATTAAGGAAGTTATTCATTATTATTATTGAACAGTTATTGAGAAAGTTATCTCATTATAAACCTTAAGGGCAATGATATATTCCATTCTATGACCTCATATACATGTGCCAAAGGGCACCTCAGTCAGTTCAGTTCAGTTCAGTTGCTCAGTCATGTCCAACTCTTTGCAACCCCATGGACTGCAGCACGCCTGTCCATCACCAACTCCCGGAGTTTACTCAAGCTCATGTCCATTAAGTTGGTGATGCCATCCAACTATTTCATCCTCTGTCATCCCCTTCTCCTCCTGCCTTCAATATTTCCCAGCATCAGGGTCTTTTCCAATGAGTCAGTTCTTCAAATCAGGTGGCCAAAGTATTGGTTTTGCAGCTTCAGCATCAGTCCTTCCAATGAATATTCAGGACTGACTTCCTTTAGGATGGACTGGTTGGATCTCCTTGCTGTCCAAGGGACTCTCAAGAGTCTTCTCCAACACCACAGTTCAAAAGCATTAGTTCTTCGGTGCTCAGCTTTCTTTATAGTCCAACTCTCACATCCATACATAGCTACTGGAAAAACCATAGCTTTGACTATACAGACTTTTGTTGGCAAAGTAATGTCTCTGCTTTTTAATATGTTCTCTAGATTGTTCATAACTTTTCTTCCAAGGAGCAAGCATCTTTTAATTTCATGGCTGCAGTCACCATCTGAAGTGATTTTGAAGCCCCCCAAAATAAAATTTATTTATAAATGTTATGTAATTATTATCCAATTTAGTTGAATTTAAATTCTTAACTTTCAGGAGTTCTCTGGCAGTCCAATGGTTAGGACTTAGTGATTTCACTGTGGTGGCCCAGGTTCAATCCCTGATTGGGGAACTAAGATCCCACAGCCATGCAGTGCAGCCAAAAATAAATAAATAAATTAATTAATAATAAACAAACAACACATTCTTTAACTTTTGCTGATTTTATCTCCAGCATCTGCTTTCTGGGCATTTTACATCTAACTCTGACTTTTGTTGATATGTAAAACTGAGACTTGGCTAATAATTTAGTAATATTATATTAAAGATTGTGTACCAGTTACCTTGGAGAAGGGAATGGCAACCCACTCCAGTGTTCTTGCCTGGAGAATCCCAGGGATGGGGGAGTCTCGTGGGCTGCCGTCTATGGGGTCGCACAGAGCTGGACACGACTGAAGCGACCTATTGCTGTGTAATATGATCTCAAAACTGAGTGACTTAAAACATCAGCATTTCATTATTCCTCCTGATTCTGTAGGTTGAGTGGGTGGTTCGGCTCATTTCAATGAAGTTCATTCAGGTGCTGCGTTCAGTTGGTGGCTTGACTGGAGACAGAGGGCCTGAGATACTTCACTCCCATTGCTGAGCACTTGGTATTTGTTGTCAGCTAGACCCCTCTTTCCATTCAGTTGTCTGGAATGAGTTCATTTACTTACAGCAGAAGCATTCCAGGAAGGCAGAGGCAGATGCGGCAAGGTCTCTTGAGCCCACACTGTGATGTCACACAATGTCACTTTTACCAAATTCTATTGCAAGTTGAAAAGACCAGCTCAGATTCAAGGATAGGAAAAAAGACCCCACCTCTTAGGACTTCCATGGTGGTCCAGTGGTTAAGACTCTGCACTTCCACTGCAGTGGTTGTGGGTTCAATCCCTAATCTAGGAACTAAGATTCCACATGCTATGTGGCCAGAATATTTTTAAAAGGTAAAAAAAATCCACCTCTTGAGGAGATGATCCATAAAACATTGTGGCTATTTTTAAAAATCTACTACCATATATATTTCAAACAAAGTATTGTAAGTCACTTCAGTTCTTTAACTGAGGATTCTCATGTATCACATTAACACTTAGTGCAATCTGTTCAGTCTAGAAAGTATGAATGATAATATGCTTTAAAATGGTTTTGAAACTCATCTATTTTGGAAATTGAGATTAAAAACAAGTAACTTCCAGAATAGGGAAAAAATTAAGTGGAATAAGATAGTGTTTAAAATCAGAAACCACTGGCATAACAATGTCAAATGGTAGTACTAACAAGCCACCCTAATTTTAGTACACTAAATTTTGAAAACACTCTACCCTTATCCATTTGGCTAGCAAAAATAGATTACTCAAGGAATTGTTTGTCTTATGATTGGCCCAAAATACCACATCCAAGTTTAAACTCATATATTTTGTGTCACATGATTGATATGAGACATTAGTTTGATAAAATTTCAAGTTGACACAAATTGAATCCTATTCAAATGAAAAAGATAGTATATGGCATAAATATTTGTGTGGCACCTACCCTATGCATTCTACTTTTCTGAGACTTCTTTTTCCCTTTTTAAAAATATTTTGTTGATGTGAAACATTTTAAAAATCTTTATTGAATTTGTTACAATATTGCTTCTGTTTTATGTTTTGGCTGAAGGCATGTGGGATGTAAGCTCCCTGACCAGAGGTCAGACCCACATCCCCTGCATTGGAAGGCAAAGTCTTAACCTCTGGACCACCAGGGTAGTCCCTTCTGAGACATCTTTATGCAGAGGGGAATAAGGCCTCTAGTCCTGGGAGAAAAGAGAAAGCACATGATTAACTACTCAATGCGGCAGAACACGATAAAATCAGATGATGACCATGAAGTATGACTGAAAGTTCAGAGTGGCCGAGAAGGTTGCCATTTAATCAGAATGCATTAGACTTTAGTCAAATAGAGATGAGAAATCCAAGAGTAACTTCAAGAAAAGATTATATTTCTTGAAGCTATAATACAGTGAAAGGGATGCTTATTGAAATTAATGACTTTAATGATTAGACTTGGTTCTTAGATAACAGCTTAGAGGTGCTGGGCTATGTTCCTGGGGAAGACTCACAGCTAGTACCAGAATTAGAGCCAGTTTAGCTTATATTTGAAGATGTTACCACTGGCATTACCTAGTTGAATGTGATCCAGGAGCTCAGAAGGTGAACTTATCTGGAAATAGGGTTGTTGCAGTTATATTTAGTTAAGATGAGGTCATTCTGGAGAAGGGTGAGCCTTTCATACAATATGACTGATGTCCTTAAAGAGGAAAATTTGGACACAAAGAGACACATCTTCTAGGTGAAGATGGAGGTAGAGACTGGAATGATGAATCTACAAGCCAAGTAATGCCAGCAAATACCAGAAGCAGGAGAGAGGCATGTGACAGGTTTTCCTTTGGAGTGCCCAGAAAGAAGTAACCTCGCTGACTTCCTCCTCCAGAAATGTGAGACAATGACAGTTGTTTAAGCCATTCAGTTCCTAGTACTTTCTTAAGATTCATAATCTCAATTCATGAGATTCATAATGCTAATTAGCATGCTTCTGTACCTCCATTATCAGGGACACAAGACACTCTTTTCCTGGTGCTGTGTCAGTTACAACAAGTGGTTTTCCCCCTTGGTGTCAACATAACAATGCCAGCTCCAGCCATCACATCTGTATTCCAGTTAGCAGGAAGGAAAAAAGAAAGGGAAGGGTTTGCCTTCTACCTTTAAGGACACTTCCCAGATGTTGCACATGTTACTTTAGCTTGGCCAGACTTACTCTCAGGGCCACATTTAGAAACAGCCTTCATTCTGTATGTCCATGTGCTGGAAAATTCAGGTGCAGAAAAAAAGAAGTTTGTTTTTTTTTTCCAGTTGGCGGGGGCAGGCATCTAATAGTCTCCAGCATAGCCTTTGAAAACCAAAGCAGTACCTGTGATGAATGCAATACTCAATTTACCCTGATTATGGCATGTTCAGAATGGACAGATGTATGTTAGTCTGGGCCAAATTAGAGGCAAGGAGATGCAAGTCAGAGGATATGTGTGTGTGTGTGTGTGTGTTCTTAGAAAGCCACATGAAAACATGAATAAGGAAATATGTATTATCCATTGCTCTGGTAACCATCTTACCACCAGCCTTAGGAAGAGACTCTTTCTGCCAAGGGCAGGGAAAAAGAAAAGTTTGTGGGTTCTTGAAAAAGTTGAGTTGCTGAATCAACCAGACCTGAAATTCAACCCTGCTCCACAATTCCTATTTTGCAAACGGATTTCATTATTGTTTGAGCTAGGTTGAGTTAGACTAGGTGCTGAAATCAACGCTGTTACAATGTAAGAGTTTTGAACAGAATAGGAACCTCTGCATCTGACTGGCCACTGCAGATTTAAGTGCTCTTATCTTCTTTTAGCTTTGGGAATTTCACCAGGGACTCAAATAGCTTTATCTGACAGGAAGCTATGCACAGTGATTTCCAGGTAGTTTTGATGGCCTGTCTTTGATGGAGTAATATTGATTTTGCATTCAGAAAAGGTTCAAGTATGGGAGCACAGACATTCTCAGACATTGCTGGTGGAGCTGTAAATTGATTCATCCTTTTTTGGAGGGCAAACTAAAAATGAAATTTAAATGTACATACTTTAGATTAAATAGTTATAATCTAAGAATTAATCCTGCAAATATATGTCCATAATACCAAATATACAATGTACAAGATTGTTTAATGAAGCAGCGAATATAGTAGCTAATACTAAAAATAACCTAAACATCTATTGATAGGAGTCTCATTAAATCATAGCGCACTCATGATCCTGTAATAATTGAAAAAAATGAGGAATTCTGCATCTTCTGACGTGGAAAGAGAGTTATCTCCCAAATATATGTGTTAGCTAAATAGTATGTGTGAATCTATATGCATGTTAATATATATTTATATGTAAGTTAATATATATAACATGTATTATGTAATATATGTTAACTTTTATATAGTACCCATAAATATTAACTAAGTTTTATGTATATAATTTTATATTGTTAATAAGATTAAACAATTTTGATTTCCTGCCTCACATCATACCTAAAAATCTATCCCAGGAGAATAAAGTCTTAGTGTGAAAAGCAAAACTTAAATTCATTTATTTATTTTTGGCTGTATGGGGTCTTAGTTGCTGTGCAAATTTTTTTCTCTAGTTGCGGTACGTGGGGGCTACTCTCTAGTTCTGGGGCAAGGGCTTCTCACCGCAGTGGCCTCTCGTTGCAGAGCACAGGCCCTAGGGGGCTCAGTAGTTGGGGCACATGGCCTTGGTGTTTGTGGCTCCCAGGCTCTCGAGCACGGGCTCTGTGGCTGCGGCACACAGGCTTAGTTGCTCCAAGGTATGGGGGATTCTCCTGGGTCAGGGATCAAACCCATGTCTCCTGCACTGGCAAGCAGATTCTCTACCACTGAACCATCAGGGAAGCCCTTAAATTTTTTTTTTTTATAAGAAAATATAGCTTTCTGGTTCAGACAATAGAGAATCCACCTGCAATGCAGGATACCCAGGTTCAATCCCTGGGTTCGGAAGATTCCCTGGAGATGACAGGCTACAGTCCATGGGGTTGCAAAGAGTAGGACACGACTGAGTGACTAAGCATGAGCATGGCAAAATACTTTGTGAACAAGAGTCTTAAAAACATTTGTTCATTGAAAAGCAGCGTTTTCAGGGACTTACCTGGTGGTCCCGTGGCTAAGACTCCATGCTCCCAAAGTAGGGGTCCCAGGTTCTATCCCTGATCAGGAAACTAGATTTCACATGCTCCAATGGTTAGGTTGGTGCAAAAGTAATTGCGGTTTTACATTCTTGAACTGTGATATTGGAATACATTCTTAAATAAATGTGGCTATGTTATATATCATTTTAATGTGCATTTCTCACTTTATTTTTTTGCTAATCACTTATTACTTATGGTTTATTTCATATTTATTTTAGACTATATAAATGATGTTAGACAAAAAGCAAATTTGAGCAATTTTTTTGAGTTCAAAATGGGTCATAAAGCAGTGGAGACAACTTGCAACATCAACAACGCATTTGGACCAGGAACTGCTAATGAATGAACAGTGCAGTGGTGGTTTAAGAAGTTTTGCAAAGGAGACGAGAGCCTTGAAGATGAGGAGGGTAGTGGCCAGCCACTGGAAGTTGACAACAACCATTTGAGAGCAATCTTCAAAGCTGATCCTCTTACAACTACATGAGAAAAAAATAACTCAACATTGACCATTCTATGTAGAGTCACATGGCATTTGAAGCAAATTGGGAAGGTGAAAGTCTTGATAAGTGGGTGCCTCATGAGCTGACTGCAAATCAAAAAAATCATCACTTTGAAGTGTCATCTTCTCTTATTCTATGAAACAATGAACCATTTCTTGATTGAATTGTGATGTGTGATGAAAAGTGGATTTTATATGAAAGCCAGCAATGACCAGCTCAGTGGCTGGACCGAGAAGAAGCTCCAAAGCACTTCCCAAAGCCAAACTTGCACCAAAAAAAGGTCACAATCCCTGCTTGGTGGTCTCCTGCCTGTTTGATCCACTACAGCGTTCTGAATCCCGGCAAAACCATTACATCTGAGAAGTGTGCTCAGCAAATCAGTGCGCTCACCAACAACTGCAATACCTGCAGCCAGCACTGGGCAACAGAATAAGGCCAATTTTTCTCCACAACTGTTGGTGGAGTGTTGAACTGCAACCAACACTTCAAAAGTTGAACAAACTGTGCTACAACTTTTGCCTCATTTGCCATACTCAGCGGACCTCTCCCCAACACACTACCACTTCTTCAAGCATCTTGACAACTTTTAGCAGGGGAAATAACTTCCACAACCAACAGAATGCAGAAATTTGGTCTTGGAAAGCAGCTTTCCAAGAGTTCATCGAATCCTGAAGCATGGATTTTTATGCCACAGAAAAAAACAAACTTATTTCTTGTTGGCAAAAATATGTTGATTGTAATGGTTCCTATTTTGATTAATAAAAATGTGTTTGAGCCTAGTTATAATGATTTAAAAATTATGGTCTGAAACTGCAATTACTTTTTTATCAACTTAATAAGAACCCTCATGCTGTAACTAATATAAATAAATAAATATTAAAAAAAAAAAGAAAAGCAGCATTTTCAAAAACTGAAAAAAATAGACCACAGATTGGGTAAAGAGTATATATATACATATATACAAACATATATTTCCAGAATATATAAAGAACCTCTGTAATCAAATTAAAAAATTAAAGACAATCCAATGGAATAATGGTAACAGACATAAAGCAGTAATCCACACAGGAAGATACATTGAATGGCTACAGGAAAAGATTTGGAGAAGGAATGGCAATCCATTCCAGTATTCTTGCCTGGAGAATTCCATGGACAGAGTCTGGCAGGTCGTGGGGTTGCAAAGAGTCGGATACGACTAAGCTACTAACACATAGGAAAAGATTGCCAGCAATTTCACCTGGTTCAACCTGACAGTTGCCGAGAGTCTGCTGAAAAGCACAGTCATCAATTTAGAGGAAGGCCTATGAACTCTTTGAGTTTCAGCCTTCAGTTACTCCAGTAGCCTTGAGCTTTTAACGTACATGGTCTTAGTTCTTTAATCTGTGAAATGGGGATAATAATACTCTACCTCCTGTTCTCACAAGGACACAGTATTATAGCAAGTAATTAGCCTGTGCTATTCAGAAGCAGAGATCTAAAGCAGGGCATTATTGTTTGTTTTTATGCTGGTTGTATTTATAGCTGGAAGACATGGAAAATATAACAGGCTGGTTTTCTTGGGAGGTAGTTTTCTAATGCAGCTTTTTTTTAAGATTTTTTTTTTTTTTTTTGGATGGGGACCATTTTTAAAGTCTTTATTGAATTTGTTACAATATCATTTCTGGTTTATGTTTTGGATTTTTTGGTCTGGAGGAATGTGGGATCTTAGTTCCCCAACTAGGGACCCAGCCCACACGCCCTGCATTGGTAGGTAATGTCTTAACCACAGGACTGCCAGGGAATCCCTCTAATGCAGCTTTTTACAGGCATGAGTAGCCGGAAAGTAAAAGGTGTCTGTTGGGAAGAGATTGTACCTTTTCCTCTTGAGCAATACAACTTGAACATCTTCATTTGCTCTGTTTTCTTTCTTTCTTTCTTTCTTTTTTTTGGCTCTGTTTTCTGAAGGCGATATCATATGTGAATAAATTCACTTAGATAAAATCGGCCTTATGACTCTGTGCATTTAAGTTTAAAGCCTGTGTGTGTGTGTGCGCGTGCATGCGTGCTTTTGTGTGTTTTGTTGTTGTTACTGCTGCTAATGTTTGTAATTTTACTGCCAGACCAGAAGCACTGTATACAGATTATATAATGGGAAAAAAAACAAACTAATTTTCTTTCCCACTTAAGTTCCTTGAAATAAACACAGGGAGGAGAATTAACATTAGCAGCTTGAAGCCTTGCTCCATAATGACAAAAGGAACATTCTAAACTAAAATTAACTTTCTCACCAAAGACGCCAACTTTTGCTTTTATGGTTTTCGCATAGTTACAAAGTGAAAACACACTGTGGTACAACGCATAGGAAACTAACTTCAGACGCCAAAAAGATTCTATAAGGCTTAGGGCTTGGTGGACATATGGGGGAAATGGATGCGAGGTGATAAGCTGTAACACCAGCTTATGGTTTTGAGAGAGTAATGATAATTTAGCCCAAGCTTCCCAGATGGTGCTCATGTAAAGAACCCATCTGTCATTACAGAAGACAGAAGAGACACAGGTTTGGTCCCTGGGTTGGGAAGATCCCCTGGAGAAGGAAATGGCAACCCACTCCAATATTATTGCCTGGGAAATCCCATGGACAGAGGAGCCTAGAACATTATACAGTCTATGGGGTCACAAAGAGCTGGACATGACTGAAGCAATTTAGCACGCAATAATAATTTAAGAAATGAAAAGAGGTTTTTAATAAGCTTGTTGAATTATGGAATCTTTTCTGGAGGATAACAACATGAGAATCACCGCCATGCAATTATCATCCTTAACATTTTGGGAAGGTTGATGAAATACTCTAACCATTTTGACTGGTGAGATGATTATTCAAATACAACAGTTGCTCTTACGATAGCTTTGAACTGGAACGCTTAAGTCCTAGAAGGGGAAGTGGACGTTTATTACTTCTTGCTGCCTAGGATCCAAATGACATTCCAATTTGGGGAAACGGGGGGGTAGATTCTGAGTGATTATGAAGCAGATACTTTGGGGGGCATAAGGCAATCTAGGGGTGGGGGAGTGGGAGGTACAAACTATTGAATGTAACAGGCTTACAGGGAATATAGTCAATATTTTGTAATAACTTTAAATAGAAAGCAACCTTTAAAATTGTATAAAAAGAAAAAATTATTTTAAAAATGAATAATTTTTGGCTGATTCATGTTGAAGTTTGATAGAAAACAACAAAACTCTATAAAGCAATTATCCTTCAATTAAAAAATAAATAAATTTTTAAAAAATGAATAATTTATATGCTTGGCATTAGTGTTCAACCTGAGATCGTTCTAGGTATGCAAAAAGTTAAATAAAAATATGATAAACTACCTTATCTGGCAAAGTCCAGAACAATGAGATGACTTGTATGTGAAAATTCTACTTGTGCTTGTATTCATATATGGAACATACATTACTTATATGGATTACGTACATTACTCGCATGGATTCATACATTACTCATGTGGATTACATACATTATTTATATATGGACTATACATTACAGAGCATGCAAGTGTCATCTGAGGACTCTTCACTAAGGAAAAACTCCTATAACCAACTTTTGGTTTCCCCTCAGCCCATGTCTACACTGCAGCCAGATTCAGGACTACAGGGCTTTCCCTTTAAAGCCAATTCAAATTCATAAAAATATACATTTTCTTAAAAAATTGGAGTAAAACACAGTTAAACACAACATATAGTAACAATAAAAATCCCCACCAGCCACTTCTGTTTTCTTCACAAAGTTCGTTTTCAAACAAGTCCGTTAGCCCTCAAATATTTATTTTCTCGTTCTAAGCAGCTCTACTTTTGTTCTTCTCAAATATTTGCCCCAGATAAACAGTGCTCTTTCTAGGAGAGGAATTCTGTCCTTTTAATCTTTCTGCTCCGACACTTTGGCCTGCTGGCTTTTGTCCATGTTCACTACCTCAGGATGGCAACATAGCTGCTTTGGCTCCAGATAGCACATCTGTGTCTGTCTCCATCTATTGGAGAAGCAAAAGCTTTCCCAGAAGCACCTCTAGCCTAATTTGCTAGGAAAAGTGTAACTGAACATTAATTGTTGGGCATGTTGCCATGTCAGATATGACTGGGGTTTGTCAAGTCACGGGAGGGGAGAGCTCTGATCTCCGGCGGGCAATCAATGATGTCAGCCACAGCTGAGCTCTTTGAGGGAAGCAGTCCTAGCTCTGTGTCCGAGTGTTTGCTTGGAGTCTGTTCCTAACATATGCTCTTTCTTGGCTCGGTCAGGACTCGGCACCTTCTCCTGATGACTCAGCAGACCCCTCCTGTTACTGGCACAACTAGCACCTCTGAGTCTCTGCCACAGTGGGTCCTAGAACAGGCACAGAAAGCTCCCAACCAGCCACTCATGCCTAAGGGAGGCCCAGCAGTGCAAACTGGATCTTGGCTATGCCTGACCCTGCTGCCCATCTTCTTAACAACGTTGGCATAGAGCTACCACCTTGCCTGAGGGTTTTCTTCCAGACTCTCAAATGCGGAGTAGAGACAAACAGCCTTGTTCTGGAGGCCACTCCCCACCTCCCTCCTCCAGATCTCAGCCTGTGGATCTGCCTCCTCACCTGTTCTCCTGATCTTTTCCCCCATCAACTCCCAAGCATGGAAGTATAGCATTCTCTATTTCTTTGATACCATATTCTCTTTCTTCCTGATCTCTTCACATGTAATAAAAATAATACTCAGACACACATACCCACACAGATGGTGAGGCAAGAAATCAGTTAATTTAGTACTCATGAGTTAAATAAACTAGTTAATCTAGTATTTTTTGTTTGAAATCAATTAAAAACTAGTATTTCTGGGATGTAAGAATGAGGAACATACTAAATCTGCCTATTTATTTATTTATTTAATTTTAGCTGTACTGGGTCTTCGTTGCTGTGAGAGGGCTTTTTGTAGTTAGAGTGGCTTTTCTTGTCGGGCAGCACGGACTCTAGAACACAGGCTCACTAGTTCTGGCACACAGGCTTGGTTGCTCCAAGGGATGTGGAATCTTCCTGGACCAGGGATCAAACCCGTGTCCCCTGCATTGGTAGGCAGATTCCCAACCACTGGACCACTAGGGAAGCCCAAATCTGGCTGTTTGGTTTGAGTCTTTCCTTCTACAAGGTATCTAAATGAGATTTAGTCATTTTATTGGAATACAAGCCCTGGCTGCTGCTGCTGCTAAGTCACTTCAGTCATGTCTGACTCTGTGCGACCCCATAGATAGCAGCTCACCAGGCTCCCCCATCCCTGGGATTCTCCAGGCAAGAGTAATGGAGTGGGTTGCCATTTCCTTCTCCAGTGCATGAAAGTGAAAAGTGAAAGTGAAGTCGCTCAGTTGTGTCCGACCCTCAGCGACCCCATGGACTGCAGCCTTCCAGGCTCCTCTGTCCATGGGATTTTTCAGGCAAGAGTACTGGAGTGGGGTGCCATTGCCTTCTCCGACAAGCCCTGGCAGTGGCTGACAATTCCTGGTACTCATTTCCTTAATTTATAGTTCAAATTTAATTTTGGTCTCTTTTGTACAGTTGGACTTTTTCGATCTAACACAGTTGTGATTGAACGCTAAGAAAGAGGCTCAATTTTTAAAATAATAGAATATTAGAGTTGGGAAGGACTTTGCTGCTAAGTCACTTCAGTCATGTCCGACTCTGTGCGACCCCATAGACGGCAGCCCACCAGGCTCCCCCGTCCCTGGGATTCTCCAGGCAAGAACACTGGAGTGGGTTGCCATTTCCTTCTCCAGTGCATGAAAGTGAAAAGTGAAAGTGAAGTCGTTCAGTTGTGTCTGACCCTCAGCAACCCCATGGACTGCAGCCTTCCAGGCTCCTCCGTCCATGGAATTTTCCAGGCAAGAGTACTGGAGTGGGGTGCCATTGCCTTCTCCGGGGAAGGACTTTAATCCTTCCAATTAAAAAATCTCTTTTCTAAAATCTCTCACCTACCTGGTTTTCATATATTCTCCATTTGTCTTTTTTTAAAATCTTTATTACTTTCATTTATTTATATGTGTATTTTTATTGAGATACTATTCACATAAGATAAAATTAATCATTAAAAATATTTACGTATTTGGCTGCACTGGGTCTTAGTTTCAGCATGTGAGATCTAGTTCCCTGACTAGGGATTGAACCCAGACCCCCTGCATTAGGAGCTCAGAGTCCCAGCCCCTGGACCACCAGGAAAGTCCCCCAAATTAATCATTTTAAAGTATAAAATTCAGTAGCATTTAGTATGCCACAACTGCTTCTATCTAGTTCCAGACATTTTTTTTCACCCCAAAAGGAGACATAAACCCATTAAACAGTTGATTCCAACTTGCCTCTCCCCCACTAATCCCCACTAATCTATTTTCTGTCTCTATGGCCTTAGATATTTCTGGCTATCTCATATAAATATCCTTTCTGCATATATCATATAAATGGAGTCAGACAATATGTGACGTCTTGTGTCTGGCTTCTTTATCCCAGCATAATGTTTTCGATGTTCACCCAGCTTGTAGCATGTTATGCAGTTGCTAAGCCATGTCCGACTCTTTGTACACACCTGGCTTCCCTATCTCTCACTATCTCCCAGAGTTTGTCCAAGATCATGTCCATTGAGTTGGTGACGCTGTCCAACCATCTCATCCTCAGCTGCCCTGGTCTCCTTTTGCCTTCCATCTTTCATGTAGCATGCATCAGTACTTCATTTTTTTTTTGACTGAGTAATACTGCATTGTACATATGTATCACAATTTGTTTATCCTTTCATCTACTGATGGACATTTGACTTGCTTCCACCTATTGGCTATTGTTAATAGTGTTTCTGTGAACCTATGTGTACATGTATTTGTCTGAGTCTACTTGATTTTTTTTTTTTTGCAGACAGAATCAACTTTTCATGTACTCAACAAATATTTGTTGCATTAGATTAAAACTGCTGCATCAACCACTGATTTCACAAATGTTTTGCTTCACTGGATAGAAGTCACAGAATTTTTAAAATGTTTGTGATAGGAACTTTATAAGTCATCTTTTCAACCCCCTCATCATGAAAGTACATGCTCTCAAAGCAGTAGTCTATTTAGAAGGCCCTAAATACAGTTTACATCATGATGCGTGGTACCCTACTGATATTGTTCTTTGTTAACTGAATGGGTACAATACGGCTTTTGTAGTCACAGATGGTTCTCCTTGAGAAGTGATCTCTGAATTTAAATTTAGCGGTTTGTCATTCTTTCGTTGTTTTTCTTTACAAAATATTCCAAAAAACCACCATCATCAGCATTTTTGTATAAAGTAGATATGGCAGACAGTCTTAATTGGTTTCAGTGATAAAATTAATTTTCAGTCCAAAATAGTCCAAATGCTTCGTTGTGTTGTGAGATTTATTTTTTGGTTTCTTTTCTTTGAGGTTTAAGACACTGTCTTGCTCTGGATTAGTCGTTTTTATTTTTTTAAGACTTTTTTCTCTTTTTTTGACATGAACTATTTTTAAAGTTTTTATTGAATTTGTTACAATATTACTTCTGTTTTATGTTTTGGTTTTCTGACTACAAGGCATGTGGAATCTTAGCTCCCCAACCAAGGATTGAACTTGGCTGCCTTGAAAGGGGACGTCTTGACCACTGGACAGTCAAGGAAGATGCTGGATTAGTTATTTTTTGATTAAATGAACCAGCACCTTGGGCTTCCATGGTGGCTCAGATGGTAAAGAATCCGCCTGCAATTGTGGTGGTTCAGATGGTAAAGAATCTGTCTGCAATTCAGGAGACCTGGGATCAATCCTTACGTCAGGAAGATCCACTGGAGAAGAGAATGGCTACCCACTTCAATATTCTTGCCTGGAGAACTCCGTGGACAGAGGAGCCTGGTGGGCCACAGTCAATGGGGTCGCAAAGAGTAGTTCATAAGTGAATGACTTTCACCCTGGGGCTTCCCAGGCGGTGCTAGTGATAAAGAGCCCACCTGCCAACGCAGGAGAGGTAAGATCCGAAGGTTTGATCCTTGGGTCAGGAAGATCCCCTGGGGGAGGGAATGGCAACCCACTCCAGTATTTTTGCCTGGACAATCCCATGGACAGAGGAGCCTGGAGGGCTACAGTCCATAGGGTCGCAAAGAATTGAACACGACTGAAGCTACTTAGCACGTAATACTTTTGCAAGGAAATATTAATATTTCTTTAAACACCAAGGTTAAACATTTTTTTTGTATACGACATTGTAAATCTTTACATTTTTAGCAATTGAATGAAAGTGACAGGGAGTATGGTCTGGTGCATTATATCCACTCTGAACATAAAACCTGTGAAATTCATGGAACAGTGATTATCCCACCTTGATTTAGCAAACCACAGAGCAGTAAAAGTCAAGGTTGAAGGGTAGGGACTTAATCTTCACTGCTGTGCTCCCCTAATACCTGGAACAGTGCCTGGACACACTAGGAGGTCAGTAAATATTTGATGGATGAGTGAATGAAATTAATTTGACTCTGGTTTTTGAAACAATGCTAATAAAAATAGATGTGATTTAAAAAATAGCATAGTAAAAATGAATTCCTGTGTCTTCTTTATAAATATTGTTTTAATTATGGACTATCTCTTAGGAGTTACACTTATAAATTTTTATTGAGGTATAAGTGACATATAATATTAATTTCAAGTATAAAAATGATTCAATATTTGTATATATTATGAAATGATCACCATAAGAAGGCTAGTTAACATCTGTCATCAGACACAGCTGCAAAAAACGCTTTTTTTCCTTGTGATGAAGACTTTCAAGATTTACTCTCTCAGCAACTTCTAAATATGCAGTATAGTATTACTAACTGTCGTCACCATATTGTATGTTATATCCTCATGACTAATTTATTTTGTAACTGAAGAATTTACATTTTTAATTGATATGTGTTACAGTTCAGGAACTTAAAAAAAGAAAAAAAAGAAAGAAAAAAATTTACTTTTAATCAAAAGAGTATTCTTGTTTTGACAGCTTTTGTTTCATTTTCCATTTTAAAAGCTATATAAATCCTCACATCTTTCAGAAATTTACAAACTACTCTTCAACCACTATTTTATATTAAGTATTGTTTCTGAATGGCGATAAGGACTATTTGTGCCTTAGTGAAATATTCAAAATAAACAGTAATGAATGAATTTAGAACCATTGTTTATAGTAATTTTCTCTGGATATATGGGATTATAATTGTTTTGTTTTCTTCATTTTGCTTGTTTTAATTTAAATAATGAACACCTATTGTTCTTTAAAAAATGAAGACAAAATACTGGAAAAATGTCCCTAGTTATGTAGCACTTGAAGTCTTACACTAAATCCTTTAGGAAACCAAACTACTATGAACCAAGTATATTCTGGGGATGCAGCTAAGAGCAATGAACCAATCATCCTTGCTCTCTTGAAAGTTACATGCTAGGAGGGGTGGAGTAGAACAGGTAATAACAGAAAGCTGTCAGAGAAAGAGTGAATCTAAAGAGCTGTATAGAAAGAAACTATTGACACGCATCACTTTGCAGAGAATATTCTCTATTCATTTGTTTGAAGACCTTACACTCTTAAATTCATTTGTTTGAGGACCTTAAATACTTAAAAAAAAAATTAAAGTAATGCATATCTAAGGTTATTGATATTTCTCCTGGCAATCTTGATTCCAGCTTGTGCTTCATCCAGCCCAGCGTTTCTCATGATGTACTCTGCATATAAGTTAAATAAGCAGGGTGACAATATATAGCCTTGAATACTTCTTTTCCTATTTGGAACCAGTCTGTTGTTCCATGGCCAGTTCTAACTGTTGCTTCCTGACCTGCATACAGGTTTCTCAAGAGGCAGGTCAGGTGGTCTGGTATTCCCATCTCTTTCAGAATTTTCCACAGTTTATTGTGATCCACACAGTCAAAGGCTTTGGCATAGTCAATAAAGCAGAAATAGATGTTTTTCTGGAACTTTCTTGCTTTTTCGATGATCCAGCGGATGTTGGCAATTTGATCTCTGGTTCCTCTGCCTTTTCTAGAACCAGCTTGAACATCTGGAAGTTTACGGTTCACGTATTGCTGAAGCCTGGCTTGGAGAATTTTGAGTATTACTTTACTAGTGTGTGAGATGAGTGCAATTGTGTGGTAGTTTGAGCATTCTTTGGCATTATCTTTCTTTGGAAATGTAATGAAAACTGACCTTTTCCAGTCCTGTGGCCACTGCTGAGTTTTCCAAATTTGCTGACATATCGAGTGCAGCACTTTCACAGCAGCATCTTTCAGGATTTGAAATAGCTCAACTGGAATTCCATCACCTCCACTAGCTTTGTTCATAGTGATGCTTCCTAAGGCCCACCTGACTTCACATTCCAGGATGTCCAGCTCTAGGTGAGTGTGAGTGATCACACATCGTGATTATCTGGGTCGTGAAGATCTTTTTGTACAGTTCTTCTGTGTATCCTTGCCACCTCTTCTTAATATCTTCTGCTTCTGTTAGGTCCCTACCATTTCTGTCCTTTATTGAGCCCATCTTTGCATGAAATGTTCCCTTGGTATCTCTATTTTTCTTGAAGAGATCTCTAGTCTTCCCCATTCTATTGTTTTCCTCTATTTATTTGCCTTGATCGCTGAGGAAGGCTTTCTTATCTCTCCTTGCTATTATTTGGAACTCTGCATCAAATGGGTATAACTTTCCTTTTCTCCTTTGCTTTTTGCTTCCCTTCTTTTCACAGCTATTTGTAAGGCCTCCTCAGACAGCCATTTTTGCTTTTTTGCATTTCTCTTCCATGGGGATGGTCTTGATCCCTGTCTCCTGTACAATGTCACAAACCTCCATCCATAGTTCATCAGGCACTCTGTCTATCAGATCTAATCCCTTAAATCTATTTCTCACTTCCACTGTATAGTCATAAGGGATTTGATTTAGGTCATACCTGAATGGTCTAGTGGTTTTCCCCACTTTCTTCAGTTTCAGTTTGAATTTGGCAATAAGGAGTTCATGATCTGAGCCACAGTCAGCTCCCAGTCTTGTTTTTGCTGACTGTATAGAGCTTCTCCACCTTTGGCTGTAGAGAATATAATCAATCTAATTTCAGTGTCGACCATCTGGTGATGTCCATGTGTAGAGTCTTCTCTCGTGTTGTTGGAAGAGAGTGTTTGCTATGACCAGTGCATTCTCTTGGCAGAACTCTATTAGCCTTTGCCCTGCTTCATTCCGTACTCCAAGGCCAAATTTGCCTGTTACTCCAGGTGTTTCTTGATTTCCTACTTTTGCATTCCAGTCCCCTATAATGAAAAGGACATCTTTTTTGGGTGTTAGTTCTAGGTCTTGTAGGTCTTCATAGAACTGTTCAACTTCAGCTTCCTCAGTGTTACTGGTTGGGGCATAGACCTGGATTACCGTGATATTGAATGGTTTGCCTTGGAAACGAACAGAGATCATTCTGTCATTTTTGAGCTGGAATCAAGATTGCCGGGAGAAATATCAATAACCTCAGATATACAGATGACACCACTCTTACGGCAGAAAGTGAAGAAGAACTAAAGAGCCTCTTGATGAAAATGAAAGAGGAGAGTGAAAAAGTTGGCTTAAAGCTCAACATTCAGAAAATGAAGATCATGGCATCTGGTCCCATCACTTCGTGGCAAATAGATGGGGAAACAGCGGAAACCGTGGCTGACTTTATTTTTCTGGGCTCCAAAATCACTGCAGATGGTGATTGCAGCCATGAAATTAAAAGACGCTTACTCCTTGGAAGGAAAGTTATGACCAACCTAGACTGCATATTAAAAAGCAGAGACATTACTTTGTCAGCAAAGGTCCATCTAGTCAAGGCTATGGTTTTTCCAGTGGTCATGTATGGATGTGAGAGTTGGACTATAAAGAAAGCTGAGCACCTAAGAATTAATTGATGCTTTTGAACTGTGGTGTTGGAGAAGACTCTTGAGAGTCCCTTGGACTGCAAGGAGATCCAACCAGTGCATCCTAAAGGAGATCAGTCCTGGGTATTCATTAGTAGGTCTGATGTTGAAGCTGAAACTCCAATACTTTGGCCACCTGATGCGAAGAGCTGACTCATTTGAAAAGACCCTGATGCTGGGAAAGATTGAGGGCAGGAGGAGAAGGGGACGACAGAGCATGAGATGGTTGGATGGTATCACCGACTCAATGGACATGGGTTTGGGTGGACTCCAGGAGTTGGTGATGGACAGGGAGGCCTGGCATGCTGCGGTTTATGGGGTTGCAGAGTCAGACATGACAGAGCGACTGAACTGAAGTGAACTGAAAGTACAGCATGCACATTTTAAAAAATAAAGGACATCAGAGTTTTTAATGAAAGGTAACATTGTTCTGCGAATCCCCCCCAACCCTGTTCCACAGACACCATTAATTTTTTGTCCTCAGTTCTTCAGGCAGTAACTTCCATGTATGTAAAAGTATACTTCTATTGCTATCTATTTAGCATCTATAGACATTATCTATTGACTTTGTGATATGACTAAAGTGCTACTACCTCTTTCCCTTCACACAGGTCTACCACTATTTGTGGTTATTCTTATGGGATAATTTAATGATACGTGCTTAGTCACTCAGTCATGTCCTACTCTTTTTGACGCCATGGACGGTAGCCCGCCAGGCTCCTCTGTCCATGGGGAGTCTCCAGGCAGGAATACTGGAGTGGGTTGCCATGTCCTCCTCCAGGGGATCTTCCCAACCCAGGAATTGAACCCAGGTCTCCAGCATAGGAGGTGGATTCTTTACTGTCTGAGCCACCAGGGAAGCCCTAATGTTATGAGTTAACCTTTATTTATTTTTTTTACCCCCAAAAAGTATTTAATGATTTCCCCACTTGGTAAAATGAAGATCTGGGAGCTCCTACTGGCTTTCAACTTCTGCCATTTCCCTCCATCTTCCAAACAATTGACAAGAGTCAATTGAGTTGTAATAATTTTACAGCAGACATATATTAAATAAAACTCAGTGGCTAAGCTCTGAAATCTCTGAAAGTGGAATGTGAATGCTTTTTATGAAACAGAACTGAGAAACTTCTTTTATCCTAACACCAGCCAAATCATGGGATTGAACATAGTCAGTGCCTAGGTTGCAGGGCTGGGACTAGGCCTTGGTCACAAAATTTAAGGGGGCACCAAAAACTCAGTAGTCAAGACAGTTACTATTTTGATATAATACTTTAAAAACAAAAAATTAATGCAAAAAAATAAAAAAAAAACAGTCCAGAATGAAGAAAATAAAGGCATTTAGAAATAAAGATAGGCTTAGGAGAATGAGTAGAGGGAAAAAGATAAAAACATGTTTTGTTTTTTGCTTTCACTGTGCCATGCGGCATGTGGGCTCTAGTTTCCTGACCAGGATTTGAACCTGCACCCCCTGAAAAGGGAGTGCAGTCTTAACCACTGGATGGCCAGGGAAGTCCCCCAAAATGTTTATATTTGTACCCCACAATTAACGGTGGTCTGTGCCTCTTTCTATAGCATCTCTGATTACATAGGTTGTGTATTAGAGCTGAAAAATGTTCAGATGAGAGAGGAAGGTGTGCCTTCCAGATTAGGAATGTGTGTGTGTGTGTGTGTGTGTGTTAGTCATTCAGTTGTGATTCTTTGTGACCGCATGGACTGTAGCCCACCAGGCTCCTTTGTCCATGGAATTTTCCAGGCAACAGCACTGGAGTGGGTTGCCATTATCGTCTCCGGGGGATCTTCCCAACCCAGGGATCGAATCCAGGTCTCCTGCATTGCAGGCAGATTCTTTATCATCTGAGCCACCATGGAAGCCACTGCATACTATCAAGGTGCTACCACAGTTTGGCTTCAAGACTTGCAAACTAATGCCATGTTGAATTAAGAGACAGAATTTTTGTGTCTTTAAAGGTGACTGGAGGCGAGGGGCCAGCAGATGAATTTTCTTGTTTGTTCAGAACTCCATGCATTTTCAATGTAGTTTCCTGCCCCTGCTCTGTGCAGGCCTGTTGGTCCAGGCAGCACCGGTGCTTTGAATAAGGGTCAGCAAAGGGGTCACCCTCCTGATTATTCCCTTCTAGCAGAGAGGAGGAGGAAGCCCCCGGCCCCCTGTCCACCACTGAGTCGCTGCAAAATCCTGGGTTTCCACTGACAGCTGCAAATTCCTCTCCCAGGAGCTGCCAAGCTTCTGGGGTTGCCATGGTCCATGGGAGCGAAATGCTGGCCGCCCTCCGCTGCACCAGCCCGGAGCAGGCTGCTGATGCTTTCCTCCAGTTCCTTTCAAAAGCTTTTAAAGGAGATCCTCGAGGGGCGGTGGGGGGCGGGGGGAGGGGGGGAGGTCCAGGACCTTAACCAGGGCTTCAGTGCAAATGGCTAGGGCGAATAAAAGGCTTTTCTCAAAGTAATAGAGCAAGTGTCGTGCTTCCGTCTTTCCCTGGAGGGAAAGGGAGAGTAGAGACGGTCCTTCCCAAGCTTCACCTGCTGTAGGCAGCGCCTTTCAGCGTTTTCCCCAGGGATTCCTCATCCCGAGTCTTCCCTGGAGGGCAAGGAGGGCAGAAGAGGGTGCTCCTGAAACTTAGCCAGCTGTTGGCCGATCCTCCTAGCTTGTTTCAAAGGGTTTCTCACCCTGGGGGTCTAGGAGGGGGAAAAAAAATCAGCTCTAAACCAACCGGCTGGGTGATCAGGCTGAATGGATCTATCGGGTGTGGCTTGCAAATTCTGGGCACACTTTCAGAAAATGGGGAGTGAAGCGAGATGATGAGAAGCCCCTTGGCACAGGCCTCATGGGTTTCCCCGGTACCTTCCTCCCTGACCCGGTCCTCTTTGGGATCTGAGGGCGGGACGCCGGGCGCGCCGGGAGTTTGGGGGTTCGCCTCCAGCCGCGGCGGGTGCAGACAAAGAGGAGGCGGTGTGTGTGTGTGGGGGGGTAGTTTGGGCCCGACGCAGGTTGCCGGGTGCCGGCCGCGAGGTTCGGAGCGCGGGGCTGGCCGCGGTGGGCGCGGCGGCGGAGCGCGCTGGGAGGAGCCGCCGCGGCGTCTTCTGCAGGCGGCGCGCGCCCTCCTGGCCCCGCGGCGGCGCGTCACGCTCTCCCCCGCCCGGAGCCGACCAGCCGGGAGGCGGGAGGCGGCGGCCGCGCGGCTGCTGCTTCTGCAGTGGGGCAGGTGGTGGCCACTGGCGGCGACCTAGGCGGCGGTGAGTGGGGCGCGGCGCGGGCCCTCTCCCCTTCCCCATCCCCTCCTCACCTTTCCCTTCTCTCCCTGCCCGACCGGCTCCTGCCCGCCCGGATCGGGGCCGGCGGGACCGGGCCCGGCATCCAAGAGGGAGGAACGAGTCCCGCGCACCGGGCCATCCCCGTGGGGCCGCGGGCGGCCCCGGAGAGATGGCCCTGGAGGCCAGGGGTCCCTGGGGGTGCTCTCCCCGGAGCCGGAAAGTGGCCGGCCCTGTGAGCGCCGAGCCCGGCCTTCCCTTCCTCCGCCCGCCTCAAGATGGAGCTTGGACTCCTTGCCCCTGCGCCGCCCCAGGCGCCGCTCCCTCCCTGGCGCCCCTCTTCGCTCCCCTCAGTCCTGGGGCGGCGGGCCGGACCCCCGGGGTGCCGAGGCCCAGCTGGACCTGTTGCCCCGGCGGTCACCTTAGCCTTTCTCGGGCCCGCGGCAGCGGTGCCCGCGAGCCGGCATGGAGGGCACCCTGGCCGTGGCCTCCGAGGCGGGCGCCGGCCGGCGGGCTGGCCTCGCTGGCCCGGGGCCCGGCCGGCCGTGGCTTTTGTCCCCCACCCCACCCCCCACGAATGGGACTGTGATTCTTGGAGAAGGTGGATGACAAGATTGACAGGGATTTCCGAAATAACACCGCTGCCCCGTAACCCGAACCTTCTGCTTCGTCAGGGGATTGGCTCCGGAGACAGATGACACTTGTTCAGAGGTTATTTTCAAAGCAGAGCCTCCTGATTCCCCTCCTTTGGAGGTCCTGTGCTTCAGAAATTGTGGTTTTTGATCCGCGGAGAAACCCTCAACTCCGCTGTTGCTCCACTTCATGTGGCTTTTCCATCTGGCAGGGACCGAGCACCACCCCCTTCCTCCCTTCTCAGCCCCACCTCTTTGGTATGAAGAAATTACACGTTAAGTCTGTAATCTTTAGTTACCTGTTTTTAGCAAAACCTGGGCGCCAATTAACGTGTTTAAAAAGGAGGGTGGAGGAAAATATATGCTGCCTTTTTTGGTTGTTGTTGGATTCAGCAGTCTTGCCTTCTTCCTGTTTCAGGTTAGGACAGTTCCTGGCCGGTAAGAGCTCAGGACTAGTGTTACTGCTGCTGCTTTTATGGTTGTGGTCCTGGCTGGTGTTTTTTTCTTTTCCCATTGATTACTACTGTTACCTATAATATGTACAAGTCCAGAGACCAGGTCTGTTAGGATTTGGGGTGTAATAATAACCTTTTGCAAGAATCCTCAGGTATATGTTGCTCCTCAGTTTTGGGGCATTTTTCTCTGGAAATATTAACATTTATTGAGGGCTTCCTGTGGTCAAGCTCTGGGCAGGTCTTTTATGTGTTTTGTCTCAATTAACCTAGCCCAGTGATGGTGCTATTCAGTGCTATTATCCCATTTTACAGAAGAGGCATAGAAAGGTCAGGAACCTTGCTCAGGGTCACATAGCTGATAAGTGGTAGTGTCAGGATTTAAGCTCTGGTATTCTGACTCCTGGTGCTTGGTAATTGGTATAGTGACTCTCCTGCAAGGAGCAAGTCTGCCCTCCTTAAAGCAAAGACAGTGGGTGATTACTTGGCCAAGGGCTGGTCCTGAGTTTCTGAGGTTCAGAGAAAGTGGTAAGGTACAGCTTAGGCTTCTCACTAGGCCTAGTTCAAAAGGGTGAACAACAAACTGGGTGGACCCTGTGAAGGTATTCTGTCTAAAGATAAAGATCGCCCATCCCTCTTTTTTTTCCCCTAACAATTGCTTAAGCACTTACTTGTGCTTCAGTGAGAGAGACATAGGCAGATCTGGTTTCTGTTCTTTATAAGTTTGGAATTTGGTGCTTTTCTCATTGACCTTAAAAAATTTTTTTAACCTATTGTCAAACATTGAGTCTGCCCCATCCCTTGTGATCGGTGAATGCATATGAACTTAAGCAAGTAATGTTTGACTCTTGCTTTTAAGTTCTGTCTCTGTTGGCATTCCAAACCCAAATCATGGTGTGTAAGAGGGGGCTTGGTCCTCCTGTGCTCCACAAAAGGTAGGCACTTTTGAATTGGTCATATATTGGCGGCCTGTTCTTCATTATTTATTACAGATGTATTTCTGTTCTTCCCAGAGTTTGTGTGTATCTATCTCAAGCTATTTGTGTGTATGTGTGTATGTATACATATGTATATGATACATATCTATATGTATATTTCAAGGACCTTGACTTTCACTTTATAGTACCCTCTACAGAATTCTGCAGAGTGCTGTGTGTTCAGTCAATATTTATTATTCAGTTAATTGAAAATATGAGGTGCATAAATTTGAGGATTGTTTTTTATTTTTTTAATATTTATTTATTTGGCTGTACCAGGTCTTAGTTGCAGCATGTGTGATCTGGTTCCCTGACCAGGGGTCGAACCTGGGTCCCCTCCATTGGGAGCACAGAATTTTAGCCACTGGACCACCAGGGAAGTCCCAGGACTGGTTTTATAGAAAAAGGCAAAACAAAACAAAACTGAAGGTAGTGTAGTAAAGTCATAGGAAGATGGCTTACTACTTGTTAACATTAAAAGAAAACTTTATGCAATGTTAACTAAAACGAGCCTTTCACCTCGTTTATTTTTCCACTTTATCTGAATTATCAGCTTCTCTCTCCTCTTCCTTGTACAAATGACGTGGGAAGTCGATTGTTTTCTCTAATATAAAGAATGGACACTGTTGTAATCACTGCAAACCAGTAAGTTCTCTTTTTCAGCATTTTTTTGTAGTGTGTGGTAGTCTCCCCAGAGGGAGTTCGTGGGGCTGTGGTGCACCTGTATGTGGGCTGTACTGAGGTCTCATTTGGAATTCACTCAGCAGGTGTTTATTGAGCACCTATTGTGTGCTGGTTGCTGTTCTGGGTGCTGGTGATACAGCAGTAAATAAAAGGGAAAGCCCTGTTGTTGGAACTCCCTTCAGGTAGGGGAGGCAGACAGTAACCATGTTAATACAATTTATTGTATGTTGGAAAGTGATACATATTAAGACTAAATACTACAAGTTTTGGAGACAAGAGGTAGGGTAACGGAAATTCTAGATAGGGTGATGAGAGGAGACCTTGCTGAGAAAATGGCTTTTAAATAGAGATCTAGGTGAAGTGAGGGAATGTTGATCCCCGAGGGAAGATCATACCAGGGAATCAGTTGCAAGGGTCCCGAGGCAGGAGCTTGGGACGGGCTAGATAATTTAAGGTTGTAGTCCTTAAATATGTATTAAATACATATGTATTAAAATATTAATTTATTTTTAATATTTATCTTTGTTTATGTACATATTTGTCTGTGCTAGGTCTTTGTTATGGAATGTGGGATCTAGTTCGTTGACCAGGGATTGAACCAGGCCCCTGCTCTCCATTGGAAGCTTTGGAGTCTTAGCCACTGGACCACTCAGGAAGTCCCTAAAATATTTTAAAATAGTGAAAGATAAAGAATTTTGTGCCATGATACTAGCGATTTTGTTGAAGAAAAAGTTGAAGATGTGGGGGAAGTAAAGCTTAAAGAATTTCACTAACTTGCCTTAAAGGCCACACAGCCAGTGAATAGAGAGCTAGAAATTGAACCTTAGTTTATATTATTTTAAGCAATGCGCAGACTATATTGGCAATGAAACCTTAAGTAAGTGGCTGGCAGAAAGGCCAGACCAGTACTTGATGTTCAGACTTGCTGTTGAGAATATACTTTCCTGTTTGTATGCAGGATTTTTGCTCAGTCCTGGGAGACCCTGTAACTGACATTTGCATATATTGCGTTTTCCTGGAATTATGCTCCTGGCAGCAAAGCCTTCCTTTTTAGTCTTAAAAGATTCATGATTCAAAATCTGTGTTTGATATAAGCCTTTAAGTGTCTTCAATCTTAATTGGAAGGCAGTGATGGTATTAGTCTCAATATGAATTTTTTAGATGACTGTTTAGGGAGGTTCTAAACTAATATAGCATCTTATATATGTATTTTAATATACATAATGTATGTTTCCCATGTAAATGGAACTCAAGGAATCCATATGCTTTAAATCAGCACTTGAGTTACAATGCACTTTTAAGGGAAAACATATTGACTGATGGTACTGTGTAAGAATTTCAAGAGTGACCTCTTCAGATTTCAAATCGGGAACAGAAGAGCCTTTTTTTTTTTTCCCGGTGGGTTGGCAGACTGTAATTAACCAACCTTGAATTTGGCTAGGACATCTGGGTTAATATCCTGGCCCTGGCACCAAGTACCAAGGAATCTTGGCCACATTTAGTAAAGAGCTTTTTTTTTTTCAGATCTCCATCTGGCACTTACAGAAAGACAGATTCCACGAGCACTAACTCAATGGGTGGGTCTGTTTTTTTGATTGTCTGTCTTATGGGGGTTCAGCAACACAATCTTAAAAGTAGTCTTTGCAAAATCTTAGAAAAGTAGTAGTCCTATTACAGAATCCCTATTGGGAACCCTTTCCTATATCTCTTTCCCTGGGGAAGTATACTCTCATCTGCCTCTTCTTAGGAATCCTAATGAGACTACAGACAGGCATTTCGCTGCCCTAATGTTTTATATAAGCATAAGGTCTAATATACTTCTGACTTGAATTAAGTGTTTTGGTATTTGTATTCTCTTTTGCTTACTTATGTCTAAGTATAGCTTGGATTAGATCCCAGTTTTAACTCTGCCCATTTTTTACACTTAAAATTGCCAAGTGCTTGTTTTACTGTATCTTTTCTGAAGTTAAAGGCCTGAAGATCCAGATGTTCAGGACGTGCAGATCATCCAAAATTTGGGTTTGATGTAAAACGGAAGGCAACTTTAATAGATTTCTCCCCCCTCCCTGGTTCTACAGATCCCTAGTCAAGTAGAACACTAAAATATTTGGCATACTTTTTTTCCCTGTCTTTTCAGGAAAGATGAGATATTAGGGAAATTTTCTTTAAAATATTTCAATCAAATCTTTTGATCTCCTGCCTTCTTTGTTTATCTGGTTTCCCCCATAGAATGATTTCTTACTGGAGATATTACATTCTAGTAACTTAAGGCAGGAAGGAAGATACATAGACTCTACTTTTCCAGACTATAGAAAAATAAACTTTATAGGCAGGGTAATTTTATTTTATATTTTTTACAGCTTAAGTGAAAGAAAACTTTTTATCACTAAGTGTTTTTTCACACACATGGGTGACTGGAAAAAAGTGTATTGCTAATTTCTGTTGTAAGGCATATGTGGCTTGCTTGAGTTTCGACATTGAGATTCTAGAATCAGTCAAATTTAGATTTTTAAAAAACGTTTTCTAGTGAAGTGATTACTTTTTTGAGGTTCTCGGGTTTATTTTCGCCTTGCATACCAGTTTTACAAGGACCTTTGCATTTTAATAACATATACTAGCCATCCTATAATATGTGATTTCAGTGTATAAGATATAAACACACATATTAAAAGACAGAGAAAAAAGCAAATTATCCATAATTCTACTGCCCAGAGAAAATTATTTCAGTGTTTTAGAGTATATCCTTCTAATCTTTTTCTTTATACTTAAAAAATGTCTTTATGGGCCCCGGCCATATCAGCCTGAAGGCGCCCGATCTTGTCTGATCTCGGAAGCTAAGCAGGGTCGGGCCTGCTTAGTATAAAAAAAAAAAAAGTCTTTATGGCTGGATCTGTATTTTTATATAGATTTTAATATTTTATGTATTTAGTTTTGGCTGTGCTGGGTTTTTGTTGCTGTGCGGGCTATTCTGTAGTTGCAGTGCACAGGCGTCTCATTTTGGCGGCTTCTCTTGTTGCGGAGCACAGGCTCTAGGGTCCGTGGGCTCAGTGGTTGCAGCTCCCCGGGCTCTAGAGCACAGGCTTGTTAGTTGTGACACAGGGGCTTAATTGCTCCTCTGCACGTGGGATCTTCCTGGATCAGGGATTGAACTCGTGTCTCATGCATTGACAGGCAGATTCTTTACCACTGAACCACCAGGGAAGCCCTGTATTTCTGTTTTGACGTAATTAAAAGTCTAATATTGTCACAGGAAATATTCTCAGCGCACCAACATGAGGGGAATCAGGACTACTTTTAAGTTTGAGGAACGTCCCTGGTGGTCCAGTGGTTAAGAATCCACCTTCCAATGCAAGGGATGAGGGTTCTGGCCCTGTTTGGGGAACTAAAATCCCACAAGCCTCATAGTGCTAAATTACTTAGCTATATGCATGCTTTTATATTGGTGTGAAGCACTTGCTTTCTCCAGTGAAGTTTGAACCTTGGGAATAAAGATTTAAGGGGAAAAAAAAAAGTTTGCGGTCCTGAATTTGTTTCAGCCCCAGCTCCGTGAATCTTGTGAAGTTGGACGGTTGCTTGACTTCTAGTCTCTCATTCTGTAAAGTGGGGGTAACACCTGCCTGTTCACCTGATGGGGTTGCTGTCTTAATGTGGGGATTTGGTCATGATGATAGTGCTAAGGGAGTCACTGGCCCTTTCAAATACCAAAGAGGCCCAGGAAGACAGAGGAAAGACCAGTCCTGTACCACTGATTGACTGTGAGTCACCTGGCATATTTTGCAAATGGCTGGAGAAGGAAATGGCAACCCACTCCAGTGTTCTTGCCTGGAGAATCCCAGGGACAGGGGAGCCTGGTAGGCTGCCGTTTCTGGGGTTGCACAGAGTCGGACACAACTGAAGTGACTTAGCAGCAACAGCAGCAGATTTATTACAGTAAAGCTTTTCAGATGAATGTGACCAATCAAAAGTGTCCTATGGGGTAGGAGAAAACCCCAGAAATACTGATTTATCAAAAATCTCATGAGAGCTGTGAGGACTCTGTGCTGGGTCTAAGCAGCTGTCTCACCAGGTGAGGCAGCTAACAGTGAGCCAGTTAGAGGCTAAAGTGGAGGCGTGCTGGGGCCCTGGAAGACAGTCCGTTTCACACGGCTTGTTGTTGTTTGGTCCCTAAATCATGTCCAACTCTTTTGTGACTCCATGAACTGTAGCCTGCCAGGCTCCTCTGTCCATAGGATTTTTCTGTGTGTGTGTGAGAGAGGATTAAGGAAGCTTCCAATCAGTCAGTCCTTAAGGAAATCAACCCTGAATATTCATTGGAAGGACTGATGCTGAAGCTCCAATACTTTGACCACCTGCTGTGAAGAACTTACTCATTGGAAGAGACCCTGATGCTGGGAAATATTGAGGGTAGGAGGAGAAGGGGGCAACAGGTTGAGATGGCTTCTCTGACTCAATGGACATGAGTTTGAGCAAACTCTGGGAGATAGTGAGGACAGGGAAGCCTGGCGTGCTGCAGTCCATGGGGTTGCAAAGAGTCAGACACGACTGAACGACTGAACAGTAACAACAAAGTGGGAAGTAGCTCTTGCGTTTGGTGTTGATGGAGATGGAGGGTCTCTAGGCAGGGATGGGTTAGAGAAAACTTTCTAGGCTGGACTGGATTGAGCAAAGGCATAAAGGGTAGCCTGCTGAGATCGTAGCAGATCTACTGCTCTGTACTTTGAGGGCAGGTAATAGGAAATAAAACTAAGACATTTGGGTCTGCATCAAGGAGAGGCTTCCCTGCTCTGAGCAGGAGTCTCTTTTATTGGTCTGTAGGTCCATGGGGTCGAAATGAGGCAAACACGACTGAGCACAACATAGCAGCATTTTTGTAATCATTTCAGTTTTGTGTTTTTTTTTGCAAGTCTTTCTTATGATGATTGCTCAAAACTTATCTGGTTATAGGTGGTAAATAGGCAAACTTCTGGTTATTCGTTGTTGTTCAGTCACTCAGTCATGTCTGACTCTGTGACTCCATGAACTGCAGCACTCCAGGCTTCCCTGTCCTTTACCAACTCCTGGAGCTTGCTCAAACTCATGTCCATTGAGTTGTGATGCCATCCAACCATCTCATCCTCTGTCATCCCCTTCTCCTGCCTTCAGTCTTTCCCAGCATCAGGGTCTTTTCCAATGTCAATTCTTCCCATCAGGTGGCCAAAGTATTGGAGTTTTGGCTTTTGCGTCAGTCCTCCCAATGAATATTCAGGGTTGATTTCCCTTAGGATTGACTGGTTTGATCTCCTTTCAGTCCTAGGGACTCTCAGGAGTCTTCTCCAACAGCCAATCCCAGCTCTGTTATTACTTTGCTACTTTATTCACTTTATGTTAATACTTTCTGGAAGATCTGGTTCAAACTGATAACCTCTAGAACTTAGTTTTCTCATCTCTGAACTGGGGATCAAAGGAATTTCAAATAGTCGTCATGACGATTAAATGAATTAATATCTGTAAAACAGTATCCGAACTCTTCTCTCCCCTTTGATCCCTTGTGTCTTCCCGCATGCCCATTCCTAAAGGAAGTCGGGGTTCAGCACCTCAGTTTTCTTCTCTCATGTAACTTGAATGGAGGGAAAACCCACTTCTACTGGTCTGGGAAATGAAAACCTTATTTCCTGCCATGTATAGAAAATTACTTTGAGTCGGAGTGCCTTGCCACTGTCTAAGGGCACACTTTTAGACAACAGCTTGCACTGATGAACTTTAATTTATGAGGAGCTAAGTATTTCGCATGGGGTAGGAACTCGTGCTTCTCATGTCAGAACTTGTGCCTTGCCAAACCTCAGGCCCTTTTGTATGTTTGTCAGTTTGATTTCCCACTGTTTAACTCCAAAGGAGTTTCTTTGTAAGATCTGATAGAACTTGCCTGTGTCTGTGTGAAAGATTACCTACAAAGGTAAAAAATAACCAACAATGAAGTTAGGTTATTAAGATCCAAATGAAACCAATTCCTAGTTTTTATTGACAATATCAGCGGTGGTTGTACGGGAAAACCGTCTTAGGGACATCTGAATAAATTTGAAATAGCCGAGTATCCTTCAGGATTGTGCAAACTGAAATTTGGTTATTTTCTCCATTCCCTCTAAAGACCTACAACTATTTTTTTTTTTCCTTTGGCTTGCTGGATCTTAGTTCCCTGGCCAGGGATTGAAGCCGGGCCCCCATGAGTGGAAAGCGTTGACTCGTAACCACTGAACCGCCTGGGAATTCCCAGCCTGCAACTGTTAAAGTTGCTCATTTGGAAAGTAAAAGCAAGAAGGTTTTTATAAAGAGGGGGGGAAAAAAAACCAGTGAGGAAGTCATTGATTCTTCTGTTGTCTGTGTGCCCTTTTCCTGTTCAGAACAAGCAGTTGGTGAGCGTTTGCGTTTGGAATGGGCCATGTGTGACTGTTGAAGGGCAAGTGAAAAGTGTGCCAATTTTGATTCCTTTGTGAAGGCTGGAAAAGGAAATGTGTTTTAACCTGCCTTGAGATTGACTTACTCATCTCATTGCTGTTTATAACAGACCAGAAAACTTTTATTCATCTGCATAGATGAAGGTCAGGAGTCTCTAAACTGGAGACTGGGGATTAAGTCCTGGACCGTTAAGTAACTGTGACCTTGACAAGTGGTTTCATTTTTTAGAATTAGTTTCCTCCGTGGTAAAATGAGGAAGTTGAACTAGATTGCAGGTCTCTTCTAATTCTAAAATTTTATGATGCTATATTAAGCACATTTGCTCCTTTTTACACGTTAGTATAATTGACTGCTGCCGACCTATTAAGTAAGTTCTTCTGGGAGATACTAACCAGGCCTAGTCATTTCAGTTCCTTATTTAAGATCTGTCTCTAAGCTGGCGGTATTAGAGTTACAGAATTGTAGGAATTTTGTGAAAGCTTGTATAAATGAGCAGAATAGCTCTAATTATTCAGCTCTTTGAAAAAAAAAAAGTCCTTTGCAGATGGAGGAACTTCGGGAGACTGCTTATTTTCTGCTTATCTAAGTAACAGGAACAGAAAATGAATCTTTGTTCAAACTGAGCCGTGCAGGGACACTCCTAATTGCAGGCCGACGCGTCATGGCTCAGCGTTCCGTCTTAGAGAAGTCATCGAATGTTCCAGCTCTGTTTGCTTTGCTTGGGTTTTGGCACCCTCCCCCTCCTTTCAAAAACAGCTGTAGACTTTGAAACTCTGGGTACAACTTGTATTTGGTACTATGTCATATATGCTTCAAAATTTAAAAACATGTAATTTTCGAGCACAGAATAATTTTTCAAGGGGTTATGTCTCTCTATTGACATCCTTTTCTGACTTTTTTTGGCAAGCATCCTTAACTGAGTGTTGAATCATTTAACATTCTACTTCTGACTTTGATGGAAATATGTAAAACTTTCTGTTTATCTTCAGCATCCTACTGTGTGATATTCTCAAACCAACACTTAAGATTGGTAGACTGACTTTATAAATTGCTCGATAAGGGCTCTGCCAGTTAGAAATTGAAATTACAACTTCCTTGTAGCACCATTTGAATTAAGAGGCCAATTAATTTTCTGATCCTTCCCTGCTTGTGTCTGCCCTTGAATGTCTAAATGGGTTTTTCACATTGATCCTTTTAGGCAAACAGTTACTACACTATTTTCATCTTCTGTACTTTATCCTTGGCTAGAGATGTGTAGTTTGTGTTTTTAATCTTTGTGTTAATGTTAAGGCTGTTGGAGTCTGGCCTGTTTAAAAAGTTATATATTGTGTGTGAAATATGTATATAAATACTTACCTAGATAAGTTTCAGTGAAAATGAATCTTTGTGGTCGTCCAGTACAATAAGGTGGTAAAAGGCTAAAGAAGACCCAGAATTATGCCTCCTGGACTCTTCATAAACACCAGTATTTCCTCAAGGATTTCCACCCCAGAGTAACCCATCAAGAGTTCTTTGACATCTGGGTGGTCCTGTAGCTGTCGTCACTCTGGGTAGCAAGGGTTACTCAGGGGTTGGAAATCTTTGAGGAAATACTGGTGTTTATGAATAATTCTTTTGACAATGGAATTAAAAAAAAAGACATGTCTTTAATACCGGATAAATATTTGTTAAATAATCTACCGTGTGAAAGGCACATTGATTTGAAGTCAGTAAGTGAAGACAGTGAGGATCATGGTTTGTTTTTTTTTTTGACAAACCCCCTCCCCGCCCCATGTGGGATCTTAGTCCTCTGACCAGGGATCTAACCCATGCCCCCTGCAGTGGGAATGTGGGTTGCCAGGGAAGTCCTGTGAGGACCATGTTTTTGAGGAATAGCTGCTAGTGCATTTACTCAGTTACATGTCTCCTGGGAGTTGGTATAAGTCAACCCTATAAAAACAAGGTGGTTAAGTTGGGAGATGTGGGACTGAGTGGAAGTACTGAAAAGCGGCATTACAGTTAAGTTGGTATTTTTTACATTTTAACTTCACTCCTGTCTCCCATGTCTCCTTTTCTCTGCCTTTAACTTGCATTATTGTTTTGTGTCATGCTTTATAATGATTTCTGAAAAGTATAAATTTAGCACTCCATGAATATAAATTACTACCAGCTCTACCTTCAGCTTGTGGATTAACCATAAACTTATCAAAAGCAGTACTAAAGTAACTTGGATGAACTGTGAGAAAGGCATCAGGCAACTTTCAGTCCTTAGAAGGTTCTGTGTCTTTAGCCAGGTGATCTTTGGAGAATGCTCGTAATCTTCAGGCTAGACTGAGATGCTGCTTTTTCTAATTTATATGAAAAATTAAATACTGAATAGTAGTTTTCTCAATTTCAATTTTTACCTTGTATAGGGCTTCTTAGTTTAAGTCTTAGGTCTCTTGCTGCTATGGATGTCTTAAGATGTTTCAGACTCTGTCCCGTGTCTCAGTATTTCATGGTATTCTCTTTCTTTTAATACTTATTTTGTTTATTATTTATTTGGCCATGCTGGGTCTTAGTTACAGCATTTGGGATCTTTGATCTTTGTTTTGGCAGGCGGGATCTTCAGCTGTGGCCTGCGAACTCTTAGTTGCGGCATGTGGGATCTAGTTCCTTGACCAGAAATCAAACCTGGGCCCCCTGCATCGGGAGCACAGAGTCTTAACCACTGGACCACCATGGAAGTCCCTTCATGGAATTCTCTAAGGTGTTTCCAGCTGCTCTGGCCTCCTGAGCAAATACCAGACGCTGCCTCCCCACCCCCACTGCCCCCACCTTTAGGCATGTTGCACGGCAGGACAGTCGGCTCTCTGGAAGATGGATTCTCTCGTTTTCTCTCATTCTACAAGGGAAAGTGGCAATCTTTCATGTCTTGTGTATGTTTATTTTGGGGAGGGTTGTGTGACTTTTCCCCTGGCTGATCTTCCCCACTAGTCCCTAGGGTTGGAATGCTCTGCTGGAGGTGGTGGAATAAGAAACAGAGGGGCCATCTGGATCTCCGCCTCTGTCATCACCCAGCCTTAGCAGACTTACCTCTTGCTTTACCCTCTAAGCCAACCACTTAGCTGCTGCTAAAACCAGATGCCTCCAGTTCCCTGCTCACTCTTTATTCTAGTTTATCTCACTTGGTATTGCAGTGATGTGAAGCAGTGGCTCTTTGGTGGCCTGTGCCCTAAACTGTGTCTGGTGACATCACACACATTTTCTCTGTGTTCACGGGGCAAGCTTCCAGGAGGCCTGAACCTTAGGATGACCGCAGGTGGCTCCATGTCACTCATCACTGTTCCAGCACATTGAACACTTGCCTGATACTCTGTCCCAGAGGAGATGCGCCTCTCTTCATCCCACAAGACGTGTTCTGTGTCTTCATTCAGTAAACTGACACATTTCCCCAGTGTTGATACTTGGGACAGTGCTTTTTCCTCTCTGAGTCTTACGTTTTAGCCACTGGACTATCTCTAAATCAAAGCCAACTTTACTAAAGTTCACGGGGGAAGAAACAACAGATGAGTGGGAAATGACAGTGAGGTCTCACCCTTCGTCCTTCTTTCTCACCTATTAGTTTTCCCCTCCAGTCTCTGGTCCTGCTTTCCGCGTGTTCTCACTCCACACTTCCCCGAGTCTGTGTCGGCTTCCTGCAGTTAGAATGCCAGAAGCAGCTGAGCGTGGAGCCGCCTCAGTAGAAAGATGCGTTCACTCGCCTCTTTGTACTTGAAACGCTGCCTCCTGCTCCGTCGCCCTTAAATCTGCCAGGCGCTACCTCTCAGGTTCCCTTCTTGTATCCTGAGACACACTTATTAAATTTTCATCTGTAACTCAGTCTCTGTTCTTTGCTTTGAGTATTGCGTGGGTGTGTTTTCAAACTGTGTTGAGCCATCAGTTTTACTGGGCAGTGCCTTGTGCTGTAAGCAGGGCTTCTTCATGCATCATGTATCCCTGTCAGATATTTTAAAGGTGCTCTTACTGGAAATGTTATTTTTTTTTCATCTTTATCTTAAGAACAACTAAATTATTCACAGCTTTACATTCAAGAGCTTATCCATTTTTCCTTTCACAGTGTGTTGTAATGTGATTGTTGTTGCTGTTTTGTGTTAGTTGCTTAGTGGTGTCTGACTCTTTGCGACTCCATGGACTGTAGCCAGTCTCCTATATTCATGGGATTCTCCAGGCAAGAATACTGGAGTGGGTTGCCAGTCCCTTCTCCAGGGGATCTTCTGGACCCAGGGATCGAAGCCAGGTCTCCTATATTGCAGGCAGGCTCTTTACTGTATGATCTACCAGGGAAGCCTGTAATGTGGTAGGAAAGATGAATGCTGCATACCCAGGGGCACTCGGATGTCTGATTGGCAAGTTCATTATCTATGTCAAGGGGAGAGTGTCCTTATAGTCTGCCTTACACGTAGTTCTAGAGCCTCACTGCCCAGTACAGTAGCCATAAGCCATGTATGGCTGTTGCAAGTCCAAGTTGAGATCTGAGTAGAAAAATACATAATTCGACCATGGAATATTACTCAGCTGTAAAAAGGAAAAAAAATTGTCATTTGTAGAGATGTGGATGGACCGAGAGTCTTCATAATAAGTCAGAAAGAAAAAAAAAAATACTGTATATTATCACGTATATATGGAATCTAGAAAACTGGTACAGATGAACCTGTTTGCAGGGCAGGAATAGAGACAGAGACATAAGAATGAACTTGTGGACACAGAGGGGAAGGGGAGGGTGGGACAAATTGGAAAAGTGGCATTGATACATATACACTACAACATGTAAAGTAGGCAGCTAGTGGGAGGCCGCTGTCCAGCACAGGGAGCTCAGCTCGGTGCCCTGTGATGACCTAGAGGGCTGGAGTGGGAGGGGGAGGGAGGCTCGACAGAGAGGGGACATATGTGTGCATATAGCTGATTCAGTGTAAAGCAATTGTCCTCCAATAATAAAATTTTAAAATAACACAATTGGATTTTGGCCTAATATAAAAAGAATGTAAAATAACTGATTAACAGTTTTATGTTGATTACATTTGAAGTCATACTTTGCATATATTTGGTTAACAAAAATAGGTTATGATTTCACCTGGTATTTAAAATTTTTAAATACAATGATTAGAAAGTTCAAAGTTACACATTTGCCTCACATTTTATTTCCGTTGCAAAGAGCGAGTATCTCTGTGTCCACAAAGGAAATCTAATTCAAGACTTCTAGCTCTTTTTTTTTTTTTTTTTAAGACTTCTAGCTCTTACACAGCATTCACTGGGGGTGGTAATTGAATCGTTTGCCCAAAGCCTCACTGGCCTACTTTTTGAAGGAGATCCCAGGGTTGGGAAACCCTCTAATGTTGTCTTCATCAAATGCTTAGAAGGTGAGATACAGGTTGCTTCAGGTTGAAAATGTCAGTATTGCATCATTTTAGGGGTTCTTCCAGAGAAGGCAATGGCGCCCCACTCCAGTACTCTTGCCTGGAAAATCCCATGGACAGAGGAACCTGGTAGGCTGCAGTCCATGGGGTCACTAAGAGTCGGACACGACTGAGCGACTTCACTTTCACTTTTCACTTTCATGCACTGGAGAAGGAAATGGCAGCCCACTCCAGTGTTCTTGCCTGGAGAATCCCAGGGATGGGGGAGCCTGGCCGGCTGCTGTCTGTGGGGTCACACAGAGTCGGACACGACTGAAGCCACTTAGCAGCAGCAGCAGCAGGGGTTCTTCTTTCATTGAGTCAGTTCAGGACTTTTAAAAACTCTGACTGTGTATCAAGGACTTTTTTAGGCTGCAGAGACCAGTTTCATCCCTGACCAGGAGAATCTTAGTCATCTCACAGTGTACAAACCAAACTGATTCATCATTCAGTTATAGAAGACTGCTCGGTGGCTCGGGCAGTCCAGAGAAGGAGAGAGGGCAGGCCTCACAGTCAGAAGAGACCTCGAGAGGAGATGATGCGTCTGCTTTTATTCTTCTAGAGTCATTTCCTGTGTCCCCCGGAAGTCCTGGCATGAGGGGTGTGCTGTGTGGAGCAGTGGAATATGGGCCTTGGGTGCATAAACAGGCATGACTCTGCATTTGCCATATGAGGACTTTTACCTCATTTCAGCTGGGAGATGAGAACTGTTTCACTTGGCCCAGGCAAAGCCCATCAGCTTACTGATTGGGTTTTGATATCCTTCTGTGAAGTTGAAAACACTTGACTTTCCTTGTTTTACTCAGAAATTGAAGAAAATATATAAATGAACTTCAGCTGTAATTGTGTTTTATGTATGTACAGATATATCAGTGTGAATGAAACTGAAAGATGAAAAAAATTGAGTAACTTGCCTTTCCTTGGTATAAATACGAGTCAATTTGGAAAGTGACCAGAGTGTTGTGTAAGTGTTTTCAGTGGGTGAAGCAGGGGAGCTCAGGTTACACAGTGTCTCCCATGGTGGGGGTGGGGGACAGCAAGTGACACAGCAGGCAGCAGACACTTACATAACCGTGACTTCAGGGGACAGGATTAGGCTGTGAATGAAGCTCCCAGTCTCCGGAACAGGATATTAGAATGCAGCCCTGTGAGTTTTTGTCTCTAGCTTGACTTGAAAACCAGCTTCAGAAACATCTTTTCTCTCGACTAGACTTTGCCTTATTCTCAGAACTTCTTTTCCCCTTCCCTTCTAAGTGTATAGACATTTAACATTTTAGAATTAGACGGGCGCTCAGAAGTCTCAGCGGGCAGCTGCCTGCAGCTAAGACACTTAACCTGCCTGATGCTCCATCTCTTCCCTGGCACCAGCAGGACTGAGCAGAAATCCAAGTGTCCAGGTGCCCACTCTGCTGTTGTGGGTGCCTTGTTTTTGGAGGCTCAAAACCTCCCTTTAAACTCCCTCTCCTGGCAGGTTAAATTCATTGCAAATTCTTCAACTCTTCCTTGGCCTCCCAGTAGAATTTCCAAATTTCATAAATATAGTATTTTTGCTTTGCTGATGGGCTGTGAAGGGGCTGAAGGGAAGTGCAGGAGATGTGATTTGCCTCGGAGGATGCTGGAGAGCGAGAGGAGAGGCAGTGCTTTTTGGAGGCTGATCTTATCAGGTGTGGTTCTTTCTTCCCCGACGGCAGGGCACTCTGAACTCTGGCAAAATTGAAGTCACGGAAGCTTTCCTTTCACTTTTGAATCCTTGCCCTTTCACTTAGGGAGTTTGTATTTGAATCCAAAACAGTAGAACTACAAAAGGACAGACTTAGAAAATGATATTATTTAATGAGTTATCCTCAGGATGCCGAGTTCCAGGAAGGGGTTAAGTGCTAGCTGAAGGTCATCCAGCTGGGACAGAATCCAGCTGTCTCATTTCCCAATCTAACCCTCTTCTCATACTTTTCTTTTTTTAGAGCCACATTTTTTTTTTCACATTGGAAAAAGAATAACAGTAAACAAAAACAAAACCCACAAAGCAACAGCAAAAGAGGAAACAAGACCTTAGGAAATCAGATAAGAATTATGAAGATGATTATTCCTTTTCACTTGGACTTATAATTTACATTACACTTGTTGTGGGGGACTGCTTGTTTTGAGGAACTTCTCGTTTCTGTAAAGTGCTTAAGCTTTTTTCTTTAGGTTATGAAGTGGTGAAGAAGAATGTGGAGTTTGGATTTTACTAAAATATCTTCTATAATAAAAACTTTTTATTGTGGACAGTTTCATTCACATATGTAGACAAGTAGTCCCATCACCACCTAACTCTTGAACATTCATCAACTCACCATCAGTCTTATCTTACATACAATCACACTTGTGTTCTTTAAACATATTTCTGCTCTTGCCAGTAAAATGTCTTTTTGCTTTTAAAAAAACACAGTACTTTAACTTGTCTTTCATGTAATCATGCTTTTTATAGTGTGAAGCATTTCTGTCTCAGGAGCTTATCCTCAGATTTATTTTGAGTTTACTTAGCTGAGATGTTTTCCAAGGTCTTAGCAGAGTTTTGATCTCTTTGTCACTTGGTAAGAAAAGCTAGCTGCTGTAACATACTCCACTAATTTTAATGACTTAAATGGATGGGAGTTTATTTTCAGTTATAGAAGAGTGGGGTAGGTATTTCATGGCTGGGGAATGAAGAAAAGTGATGCAGGAATTCAGGCTTCTTCGGTGTCCTCCATCGATGCTTTTGAAGTCGCCCTGCTCATCTCCATCAAGCCACTGGAAGGGCCAAGAGTGGGAAGATTTAATGGGGAAGGCCTAAAAGTATACACATTGCAGGCCCTGCTCTCCTTCCATTGGCTGGGACTCAGCGGTCACACTGAGCTGCAGAGGGAGCTGGGAAATGTGGTCTGTGACTCCAGGAAGAGAAGGAAGTAGGCTTGGTAAACACCTAGCCTGTCTGCCTGGGTACCCACTTCGTATTGCTTACACTGGCCTGGTGTGCTGATTTCTTTTTCCTGTGCACACAGCACACTAGAGTCTGCTTCCTCACTCCCTGGCTGCAACCCATTTTCAGTTCAGTTGAGTTGCTCAATCGTGTCCGACTCTTTGCGACCCCTTGGACTGTAGCACGCCAGGCTTCCCTGTCTATCACCAATTCCCAGAGTTTATTCAACCTCATGTCCGTTGAGGTGGTGATGCCATCCAACCATTTTATCCTCTGTCATCCCCTTCTCCTCCCGCCTTCAATCTTTCCCAGCATCAGGGTCTTTCCCAATGAGTCAGCTCTTCGAATCAGGTGGGCAAAGTACTGGAGTTTCTAGTCACTAGTCTTCTCCAACAGCATAGTTCAAAAGCATCAGTTCTTCAATGCTCAGCTTTCTTTATAGTCCAGCTATCACATCCATACATGACTACTGGAAAAACCACAGCTTTGACTAGACGGACCTTTGTTGGCAAAGTAGTGTGTGCTTTTTAATATGCTGTCTAGGTTGGTTATAACTTTTCTTTCAAGGCGGGCCTTAGGAAGTGGGCCTTAGGAAGCAGCCCATTTTACTGTGACTCAAAAAAAGTCATTAAAAATCTTTTTCCTGGAACTTCCCTGGTGGTCCAGTGGTTAAGACTCCGCACTTCCAGTGCAGAGGGTGTGGGTTCAATCTCTGTTTGAGGAACTAAGATCCCACTTGCTGTGTGTCTTGGCCAAAAAAACAAAAAAATATTGTTTTTCCTGCTTAAGTAATTATATCTGTTCATTAAATAAAATTTGAGAAATCCAAGAAAATCCAAAGGAGGTATAAAAAATTATATTTGTTCATTAAATAAAAATTTGAGAAACCCAAGAAAATACAAAGAAGGTATTAAAACTACCAGTAATCCCATCACCTGGAGATAACGATTATTAATCCTTTGTTACATTTCCCTCCAATTTAAGAATCTTTAACCACTTAGAAATAACAATAAAATGTCACTAGTTCTTTCTTTGTTCTGGGTTGCAAATTCCAGAACTCCTGGGGTGGTGGGGAACCACAACAATGACAACAATCTGGCAATTTTGGCTTTTCTTAGCAAAGAGACACTGTGCAGAACTGTGGTGAGGCTTTGTATTTCTGGCATTTTCTTTTCTTTTTTTTTTTTTAAGTCTTGTTTATATTAAGGGCTTCCCTGGTGGCTCAGATGGTAAAGAATCTGCCTGCAATGTGGGAGACCCGGGTTCGAATCCTGGGTCAGGAAAATACCCTAGGGAAATTATTTTTTAAAATAATTTTATTTGTTTAGAAATTTTTGGCTGAGCTGGGTCTTCACTGCTGCCTACAAGCTTTCTCTAGTTGCGGCAGGCGTGAGCCACCCTTCCTTGCGGTGCACGGGCTTCTTACTGTGGTGGCTTCTCTTGTTGCGGAGCGCAGGCTCTAGTGCGCTGGCTTGGTTGTCGTGGCATGTGGGCTCAGTTGACATGTGGATTGACATGTGGAATCTTGACATATGGAATCTTCCTGGACCAGGGATCAAACCCATGCACCCTGCACTGACAAGCGGATTCTTATTCACTGCACCACCAGGGAAGCCCTGGTGAAATCAACCTCTAGCTTACACATCAGAAGCCTCCATCAGTATAAATAAATATTGGACTTGGTGAAGTTAGTGATGTAGTGGAGTGGCGAGACCAAGATGACATTTTAAGTTCATGATTTACTTCCTCCTTGGTTTTCAGAATTCTTAAACATAGCTTAATTTCCCAGGAGAGAATAATAAGAGAAAGTGTTTGAAACTGAACCAAAATAACAACTTGCAAACTTGAAGTATATAAAAATATGTGCCTGGTAGTGAGCTAAATCCTTAACTTAGGGGGATGTGCTGTTCTCTGCTCACCTGCGTTGCCTGTGCTGGTCTGTAGTGGAGAACGAGTTGCTTAATTTTCACAGGATGATAATTTCTTGGGAGAAGTTACTTTTTTTGAATTATCAGCTCCAGATTCAGGGCTCCAGAACCTTCTGGTTTTCCTTTAACGTGGTGAGGTGGCATCCTAGAGGCTGACCAGCGTCAGAGTTCCTGTTTGTGATGTCAGCATCATGACCTCACAGCCAGGATTGCTCAAAATATTTGCCCAGCTCCTGCCAGGATATGAGCTGAGGCCTGGCCCAATTCTACAGACATCATGAGGTATCGGTTTGTCTCTTTTTGCTGGATTTGTGTTGACTTTTCTGCAACTTCAGTAGATTAAAAAGTAAAGACGTTGACATTGGGCCCTCTCTATTTTATTGAAAAAGAGTGTATAATGTTTAAGAAGATCACCGTTTTAAAAGCACTTCTGGCAGGACATATGAAAACAAAACGCAAAAGAAGAGCAGAAATATTTTAACTGTGTGGATGGGTATGTGGTTCACCAGTGGCTCTGTTTGCTATGAAATTCACTGTCTGTTTTCCCATTCCCTGCAAATAAACATAACAATTTTTGTTCTGTGGAAATATATCTATAGCACCAGCCAAGTAATAGTTTGAAATGATTAGACTTGTTTGTTAGTGGTATGAATTATTTATGACCCGGAGGCCTGAATTCTGATATATCACCATCGAGAAGTTGTCATCATTTGGTTTTGAATGTATCGCTTTGCTCTTTGAACATGTTTTAGTTGGAGTTGGAAGAAAAAGTGTTGGTCCACATAGATACCCAGAAATCTAGTCTCTAAGGGTTAATACATAATAGAATTTTCTAAAGAATGTCTTTCTTTAAACAGACAAAAACTTCAGGAAACTGTGTTCCTGTGTGTTGGGTGTTAAGCACTTGATAAATTAACCCCTCCTATTTTTTTAAAATTGTCTTTTTTTGTTGTTGTTGCACCCCAGGAATCGAACCTGTGCCCTCTACAGTGGGAGCTCAGAGTCTTAATCACTGGACCTCCAAGGAAGCCCCTCCCCCAGCTGTTTTTTATTTAAGTAGATATTGGACCCTTTCTCTAAGTTTGGTTCCGTGAGTTTGAATTGAAAGATCACGTGGCCAAAATTCTGTCGCTGTTGTCATTTTTCTCCCTGCAAAGCATGTCAGTATCTGAGAGACTCAACATCCCAGTTTCTGGACTAGACCTCTTTTTAAAGGATTGTTCTCTGTGTTCTCTATTTTTTCCCCTCTGTAACGGTCACATGGCCCTATTTTCCTAAACACATACGACCTAGAGTCTCAAAACACTTATTCTTTGAGACTAGGAGCCCTTTCTTAGCTTCACTTGGTGTGTTCCCTTCCAAATGTGCTGGATGAGTCTCTTGGACTGGGATGTCTTTAACACAACTTTTTATTTTTTAATTATTTGACTGCTGAATCTTAGTTGTGGCACGTGGGATCTAGTTCCCTAATCAGGGATCGAACCCCGCCCTTCTGCATTGGAAACACAGAGTCTCAACCACTGGACCACTAGGGAAGTCCCAAGACAACTTTTTGAAATGAGTCGTCCTGTACTTGTAGGCTGTAGACCCCCGAAATCACCAGTTTGAAGTCAGTTTTATCTATGGGTACAATATGGAACCCCTGTTTAACTGCTTTAGGTCACTGTTCACGGTTGTAAACATTTCTGTGCTTTCAGCATGTATTCTAACGTAGGGAGAACTGAATCTTTAACTTTTGAATTTTTGTTTGCTTTGCAAGACCTCTTTCATGGAAGGGTTAACCGGGATGGAGTCCAAATGGTAGTGGGTGTTTGCAGATGGGTACAGGGGGGTGATCCCAGAGGGTCTTTTTTAAAAAGATTTATTTATTTATTTTTACTTACTTATGGCTGTGCTGGGTCTTCATTTCTGTGTGCAGGCCTCCTCCAGTTGCAGAAAGCAGGAGCTACTCTCGGTGGTATGCGGGCTTCTCATTGCCGTGGCTTCTCTTGTTGCAGAGCATGGACTCTAGGCACATGGGCTTTGGTAGCTGGGGCATGTGGACTCAGCAGTTGTGGTGCATGGACCCAGCTGTCCCACTACATGTGGGATCTTCCCAAACCAGGGATTGAACCCATGTCCCCTGCCTTGACAGGTGAATTCTGTACCACTGAGCCACCAGGGAAGTCCCCAGAGGCATCTTGAAATGGCACTGTGGCAGTTTGCTGGGGCGGTTGGAGCAGTACCAGCTCTCTGTGTCTTGTATAAAGTATTAGGTGGCAGTAGAGTCACCTTTAAACTTGGGCTTCATTACTGGGTCTTTTTTTTTTTTTTCTTTCCCTTTCAAAGTCCTGATAACTAACCCACTGTCCTTACTATAGTAAAAAAAAATTTTTTATCTGGATGTTTTCAGTATTCGTACATTTACGAGGCAGGTGATAGGTGATTGCTTATTAAATTGCTTACTAAAAGGAAGAACTACAGCAATTCTTTCTGTGTTTGGAGAAGGCTATAGCTTGAACTGTATCTTTAACCTCTGAAAACTTGCTTGTTTAGAATGGGAGACTGATTTGTATGTAATTTCCTGTCCAGTAATGTGCAGTGAGAGAGGTTCTATTTGAGAGGAAAGTGGGGTGCTTGGATTCTTAGAAATAGTAATAGCTGGTATTTGAGATGCTTTCTATGTCCTGGCATTGTTTTCATCTCATGAAACTTCCCCAGTTGCTGATATTTTCCAGTATCTAACACACTAGACAAATGGATAGGAATCCTTGACTTCATAGAGGGTAGAAGACATTTCTTTTTTGTTGGGTGGAAGAATAGCCCTTCTTTCTGAAATCCCACCTTTAGGTAAAGCTGACATTCTCAAGAAATACAATACTACACTTCTTTTGTAGAAATTCCAAAGAGGCTAGGTCTTGTAAGGTTATTTGCTTCCCTGAAATAAATATCTTGTCCTTTTGTATTTATTATCTGGATCAGATCTTGGAGTTAATCACAAACACAGGTTATTAACCTAGTTCAAAATTTTTGTGTATTTCAGGCCTGGCTTTTTTGTCTTCTTAAAATAAACCTGTAGGTTACACAGAAACAAAACAAAACTGTTCTTCTGGTGTTGATGTTTGACGACAGTGATTCCTGTTTTTAGGTGGAAATGTAAACCTTTCGGTGAGGAGGGAGGCACAAGGGACTCTGCAGCTGAGCCGCCTGTGTCCTGGGGCCCTTCTCCCCGCTGCATAGTTGGTTCTCAGAAGTAGATCTCTCTTCTCTGTCTGGAGTTTGAGAAGCATACAAGCAAAATAGTAGCTATTGTTAACTGTTCAGAAGTGAGCTGTTAAGTTCTAGAGACAAACATTTTACAAATGGTTTTTAGCTTGAAAAAATATTAGAACCATGGCATCATTCAGTGGTATAAATAAAAGGTTCTGGGGGTTGGTGTGTGGTATGTGTTGCAATATTATAGTTTGGAAAGTGGGATAATAAAATAATGTGACAGACTTAAAAATAAATGAAAAAAATACACCAGAACTTCAGTTGTTTCATCTAGGGAGGCGTTGTTCACTAATTATAGTGATAAGCCGTTCAGAAACCCTTTTTGGAACTCTTGGAATTGGCCCATGTGCCTTGGATACATTTTTGCTCTGTTCAGTAATTGCACATCATTGTATTTTTGAGGTTTTTGGGTTCAAGTTTTGGAAACAGCTAGTCGTAATTTTAAGAGCCAAGTCCAACGAAGAGTATTGAGCCATTGAGATGGTTGGTCGCTATTGCCTTGGGTCACTATTAAGGTGCAACTTAAAAACTGTCTCTAAAGTTATTTCTAAATGAAGAGTTAAAAATATTTTTGACCAAAGCAGTATTATTCAAATAAACTTAGTGTTTCCTCAGGTGGTTACTTTGAAGGACACTATTTGGCACATAGATGGTCCTTGGATGGAGGTGGTTCTACAGCAGTGCCGATAGAACTTAATGGCGCTGGAAATTATTCTGCATGTTGCATTGAGGCTGTCGAGCACTTGAAATGTGGCTGGTGTGACGGAGGAACTGAATTTTTAACTTGATTTCATTTTAAAAGAATTTAAACAGTGCAGGTGGCTAGTGGCTACTGTATTGGAGAGTACAGACCTAGAGTATTTAGCTTCCTGCTAGACTTATAAACTAGGGTGAGCAGCTTGTGGTAAGAAACCAAAAGTTTATCAAGCCACAGTAGCTTGTGAAATATCTGATCCCCCTCCCCTCCTGCAGTGTGTAAAGTAGTAAAGTCTGGAATTTGTCATTTGTATTCAGTGATACTAATCTTTATAGCCTCTCCCAAGTTTATCCTGGCTAAGGTATTATCCGAAGGGTTTTAGATGAGAAGCTTTCTTTATGTTTGCAGTTTAATCATTGTCTTTTGATGCTCATGGTTCTTCCCTGCTGATTAAGACCTGTCTCAGCAGCCAGCCCCGATCTGTTACCAGCACCCATGGCTGGAATGAATGAAAATTCGACATGTCCCTGGAAAAGAGGTTGCCAACTGTCAGTTAAAATCTTTGCTTGGTAATGGTGGTTAGGTTAAGATAATGAAAGGAACAAATGAAATAAATGTAAGGCCTGAAGGGAAACTGTAGACATCTTTTCGTTTTGGACCAGTTCAGTCAGTTCAGTTCAGTTCAGTCGCTCAGAAGTGTCCGACTCTTTGTGACCCCATGAATCGCAGCACGCCAGGCCTGTCCATCACCAACTCCCGGAGTTCACTCAAACTCATGTCCATCGAGTCGGTGATGCCATCCAACCATCTCATCCTCTGTCGTCCCCTTCTCCTCCTGCCCCCAATCCCTCCCAGCATCAGGGTCTTTTCCAATGAGTCATGAGGTGGCCAAAGTATTGCAGTTTCAGCTTCAGCATCAGTCCTTCCAATGAACACCCAGGACTGATCTCCTTTAGAATGGACTGGTTGGATCTCCTTGCAGTCCAAGGGACTCTCAAGAGTCTTCTCCAACACCACAGTTCAAAAGCATCAATTCTTCGGCACTCAGCTTTCTTCACAGTCCAACTCTCACATCCATACATGACCACAGGAAAAACCATAGCCTTGACTAGATGGACCTTTGTTGGCAAAGTAATGCCTCTGCTTTTCAATATGCTGTCTAGGTTGTTCATAACTTTCCTTCCAAGGAGTAAGTGTCTTTTAATTTCATGGCTGCAGTCACCATCTGTAGTGATTTTGGAGCCCCCCAAAATAAAGTCTGCCACTGTTTCCACTGTTTCCCCATCTATTTCCCATGAAGTGATGGGACCAGATGCCATGATCTTAGTTTTCTGAATGTTGAGCTTTAAGCCAACTTTTTCACTCTCCTCTTTCACTTTCATCAAGAGGCTTTTTAGTTCCTCTTCACTTTCTGCCATAAGGTATGATCTGCATGTCTGAGGTTATTGATATTTCTCCTGGCAATCTTGATTCCAGCTTGTGCTTCCTCCAGCCCAGCGTTTCTCATGATGTACTCTGCATTTAAGTTAAATAAGCAGGGTGACAATATACAGCCTTGACGTACTCCTTGTCCTATTTGGAACCAGTCTGTTGTTCCATGTCCAGTTCTAACTGTTGCTTCCTGACCTGCATACAGATTTCTCAAGAGGCAGGTCAGGTGGTCTGGTATTCCCATCTCTTTCAGAATTTTCCACAGTTTATTGTGATCCACACAGTCAAAGGCTTTGGCATAGTCAATAAAGCAGAAACAGATGTTTTTCTGGAACTCTTTTTTTCGATGATCCAGCAGATGTTGGCAATTTGATCTCTGGTTCCTCTGCCTTTTCTAAAACCAGCTTGAACATCAGGAAGTTCACGATTCACGTATTGCTGAAGCCTGGCTTGGAGAATTTTGAGTATTACTTTACTAGTGTGTGAGATGAGTGCAATATTGTGGTAGTTTGAGCATTCTTTGGCTTTGCCTTTCTTTGGGATTGGAATGAAAACAGACCTTTTCCAGTCCTGTGGCCACTGATGAGTTTTCCAAATTTGCTGGCATATTGAGTGCAGCACTTTCACAGCATCATCTTTCAGGATTTGAAATAGCTCCACTGGAATTCCATCACCTCCACTAACTTTGTTTGTAGTGATGCTTTCTAAGGCCCACTTGACTTCACATTCCAGGATGTCTGGCTCTAGGTGAGTGATCACACCATCGTGATTACCTGGGTCGTGAAGCTCTTTTTTGTACAATTCTTCTGTGTATTCTTGCCACCTCTTCTTAATATCTTCTGCTTCTGTTAGGTCCATACCATTTTTGTCCTTTATCGAGCCCATCTTTGCATAAAATGTTCCCTTGGTATCTCTAATTTTCTTGAAGAGATCTCTAGTCTTTCCCAAAGATCTTTAATCTTTGGACCAGTAGATTAAAAAAAGAGAATCCCCCTGCCCTACCCTGCCGCACTGCGTGGCTTGTGGGATCTTAGTTCCCCAACCAGGGACTGAACCCAGGCCACAGCAGTGAAATCTGAGTCCTAAGCACTGGATCACCAAGGAATTTCCTCTAAAACTCTTTCAAGTCTCTTTCCTATTTAACTCTCTAAATTGATTTCTTACAAGAATCTTCTAAGGTTTGCCATACTGAGCATCTTATTCACACGCTCCATACCTTTCTTCCTCCCTCGTTTCTTTTCTGAAATTGTTTCTCTCTGCCTTAAAAAAAAAAAAAAAAATCCTGACGGCCAACACCTATCCAACACTGTTGCTGACCGCCACCCCCTCAAATTCTGCCTTGTCCCTGAAGTCTTTTCTCTCTGCACAGTCCACTCCACCTTTGCATCTTCTAAGACACTTTTAGGACCATCACATCCCATAGTTTGGTATTTCTCATGAGTGGCATTTTATTTTTAATTATTATATATTTGTGGGTCTTTTCTCTCCAACTGCATCGTAAATTCTTGAGCTTGGGCCTGTGTTATATGTTGTTCTGTCACCTGTAGCAAGCACCAAAAATAACTTTTTAAAATATTGGGTACGTCCCAACTGGTTTGTTAACTCATTTAAACAATTCAGAGTATTTTTCTCGTTTTTGTATAGTCAGCTTTGTTTATAAAGTACAACTAGGGATATAAAGATGACTAAAATACGGTTTCATCCCCCCCCAGGGTGTGTTTAATCTGGTAGAATCTCTAGGGGGCTTCATAGGTGGCTCAGTGGTAAAGCATCTGCCTGCCAGTGAAGGAAACGCTGGGGATACAAGTTCGTTGCCTGGTCGGAAAGATCCCCTGGAGTAGGAAATGGCAACCTGCTCCAGTATTCTTGCCTAGAAAATTCTATGGACAGAGTCTGGTGGGCTGTAGTCCATGGGGTCTCCGAGAGTCTAATGTCTAAACACATACACACACAGACCCTATGGCCATATAGACCCAGCTCGGTGTGCTAGGTGATAGGAAAGAGATACAGACTTAGTTCTATGGGAGACTGAAGGATGAACACATTTTCATTGGTGAAAGGTTTTGTGGGGCAGCTGCATCCCTATCTGGCCCTTGCGTAGGGTTTCAGCAGATGAAAATAAGTAGGCTTGGAAATAGAGAAAGAAGTGGCAGCCCTCTCCAGTGTTCTTGCCTGGGAAATCCATGGACAGAGCAGCCTAGTGGGCCACAGTCCAGGGGGTTGTTGCAGAGTTGGACACCACCTAGCAACTGAACCACCAAACTACCAGGCTTGGAAAGTGCTTTCAAGACTGAGTGAAAAAGCTGAAACAAAAGCATCGAGTGAAAGCACCAAGACTTCTGTAGGGATAGTTGCCAAATCGGTCACGTGGGTGATTCATGTGTGTGTAATTGAGAAAATGAACCTCTGATCTTATCAGTTGTTCAGCAGTGTTTCTCAGACGTTAGCCTCAGAACTATCTGAAAGGCTTGGAATGCAGATAGCCGGCCCCACCCCTAGAGTTCGTTTCAGTAGGTTTGGGGAAGATCCCAAATAATTTGCATTTCTAGCAAGTTCCCAGGAGATGCTGCTGCCGCTGCACATTTTGAAAAGTGCTGATAGCTCCATTCCATCTGATGTCTGCCTTAGAGAAATGTCCGTCTTATGTATACAGATACCCCAATGTCAATGTGTCATTGTGTTCACGTTGCTTTCCGTACCTACATCTGGTCTTGTATAGATTGCAGGTTCAGGCTTCTTCCATCACTCAGCCCCTAGCACAGTGCTGTAATAATGCAGGTAATACAGTAGTAAACCCTGTACTTGTTAACTTGACTTCCAGATCTAAAAATGATCTGAAGGAGAAGCACATGCTTCTGGAAGCCCTTTGGAACTGGGAAGCCCTCTGTGGCTCAAAATGTAAAGCAAAAATGCTTACAGTAGCAGTTCTCAAATGTTTTTTTCCTCAGGACCCCTGTATATCCTTAAAAATAATTGAGGTCTCCAAAGAGTTTTCATTTATATTGGTTTTATCTTTTGATATTTCCCATATTAGAAATTAAAACTGAAAATATTTTAAATAAATATTTATTAATATTTATTAATCATTAGAAATAACTGGAGAAGGAAGTGGCAACCCACTCCAGTGTTCTTGCCTGGAGAATCCCAGGGACGGGGGAGCCTGGTGGGCTTCCGTCAATGGGGTCGCACAGAGTCGGACACGACTGAAGCAACTTAGCAGCAGCAGCAGAAATAATAAGCCCACTAACATGTTATATGTCTTTAATGAAAAATAACTATTTTCTAAAGTAAAAAAAGAATGAATGACAAGATGGCATTGTTTCACGTTCTTGCCAATCTCTAAATGACTGGCTTTAACAGAAGACAAGCTTAGTAAAAGACAACTCCTGCATTTGAACTGTAGTGATACGTTATTTTGGTTGAAGTCTATGAATAAAATTGGCCTTACCCAGATTTATAGGAAAGGCAAAGCATTTTCAGGTACGTATGGATTTTTTTCTTTTAATACTTCTCCAAAAACTTGAGAGGTTGTAGTTTCTTAAAGGTGAAATCTCAAACTGTATGAATGAACTTCTATCATTACATAAAAATCCACTGGTCTAATTTGTGCTTTGAATGAATGTGATTTTGTAATATTATACATTGTTGGTTGGAAAAAAATTGACTGAGTTATGAGATCTTGCAAATATTGGCACATTTCATTTATACAATATAATTATATTTGTTAGTATTGTCTATCTCATGAGAAAAACCTGTAGTATTGAGACACTCTCAGGTTCACAGAGGATGTGTGAATAACTTGAATTTTATTTGTCAACAAATAGTTGTTTTCCTTGAAGTGACAGGCTCACATGATTCATTTTTAAGGAAATAGCTGCAGGATACAAAGTCTGAGTAACCATAGTTCCCCAGTTGGGGAACTAGATCCCATGTGCTGCAACAAAGATCCCTCGAGCTGCAACTAAGACCCAGCGCAGCCAAAATAAATAAATTAAAAAAAAAAAAGAAAATAACTGGGCTTCCCAGGTGCCTCAGCAATAAGGGATCCTCCTGCCAATGCAGGCAATATAGGAGACAAGGGTTTCATCGTTGGTTCGGGAAGATCCCCTGGAGTAGGAAATGGCAACCTGCTCCAGTACTCATGCCTGGAAAATCCCGTGTACAGAGGAGCCTCGTGGGCCTGCCGTCCATGGGGTCTCAGAAGAGTGGAACATGACTGAGCACGCATACACACACGTCATAGTATTATAAGGCTCAACTGCAATAATAAGGATAACATTTATTGCTAAATGATAATATTCTGGTGTTGTGGTCTTCACATGTTGGGAGGGTAGAGGGGGTCTTACCTTAGATCCAAATTTCTTGATTAAGTGACCATAAGCATCAGAATTTCAAATATTCTCAATGTATTAGTGAGGCAAGTACATCTCTCTTCTTTTTGCATGTGTTTTGGAATTGATTCATTTCAGTATGACATTGACTGACCTTGAAACATTGTGCAGAGCAATTGTTTCTGGGTCATTACATTTTGTGGGTACCATGACCAAGAACTTTGATCTTTTCTTTCTCAGTGAATTGATTTTTTTTCCCCAAAAGCAAGCCTGACATGGCATTCATTAATAATGCATGAAAAAGAAACCTAAATTGGAAGATTTAAAAGCCAACATTGGTGATGTTCCTCCTAATTCTCTTATTGAGACATAGATTTTTCTCCTTCATTAAATCTTGGTCACAGTTCCCCTGCTTTGGGATTCAAGTGGCTCAGATGGACTGAGAGCCAGAGGCACAAAGATCAGACAACAGAAGACTAAAAGACCCCGAGTTTATGACCATTCTTAGGTTCCTGATAAAAACACGCCTCTGTTTCTTGGGTCAAGGCTTTTAGGGGGCAGCGTTTTGTGAGCTTAGAGTGTTGAGCTGCAAGGTTTGAAACTGGCTGAGGCTGACCCAGTCACTTACTGTGGAGGTTTTCAGAATTTCTCTTTAGGGAGGAGCGCTTGATGTGAGCTCAAGAATTCACTGTTGCGCCTGAGTGAAATATTTTAAGGAGTACTTCATCCTCTCTTCTTAACACTATAATAGCTTTTCCAGGACTTTTGTGCCTCCTCCATCTGTTCTGTCCTTCCCTACCTGATCGTCATCACTTTATGATGTTGGACCAGGGTGAAGAGTTGGCAAGACACAGACCCCTTGGTACTCTCTGCACTTAGCTTATCCCCATCCTCCTCAAACATTTTTGCACGTGCAAACAAGCTTTTTGGCACCAGGGACCAGTTTCATGGAAGAATTTTTCCAGGGAGCGGGTTGGGGTGGGAGATAGTTTCAGGATGATTCAAGTGCATTCCATTTATTGTGCACTTTATTATTATGACGTTGTGATATATAATTGAATAATTAGCTCACCATAATGCAGAATCAGTGGGAACCCTGAGCTTGTTTTCCTAAGCTCAGGAGGTAATATGAGCAATGGGGAGCGGCTGTTAATACAGATGAAGCTTCACTTGCTCACCCGCTGCTCACCTCCTGTGCAGCCTGGTTCCTCAGAGGAACCAGTCTGTGTCCTGGTGGGTTGGAGACCCCTGGGCTAGAGGAGACTCAGCCAAACCCTTCCATCTGTCTAAGGCAGGAGCAGGAGCAGGTACCTCTGCTTGCATCTGACCGACTGTGGGTGGTGAGGATCTAGCAGTAAAGCACATGGTTTCAAATCTGAGTCAGAACCACCCGACCTGGTGCAGAGACTCCCAGCCCACTGCCACGGTCCTGGCAGCGGTGGTGGTGGTGGTGATACTAAGGAACCTGGGAATTCTGTATTAATAGTCAGAATAGGCAATCACCGTCTTCAGATTCACAGCAGTTCTGTATCTGTTAATCACAATCTTCTCCCAAACCACACAATTTACCTTTGACTTAAAAAAAAAAAAGCCACTTTTGTGACATTTTGAACCCTCTTGAGAACCATGGGAAGTCTGCAGAGTGAACCTAATGACGCTCCTGTCTTGGCTTGATTTCCATTCAGTCTGATGAGCTTTGAACAGAAAAACATACATGGCTGTATTAGTTTCCGTCTGCCATAGCAAGCAACCACCAACCTGGTGGCTTAAATCTGTTCTGTCACAGCTCTGGAGGCCAAATGTCCGAAACCATGGTGTCGCCAGGGTAGGTTCCTTCTGGAGCTCTGAGGGAGAATCCATCTCAGGGAATCCATCTCAGGCTTTTCTCTTAGCTTTCTGTGGCTGCTGGCCACCCTTGGCTTGTAGACACTCGGCTGTAATCCCTGCCTCCATCTTCACCTGGCTGTCTCCTCTGTGCTCTTCTCTTCTAATTAGGACACTGGTCCTCAGGTTTAGGGCATGCAGGTCATCCAGGAGGCGCTCACCTCAAGGTCTGTTCACAGATTCCAGATGGATATCTCTTTTGATCAACAGATTTTCCTTTCCTTTTTTTTAGCCTCATGGCTTGTGGGATCTTAGTTCCCCAACCAGGGATCAAACCCGGGCCTTCGGCAGTGAGAGCATGGAGTCCCACCATTAATATAGGCTAATATAGTTAGTGTTAGCCTATAGTTAATGTAGGCTTGTGCCACTGAGCCACCAGGGAATTCCCAGATGGATATATCTTTTGGGGAGGCTGCCATTCAACCCACCACAGGGACGAAGGGGCCAGAGCAGCACCTCTGTCAGCCCTGGCCATGTTGTTTACTGATGCTCCGAATTGCTTGTGAAAGAGAGAGTGAGGTCTGTGCTTCGTCACCCAAACTCGACTAGCAGGAAAAAAAAATTAAAAAGCACGGAAGGCAAACATTTGAGAGAGTGTTAGTAAATAGCATTTTTTCTCTTTGAATTCTGTTTTCTTAGGTATTATGTCTAGAAATATTTTTCCCTATTCCAAAATCCAAAGGTCTTCCTTCACTCTTAAAGAGCAAATTACAGTTTTGCATGAGCCCAAAAGTTGTAGATTCGTACTTGGTCTTGACTAAATCAGATGATTGTGTTTCTATAAACAGAATAAAGACAATTTTCCTTTAGTACTTTCTAGATACGGCTTTCTTCTTACAGAGTTTGCCATTGAACCCCCTCTCTCATTTAACATATATATGGTTTTATATTGAGTTATTATATATTTCTGTGGATTAATCTATATATAGTTATTATAGGCTTGTGATCATAAATCTTAAGCAACATAGAAATGAATGAAGTGAAAATTGAAAGCTAACTCTGTTGAGTCTGGTGGGCATTTTTCTGAACCTCTTTATGGGTTATGTGGTTTTTGGGCAGTGTACTGAACTGGTATTATTAGATGCTATAAAGAAAAGTGAGCATATTACCAGCCTTAGCTTCCTGTCTTTAGGATAGTAAATTGCTTTTAAACCTATTTCAACAGCATCTTCATTTTTCTAAAAGACTTTTAAAAAATATTTATTTTTGTTTGCTTAGGGATCTTTAGTTGTAGATTGTGAACTCCTAGTTTCAACTTGTGGGATCTAGTTCCCTGACCAAGGATTGAACCCACGCCAAGCTCTGCATTGAGGGCGTGGAGTCTCAGCCACTGGACCACCAGGAAGTTCCAGCATCTTCAATCTTTTTGATATCTAGAGTTTTCTAGGTTCTTATGTTCATTGTGGAGACATAAGGGAGAGTTTAGGTTGTGAAAGCTGCTTTCCATAATTGTTTCTATTTTCTTTCTCTAGATTCTAAACTTCTTTTTCTGTTTATCTCTTTGCAGACTTAACCCAGAGACTGACTTCACTATAGAATCACCCACAGTTGTATCCATGACTGGGGAAAGATAGTGGCAACAGGCAGAGGAGAAGCAGCTCTGACACACAGAAGACAATGAGTATGCTAAAACCAAGCGGGCTTAAGGCCCCCACCAAGATTCTGAAGCCTGGAAGCACAGCCTTGAAGACGCCTGCTGCTGGTAATACTTTATGTTTCTCTTTAACAGCAAGTACAGTTTAATCTGATATGAAGACTTCTATTTGAAAGTCTTGATTTGAAAAATGTAAGAAGACAGTCTTTATAGAACTTCGTATTCTTGAAAATACTTGAAAAAGTTTCAATTAAAAGACATAGAATTTTGTATCTAGAAGTCTTTTAAAAAATATATTGTTTAGTTGTACTGGGTCTTAGTTGTGGCATGTGGAATCTAGTTCCCTGACCAGGAATTGAACCCTGGCCCCCTGCATTGGGAGCATGGAGTCTTAACCACTGGAGCACCAGGGAAGTTCCAAACTTTCTCTCTAGAAGTCTTATTCAATGAAGAGTCTATCTTAATTTCATTTCTTCAGTGTAAGGCAGCAGTCCCAACCTTTTTGGCACCAGAGACTGATTTCATGGAAGACAGTTTTTTCACACACTTGTGGAGGGGGTGGGTTTGGGGATGATTCAAGTGCATTATGTTTATTGTGCACTTTATTCCTAATCTAACGCTGCTGCTGATCTGACAGGAGGCACTCGTTTGGGCCCAGAGGTTAGGGACCCCTGGTACACCGGTGCTGAAATAATTGTCAAGCTAACTTCAGTATTTGATCCTGACAGTGTTAAAGTATTTCTTCAGTTTTCTTCCCCATGTATCTTCCTGAGCCCATCAGGACCTTTCTCCTCGGGGTTTAGGGATATGTAGAGAAAGCAAAGACTAGTCAGACTTAAAAGATACGATGACAGTCATTGACCCGAAATTGGCCATTGTCATCAGGGAGCAGGTACTACAGTGGCTCAAGTCTGGCTCATGAGGGAGGCCTGTGCCAGTTTATAGATGAACCTGCGCCTTTGAATATCTTTAGCAACCTGGAGAAGGCAATGGCACCCCACGCCAGTACTCTTGCCTGGCAAATCCCATGGATGGAGGAGCCTGGTAGGCTGCAGTCCATGGGGTCGCTAGGAGTCAGACACAACTGAGCGACTTCACTTTCACTGTTCACTTCCATGCATTGGAGAAGGAAATGGCAACCCACTCCAGTGTTCTTGCCTGGAGAATCCCAGGGACAGGGAAGCCTGGTGGGCTGCCATCTATGGGATCACACAGAGTTGGACACGACTGAAGTGACTTAGCAGCAGCAGAAACCTGTTTCTCATCTGTTCTCCATCTCCTCCTCTACCATTTCCACTTATATCCCATAATGATCAGAGAGGCAGGAGGAGAGGACATCTGATGCTTGCTTTTGTCATCTTTTTATGTGATTTATGTACTATTAAATCTAAATCTTAGGTTTTCAGCCATTCTAGACAGGTGCCCACCATAATCTATTAAGTCCAACATTGTTTTTTCAAATTCTTTCATAAAGACATTCATTGGGCTTCCTTGAGGAAAGGAATCTTTGTGTTTGTTTTTTTTTCCCCCCACTGCTGTATTCCATCTACACACCTAGAAAATTTCCTGGCATGTAACAGGAGCTCAGTAAGTATTGACTAATTAGAGATGGTGAGTTCTTTACATTGTATGTATCAGGATAAAACCTGGTTCTTTTCAGAGAGGCCATAAAAAGAAAGCTTTACTAATAAGGCAAAGGATTATGAAGAAATGGACTTATTTCAGGGCTATTTAGCCTTGTGGAAATCAGTTCTAATTTTGGCATCCCCTTCTTCTCCCCAAAATCTTTCCTCTTTTAAGACCCCTTCAAATGCCAAACCTTCTATGAAGCCATCCACTGTTATACTTAACCCCTGTTAGAATTGTCTTTTTCACTTTTAATATTTTTTGTGCACACCTTTTAGCATATAGAGTCCTTGAATCCACAGATCATATGTAATTCAACTTGGTTTCCCCAGCCTTCCTTGGCACACATGAGATTAAAGTAGCTTATTAAGACTAAAACTTATATGCTTGAAAGGAAGTCATTGCCAAGGAATTCAAGACACTTTTATGAAGATGGTTTTTCAGAAATTCATGCTTGCCACACTCTGAAGAATGATTGTTGATGTACAAAGTGAAAGTCAAAGTGAAGTCGCTCAGTTGTGTCCGACACTTTGGCACCCCATGGACTCTAGCATACCAGGCTCCATGGACACGTTGATGTACAAAGCTAGCACTAACTCTTAAAAAAAAATAAACTAGCCCCTGTCTTTGGCAGATTATTATCTGTTCTATCTGAGAGCACCCACTGTCTTCTAAAAAAAACAACAATAAAAACCCTCCACAAATGGAAACTCCAGTCTCCCTTTCTATGTAGGGTAAAGAGATGCTCAGATGCTCAGTACCCACTCTCAGCCAGCCAGGCCACTCTGCTCCCCAGGCTTTGTGTGATTCATTCCTGCTGATCAGACCTCAGACTAGATGTCACCTCCTCCAGGAGGCCTTCCCTGACTGTTCTACCCAAAGGCGTTATCTCTTCCACAGCACTTAGACCACCTGAAATGGCTTGGTGTGTCTCTTAACTGTCTGCTTCTCTACCTCTAGACTCTGAGCTCTATGAAAGCACGGACTATACTGTTTTGCTTTGTCTCCCAGTGAAGAACAGTGCCTGGGACTAGTTCTGGAGTGGTTGGAACTAAAAAAAGATGTATAACATGGATAAATACATTATTCCATGTAATTCTCATTTTGGGTTAAAAAAAAAAACCATCAAGACAGATATCACTACTTTCCCCCTTTACAGATTAAAAAAAACTTGGGTCATGTAACGTCCTAAGATCAGGATATGCCCGGTAAATGGCAGACATTAAGAATTCAGGCTCTGTTTGCCAGTTCACGCTAAATATTTAATCAGTGGTTGCTGGGTGGATGCATGAATGTATTCCTAGTGGAAATACCACATTTCTGGCAAAATCTTAACTCTGTCTTTACCACTGGGTAGAGTTTTCAAGGAAATGGCAACCCACTCCAGTGTTCTTACCTGGAGAATCCCAGGGACGGGGGAGCCTGGTGGGCTGCCGTTTATGGGGTCGCACAGAGTCGGACATGACTGAATCGACTTAGCAGCAGCAGAGTTTGCAAAGTCATCTTGCTTTCACAGGGAGTCTGGCTCTCTTTTCTTCCTTCCTGGGACTTCCACCTCTGCTAGCAAAAGAATGGTCTTGAAACAGTGACGGTGGGGACTCCAGCACTAAATCTCCTCCTGTGTCAAGTTAATTGAGAATCTCTGTTGTGACTATTGGCCTAGTCCTGTCAATTTTAGGTGACCTTTCAAATGGGGGAATAGAGTCCATTTCAATGGGTCTGAGTTCACTCATGTTGTACAGAATATGGGGAAACAATAAAATCAGACCTATGTTATAAATTCTGGGAAAAGGACTACATTTTTCCCCCTTGTTTTTGACTTCTTCCAATCTAAATTTCAGGAGAAGGCAATGGCACCCCTCTCCAGTACTCTTGAGCCTGGAAAATCCCATGGACGGAGGAGCCTGGTAGGCTGCAGTCCATGGGGTCGCTAAGAGTAGGATACAACTGAGCAACTTCACTTTCACTTTTCGCTTTCATGCATTGGAGAAGGAAATGGCAACCCACTCCAGTGTTCTTGCCTGGAGAATCCCAGGGACGGGGGAGCCTGGTGGGCTGCCGTCTATGGGGTCGCACAGAGTTGGACATGACTGAAGTGACTTAGCAGCAATCTAAATTTCAAATAAAGATTAAGTCTTATCAGCTCACTGAGTTTTGATAGCATTGAAAACAGTAGTAATGGATCAAGTATTAATACTTTTTCAGTTCAGTTCAGTTCAGTTGCTCAGTCATGTCCGACTCTTTGTGACCCCATGAATGGCAGCACGCCAGGCCTCCCTGTCCATCACCATCTCCCGGAGTTCACTCAAACTCACGTCCATCGAGTTGGCGATGCCATCCAGCCATCTCATCCTCTGTTGTCCCCTTCTCCTCCTGCTCCCAGTCCCTCCCAGCATCAGAGTCTTTTACAATGAGTCAACTCTTTGCATGAGGTGGCCAAAGTACTGGAGTTTCAGCTTTAGCATCATTCCTTCCAAAGAACACCCAGGGCTGATCTTCTTTAGAAGGGACTGGTTGGATCTTCTTGCAGTCCAAGGGATTCTCAAGAGTCTTTTTACCTCCTTGCTAAAAAAAAAAAGAAGAAAGATAAACAGAGTATCTCTTGAAGTATTGTGGCTACTTCTGTTGCTTTTGACTCTTCTTCTCAGTTTATTTTCCTTAACTTAGGAGTTGTCTGCTTAAATATAAAACTGAATCTTTTCTGATCCTTTCTTCTGTTTGCAGTTGCTGCTCCAATAGAAAAAACAATATCCAGTGAAAAAGCATCAAGCACTCTGTCCTCTGAGACACAAGAGGAGTTTGTGGATGACTTTCGAGTTGGGGAGCGAGTTTGGGTGAATGGGAATAAGCCTGGATTTATCCAGTTCCTGGGAGAAACACAGTTTGCACCAGGCCAGTGGGCCGGGATCGTTTTGGATGAGCCCATAGGCAAGAATGATGGCTCAGTAGCAGGAGTTCGGTACTTCCAGTGTGAGCTTCTAAAGGGGATATTTACCCGACCTTCAAAGTTGACGAGGAAGGTGCAGGCAGAGGATGAAGCTGATGGCCCGCAGACGCCTCACGCTTCCAGGGCGACTTCGTCTCTGTCCACTTCGGGAATCAGCATGGCGTCCTCGTCTCCAGCCACCCCCTCAAATATTCCCCACAAATCATCCCAACCAACCGCAAAGGAACCTTCAGCTACGTCTCAGATCAGCAACCTTACGAAAACCGCCAGCGAATCTATCTCCAACCTTTCAGAGGCCGGCTCAATCAAGAAAGGAGAGAGAGAACTCAAAATCGGAGACCGAGTACTGGTTAGTGCAGAAACCTTCTGAGGTCATCGTGTTGACTTGAGAGATAATCACTGGCGAGGGGATGAAATATACACGTGTGGGCTCAGAATCTGTTCTGTTCATTCATTTCTAGAGAACTTAATCAGGTTTTCTGGGTTGTGTGAATATCCAACAGATTAGAAACTGGCTATGTAGTTTGTACATAGTTTAAGCATAGGTTTGCAGTGATCAACCTAGTTTTGTCTTCCAGTTTAGCTAAAAGAATATTGAATTTTTAGCTTGTAAATATTAAGATAGCTTTATTTGACAAAACAACCTGAGAGGTAGACTGAGATGTTTTTTAACAAAGGGTTTTTTTTTCCCTCTCTGGTTTTTAATTTTTGCTTTCGGATAGTATGTGGATAAATACGAGATCCTGTCTCCTTGAGTGTCTTGGAAAACTCAGACATCACAGGATGTTATTTCAGAACTTCTGTGCCCTTTAAACTATCAGCTTTAGGTCTAGGAAAAGGAAGGAAATGTACACTAGGTCCTGTTGTGCTAAAAAGGCAGGAAACAGTGTTTAAGGTCTATATGCTGTACATTCACGAATCCCCGAATTTGACATGATGAAGCATTGTTGTGAGGGTTAAAGTAGATGTTGTTGGTGTTCTTCAGTTGCTAAATCATGTCTGATTCTTGGTGACCCCATGGACTGCAGCATGCCAGGCCTCCCAGTCCCGGATTATTTCCCAGTGTTTGCCCAAGTTCATGTCCATTGAGTCAGAGATGCTGTCCAAACATCTCATCACTAGATGATGCATATATCATTCTTAGCAGTCAACACTCAATAAATGGTAGCTCTTTTTCTCACTGAAAATTTAAAGCTTTACTCTTTTACTTTTTCAACACTTTTGTTAAGTTCAAGGCATAACGTTTGTCTGAAGTCTTTGACCCTGTGCTCTTTCAATATCCTTTATATCTGTACAACTGCTTTAAAAAAAAAAAAGGAAAAGAAATATGGCTGTTAGTCTTTGGAGTATCCCATGCATTTCATTTAATGTTTTAGCAGTGGATCCTTTATTTTTTTTTTAATTAAAAATTTTCATTTTTGGCTGGGCTGCACAACCTGTGGGATCTTAGTTCCCTGACCAGGGATCGAACCTGGACCCTCAGCAGGTGAGGAGTCGTAACCACTGGACCACCAGGGAACTCTGTATCAGCAGTGAATGGAGTAGCACCACAGAACTGACGAGAAAATAGGCTTTAAGAAGTATAGTCACTTGCCCAAGTTTGTACAACCTTAAGAGTGATGTTTCTGCAATTCAAGTTTAGGTGTTTTTACTGTACAACCTGTTATGTAGAGTTGATGACTGGTAGCGTAATTTTGAAGTAGGCAGTTTTTGTGATTATATTGTCCTACAGACAAGGACATACACTGTGTTGAAGGCAGGTTTTAGATTTAGAATTCAGGACTTCTGCTTCCCAGTCCTGTAGCATCCATGAGTAGCAGCCTGTGAATTCACGAGTCCCCTCATACTTGTGGCGGCCCTTTATACCTGTTACCTTCAAGGAGTTCCTTCTGGATCTGTTAGTTTCAAGGTTAGTGGTTCCTTCTTCCAGTTATAAAAGTCATGAGTTTTAGCAGTTGATGTTTCAGAATTTAGAGCATCATTTCAGCACATCAGTGCTTACCAAGGCTCAATCTGTAACTTGTTTGTCTGGCATGTACTCACTTCTTGGGGGCCTCCCTGATGGCTCAGATGGTGAAGAATCTGCCTGTGAAACAGGAGGCCCAGATTCGATCCCTGGGTCTGTAAGATCCCCTGGAGGAGGGCATGATAACCCACTCCAGTATGCTTGCCTGGAGAATCCTATGGACAGAGGAGCCTGGATGGGGTCACAAACAATCAAACACAACTGAGTGACTAATACAATTACAGTTCACTTCTATACCAACTTTGAATCTGTCCCAGCTGCAGTTTTGTTGCACTGGAGGTTTTTTGATGCTTTTGTGTTTAGTTGATCAGTGTGTCCAACTCTCTGCGACCCCATGAACTGTAGCTCACCAGGCTGCTCTGTCCATGAAACTTTTCTAGGCAAGAATATTGGAGTGGGTTGCGATTTCCTTCTCCCGGGGATCTTCCCAACTCAGGGATCAAACCCAGGTCTCCTGCATTGCAGGCGAACTCTTTACCATCTGAGCCACCGGGGAAGCCCTGGGTTCTCCCTCTGCTGTTAGCAAAAGAGGATTTGGCTCCGAGTTTCCCAAATTCCCCTGCTCAAAAGAGTGGAGCGCCACGATCTGTATGTTTTTAATTTTAGTTATGTGCTGAGCCCATGGGCAAATGAGAGTTGGGGCAGTTGGTCAAGGAGTCTGTCTCAGAAATAGTCATGAGTAAGATGAGTCTGCTCCCAAGACCAGAGTCTTTGCTAAACTTTTTTGATCTTAGTGCTCTAAAGATGTAAAGTGACTCTTAAAATTAAATATTCTGTACTTTTATCAGTCTCAGATTCTTCTTCTTTTTTTTTTTTCCGGTTCCTATTAAATGTTTAAACAGTTACAAATAGATTTTATTTTTTTTTTTAAAAGCATTTATTCATTTAGCTGCACCAACGCACCAAGTCTTAATTGTGGCATGTGGCATCTCGTTCCCTGGCCAGGGATCAAACCTGGGCCCCCTGGATTGGGAGTGTGGAGTCCTAGTCACTGGACCATCAGGGAAGTCCCTGTCTTTTGTCTTAAAAAGTAAATAAATAAATGCTGTGGGACACCCAGATGGTGTTTCAGTTTTCTGCATTGTCAGCCCCTCGGGGAGTCCCTCCCATTCTCGCTGCTCTAACATGTATCCATCACCTCCATCATAATTTTAAGCTAATCCTCCCTTTTATTTAGCTTGTATCTGTTTTGTTCCTTAAGCAGCTGTATGAAGGTGTAATTTATGCATCCAAACATTCCATGATTTTTAATAAATGTACACAGTTATGCAGTCACTATAATCCAGTTTTAGAATATTTGCATCCCCTGGAAAGTTCCTCCTGCCAGTCTGCAAGTCATTCTCCACCGGCACCTCCAGCCCCAGGCACAGTCAATGATCCATTTTCTGTCTCTGCACATTGGCCTTTCACAGATATTTCCTATTTTTGGTGTTCAGTCAGTCAGTTGTGTCCGACTCTTCGCGACCCCCACAGACTGCAGCATGCCAGGCTTCCCTGTCCTTCACCATCTCCCGGAGCTTGCTCAAACTCAGTGTCCATTGAGTCGGTGATGCCATCCAACCATCTCATCCCCTGTCATCCCCTTTTCCTTCTGACTTCTATCTTTCCCAGCATTAGGGTCTTTTCTAATGAGTCGGCTCTTGGCATCAGGTGACCAAAGTATTGGAGCTTCAGTATCAGTCCTTCTAATGAATATTCAGGATTGATTTCTTTTAGGATTGACTGGTTGGATCTCCTTGCAGTCCAAGGGACTCTCAAGTGTCTTCTTCAACACCACAGTTCAGAAGCATCAATTCTTTGGCACTATACAGTCCATGGAATTCTCCAGGCCAAAAATACTGAAGTGGGTAGCTGTTCCCTTCTCCATGGGATCTTCCGAACCCAGGGTTCGAACCCAGGTCTCCCATATTGCAGGTGGATTCTTTACCAGCTAAGCCACCAGAAAAGCCCAAGAATACTGGAGTGGGTAACCTATCCCTTCTCCAATGGATCTTCCCATTCAACCAGGGTCTCTTGGATTGTAGGTGGATTCTTTACCAGCTGAGCTACCAGAGAAGCCTATATTTCCTATAAACGCCCCCAAATCTTCCGTAGTTTTGTAATGTCTGGTTCCTTTTACTCAGCAGAGTGTTTGCGGTTCATCATGTAGTAATTCCTTTTTATGACTGATGATACTCCATTTTAGGGTTATACCACGTCTTATTTATCTCCTTACCTAGTTATTTAGTTTTAATTAATTAAAAAATTTTATTGGAGTATAATTGCTTTCCAGTGTAATGTTAGCTCCTGCTGTACAACAGCGTGACTCAGCCATGTGTATACATACATCCCCTCCCTCTTGAGCCTCCCTCCCGTCCCCTGTCCCTCCCCTCTAGGTCATCACATCACCCAGCTGAGCTCCCTGTGCTCTACAGCAGCTTCCCACTGCTGCTGCTAAGTCACTTCAGTCGTGTCCGACTCTGCAACCCCGTAGGCGGCAGCCCACCAGGCTCCCCCGTCCCTGGGATTCTCCAGGCAAGAACACTGGAGTGGGCTGCCGTTTCCTGAGCTGTCTCTCTCACGCGTGTTAGTGTGTACGTGTCGGTCCTAATCTCCCAGTTCACCCTTGCCTCCCCTAACCCTTTTGTGTCCACAAGTCTTTTTTCTGTGTTTGTGAATCTATTTCTGCCCTGCAAATAGATTTGTCTATACCCTTAAACGCATTCTTGCTTATGGTTTAAAATGTCACGTTTTTGGTGCTTATAATCTTATATTGTAAAGCAGTTTTATGCTCACTCTCCGTGGTAACAAGTTAATCTTCTTCCCCTGAACTTTTTTTTTTCCTGTTTCTTGATATTTTTGGGGTCCTGAATCCTGAAGGAGTTAATATGTTTTTCAGAAGGAAAGATTAATTTCTAGAGATAGAAGTGCAAGTCAAGCATAACTTCTAAGTGGCGTCTTCCTCATTATGTCATTTTTGTTTACCTGTTTGTTCTAGGGAGAATTAAAGTATAAGAGAATGTCCGTCATCTGCTCTTTTAGTTTTTTAAGAGAACTTACTTACCATCAAATTTTGTAGATAGGGAGACTCAAAATGATGAAAAGGGAATAGTGAAAGAAAGGGTCTGTTTATTTGGTCTAGAGAAAAGATGGCTCAACAGCTGTGTTTACCACCCTGCAGTTCATCCAGTGATTACACCGAGTGTCTGCTGTGTGTGTGCCAGGCAGCGTTCTAGGTGCTGGAGACTTGGCAGTGACCAAAACCAACCCAGTGTTCCCTAATGGATGTCCCACTGCATTAAAATAAACATCTCCGTTCCTTCCAGGGACCCGCAGAGTCTGATGCTGTGGACCCTGCCCACACTTCCAAGCTCAGCTCTCTCTGCTTGGCTCCTTTTTCACTGCACTCCAGCTACACTGGCCTCCTTGCAGTCACTTCAGCACCCAGATTCATTCTCTCCTTAGGATTTGCCCTTTCTTCTGCTTGGAATGTTCTGCCCCCAGGTCTTTGCATGACCGGTGTCTCAAAGTCCTTGAGCCTTGACTCAGATGTCACCTCCTTAAGGAGCCTTTCCCTGTCACCCCAACTAAAGACCCTTCACAGCACTATCACCTCACCTGGCTGTGTGCTTTTTACAGCCCTCTATGTACTGAAAATGACATCATTTATTTGTTCATTGTCTAGTTCCCCAGACCAGGATTTAGGCTTCGTGAAAGTCTGGAAACTCTCTGTCTCATTCACTGCTTTCTGCCCAGCACTTAGAACAATACCTGGCATGCAGTAGGTACTCATAAAATGTTGTCAAAAGAATCAGAGGGTTGGGACTTCCCTGGCAGTCCAGTGCTTAGGACTCCATACTCCCACTGCTAGGGGCATGGGTTTGATCCTTAGATCCGGGGAACTAAGATCCCATATGTGGCCAAAAAATAGAAAAGAAAAAAAGAGTGTTTTAAATACTGTTGTCACATGACACCCTTAAAGGGCAGGAGTAACACTGAAGTATGATGGGAGATGCAGTTAGGACCCGCGGATGAACACTGGGCCAGGCGGACCTTACCTTTCTGGCAGGGGTTTGTCACAGTAGAGCTGCCCAGAGCTGGACTGTTCTCTAGCTGAGGTGGCGTAAACTACCGACAGGTCGTCTCACAGGTGATTAAGTGTGAAGTCAGGGCTAAATTTGTATTGGTAAATACCGGTTAGCCATGTTTACCTTTTTAAAATTAAGCTGCTTAACTTAACCACGTGGCAGCTAAGCAGCCACCTCACAGAATTCTGTTGCTCAGAGAGCCCTGTGGAACAGTCCTTCGTGGCCACTCATTGGACATTTTATAGCTTTATAAACTGAGGCACAGTGAGGTTAAATGGCTTGTTTGGGACATGATGATGAATACATGGGAGGGTTGAGAGAGGATTAAAGGTTTCCCATTTCCTGTTATTGGACCCATTCATTAGCCCTGCAGAATTTATCAGAGTTCTTATTTTTCCTAAGAGTTTACAAGGAGGTTGTCTGTCTCTGGTCCCACAGCATTTTTTAGAAACTTCAAGTGCTTATCGCTTTTTGCTGGAATTGTTTGTTTGGATTTCTCTCTATCAGGGTCAACACTTCTTTTGGTTTATTTTGTATCCAAGGGCCCAAGCATGCAAGAAATACATGTTGAATGAATGAATGAGAATTTAAAAATCTGACATTTGCTAAAGCATGAGCACAGGTAGCTTTTCCTTTAGCCAAGTTTCTAGTTTGAGTTAAGAGGTATAGTTTGAACTAATTAGAGGTCTCCAGTGGTGACCTCTAATTTTGACTTAGGTTGACCACAGTGTTAGGAGTCATATATGTGTGTACATGCAATATATATGACTCTTAACATGTGTCTGTGTGTGTGTGAATATATATATATATATGACTCCTGACACACACACACACATATATGTATATTCCAAAAGTAAAGAGAATGAATGGTAATTATTTGTGTTTGCCTATTTTTTCGTTTCAATGTTCTAAAAAAAGATTTTTTTTTAATAATCTTGTTATCTACCCCTGAAACATAGATTTGAAAATTGTGGCTTATACTTAATGTAAATGCACATACTATAATACTCTGAGTTCTCTTCAATACATGAGAAATAAAACTTAGCTTTACAAAATCATATTTATATGCTTAGAAAAGACATTGTAAAATGATTAAGTAGAAGAGTAAGTGATTTAGGACTTCATGTGACTTTCTGTCTCTGTTGAGGATATTTTGAATAATCACTGAGGGTCTTTTATAGGGGAAAGGAAAGCATTTCATCTGTCATATGAGTCAAGAATTCCAGATTAGGGGATAGGGAAAAGGATATGAAAACTGTTCATTCTAGGAGAAGGCAATGGCACCCCACGCCAGTACTCTTGCCTGGAAAATCCCATGGACGTAGGAGCCTGGTAGGCTGCAGTCCATGGGGTCGCTAAGAGTCGGACACGACTGAGCGACTTCACTTTCACTTTTCACTTTCCTGCATTGGAGAAGGAAATGACAACCCACTCCAGTATTCTTGCCTGGAGAATCCCAGGGACGGAGGAGCCTAGTGGGCTGCATTCTGTGGGGTCGCACAGAGTCAGACACGACTGAAGCGACTTAGCAGCAGCAGCAGCAGGAACCAGTAATCATCCATTTGAAACAAACTTTGTGGCATTCAGGGTAGACATATAGTCTGTTACCTGCATTTAGAGGAAACATTGCTGATCTATTGTTTGTGGTAATTTGCTATAAAGCTTCTGAACTGAGTGAAGCCATGGTTTGTCTGGAGAGTTTGCTGGTTTGTTTAACAAGCCCACAGCCTGTCCGACGCCTCTTGGAAAAACAGTGGTCATGACAGTAACTTAGACTCACCCCCAAAGAATCCAGCAGATTATCTGGAGAGATTGCCTCATCTTTGACTAATGTGCTATGTTCTGCTCATGTGATGTTGGTTAGTCTGCTGCTTAGGAAGGTGTGGAATCAGAGGACGGATGAAACAGAGGCCAGTTCTATGCAGGTTGCTATTCATACGTTCCATGGTTACCAAGAAGTGTGTTAAAAAGTCCGATTTGCCAGATCTGGAACTAGTACTCTCTTAGGCATGGACATGCTTGCTGCTAATATATGTCAGACATTGCATGAAGCAATTTTATGTGGGTTATTTTATTTAATCCTGACAACAGCCCTATAATTATTCCATTTTACGTATGAGGAAACTTAAGATTTAGAAATTAAGCGACTTGTCTCATCCATAGACAGAAAGTGAAAGTGAAGTCGCTCAGTCATGTCTGACTCTTTGCTACCCTGTGGGCCGTAGCCCATCAAGCTCCTCCGTCCATGGGATTCTCCAGGCAAGAATACTGGAGTGGGTTGCTATTTCCTTCTGCAGGGGATCTTCCCGACCCAGGGATTGAACCCAGGTCTCCCACATTGCAGGCAGACGCTTTAACCTCTGAGCCACCAGGGAAGCCCTACGGAGCCGGAGCCGGCATGTGAATCTGTCCAACTCGGAGCCCATGCTTACTTAACCTGTGTTAGCATAGCTCATCCTCTGCTCGCTTCTGAGCCATCAAATTCAACCTCAAGCCACTGCATACCTTTTTCCTTTCATTGGTTTACGCGGGGAAGTGGCCTTTGCTGTAAGTTCCCTACGGAGAAGTCTGCTTTCATCTCCTCAGCAGGCGTTTGCCAGGTGCTCCTCCACTCTGCTGTGCGCCGTGGGTGGCAGCGCAGGACACAGCGGCTCCTGCGGGGAGTCTTCTCCAGCCTCCAATTCTGTCTTTCCTCGGGGCGCCTGTCACGACCCCAGGGCGTTTCTGAGCGGCCACCTGCACGCTGTCACCCTCACACTCCCTGCCTGCCTGCGTACCTTCAACCATAACTGCTTTGGGTCCTCAAATCAGACTCACAAAGAATTTCGTTTTCAGAGAAAAAGTATACACAGTAGCTTTGAGGCTTTAATATTTTCTATCCTCAACAAAGGTTAAATAGAGCTGGAAAAAAAACACGTGTCATCCCAAACCCTCAGGAAGCTGTGTTTGGAGAAAAACTGGAAACAAATAACTTTGGTATTAAAAAGCAAATTAGGGAGTTCTCTGGTGGTCCAGTGGTTAGGACACTGCACTTTCACTGCCAAGGGTTTGATCCTCCTGGTCGGGGAACTGAGATCCCACAAGTCATGGAGTACAGCCAAAGAAAATTAATTTTTTTTTAAAAAAAGCAAATTAGTATTGATCTTAAAACATTAGGAAGGGGAGAGTAATAAACCCCAAGGAAGTAAGAAAAAGGAAGTAGTGAGATAAAGAATGAATTAAATAAACTAGAGAACATTAAAAACAAAAAGGAAAAACTGAAAAGCCAGTTCCTTGTGAAGGTTGATTAAATAAGTTATCTTCCCAAGGTAATCTACATTTAACACAGTCCCACTGGACTCTTTTTTAATTAACTAAAATGACTTTTAAATTTATTGAATAAATAAACCTACATAACCTAAATGTCTCCCAGTAAGGGCTGATTTAATAAACTGGAGTGAATCCATGCAGTGGAACAACATGCGAATGTAAACACAAGCAGGACGTTCTGTGTCTTGATGTGGAATAAAGCAAGGTGCGGGACAGCACGTGTAGTGCACTGGCCTTAGTGTAAAAATGAAAGGGAGGAGTGAAAATGCGATTTAACATTTGCCTTTAGATCATGAAGAAATGCTGGCATGAAGAAATACTGTACATCAATAGCAGAGGTTACCTGTGGTGGGGAGAGGGGGCAGGTAGGGACAGAAGTCTAGGAAGAGAGGCTCTTCTCTAGATACATGCTTTTTAAAAAATTATTTTTGGCTGCGCCCTGAACATGTGGGACCGTATTTCCCTGACCAGGGATTGAACCTGCGCCCCCTGCATTGGAAGGCAGTCTTAACCACTGGAGTTCCAGGGAAGTCCTGATGTATACTTAACATTTGAAAGCTTTTCAACTGTGAGAATGCATCGTCTATTCAAGAATTAATTTATTATAAAGAGTTACTTTTTTAATCAATAAGAAAAAAGGGAACATCCCAAACAGAAACTGAGTGAAGTCCGTATTGTGATACATCTGTATTATGGATACTAAACAGCTACCATAATATGGCAGGGAAAGTGAAATGTCAAAATGTCAACAGCAACTGTCCCTGGCTGTTGAGAATACACAAATAACATGTATTTTCTGTTTGTGATGTTCTCAGTGGCCTGCAGTGACTTACCACCTTTATAATTGGGGAATTTTTTTTTTTTAATTGAGAAAAAGGTGCCCAGGTTCCATCCCTAGTTGGGGAATTAAGATCCTGCAAGCCACGAGGCTCAGCCAAAACATTTAAGAAGAAAAAAAGAAGCTTAATTAAAAGTAAGAAAGATCAATATTCTGAAGAAGAGTAGTAAGGAAAACCAGCACTAGCAAATACGATACAGGTTGCAAAGTAGCAGTAATTACAATGTAATGGTAGTAGCACAGATACTGAATTTCTGAAACTGTAAAAAGACTCAGATCTGCTCTTTCTGTGCACATGAGAGAGAATATGATAAAAATGAGTACCTGAAACAAAAATAGTGGCAAAGGAAGGATTAGTAAATGGTGATGGGATAATTTTGGAAATAATGTTTGCATGTTACATCGCCAGCAGCTGGGACAAAGAGACATTTAAAAAGATTCAAAGCTTTGACCAGTTCATGTGAAATAAAATGTGAAGAACTGTCGTTTTAATAGTTGTGAAGCAATGAAGAGCCTCACTGTAGAAAATATCAATATTTTAAATATTTTGAAGAATTAATATTTCATATATGTGGATGTATGAATATTTGTCCTTAATATGTATATGTTATTGCTTTACATGGGTAATGATGTAAAGAAAGTTTGAGAAAATGAACACAGCCATTGTTAC